>NC_086229.1:58093788-58693788 GCF_036321145.2 Pelmatolapia mariae | reverse complement strand
ACGACCTGAGTCTCCGCAGCAGGTACAGCCTGCTCTGCCCTTTCCTGTAGAGGGCGTCTGAGTTATGAGTCCAGTCCAGTTTGTTGTTCAGATGAACACCAAGGTACCTGTAGCTGTCCACAGTCTCAATGTCCATACCTTGGATGTTCAGTGGTTGCAGTGGAGGATGTTTGTGCCTGCGGAAGTCTACCACCAGCTCCTTTGTTTTACTGGCATTGATCTGGAGGTAGTTCAGCTGGCACCAGTCCACAAAGTCCTGAGTCAGTCCTCTATACTCCTTGTCGTCCCCATCAGTGATGAGGCCGACTATAGCAGAGTCATCAGAGAACTTCTGCAGGAAGCACTGGGTGGAGTTGTGGGAGAAGTCTGCAGTGTAGATGGTGAAGAGGAACGGAGCCAGAACCGTTCCCTGTGGGGCCCCCGTACTGCAGACGACCCTGTCCGACACACAGCCCTGAGTCCTCACATACTGTGGTCGGTCGGTGAGGTAGTCCAAAATCCAGGTAGTGAGGTGATGGTCCACTCCTGAGTTCTCCAGCTTGTCCTTCAGAACCGAGGGAAGAATAGTGTTGAAGGCACTGGAGAAATCAAAGAAAATGTAAATAGTTAAAAGTTGAAATGTAAATAGTTGTTTTTTGTATTATATGAGTTATTTATTACATTTTATGTGGAGCGAATAAATAAAAGTATATTTACGGTGGCCCCTAGAGACAAAGCACGTACAAACCCCGAAGAACATACAAAAGACAACAGAAGTGCTCCAGGATGCTAGGCGCAGTGTTGAGCTTTTGTTACCTAGTGGCTACACAAGCCAGGAAGTACCAACGATTGGATTTGGTGTGTGGTAGTAACAGGTAAATGAACTTTTTTTTTAAATTATTTGAATATATATGAGTGCTTGTGTATAAATACACAAACATTACACATATGCTTTCAACTGTGTAATTTCAGTGATCTAGGTAGCTCTGTTTTGGAAGTTCAGTTAATCCTAGAAATGTGCTTTGGAGTTTGTACGTGTTTTGTCTCTAGGGGCCACCGCATATATTTATATATAAACATATATAAATAAAACCATTTTTTTACATTAGTAATTCCTTTTGTTCATAATTTTATATTATTGTTAATAATAAATAATTAAAGCAACAAAACAAACTGAAGAGCCGGTTCGGAGCCGAAAGAGCCGGCTCTTTTTAGTGAGCCAAGCTGAAAGAGCCGGTTCTCTAAAAAGAGCCGGAAATCCCATCACTACAGACAACTACACACAGACCACGTGTATGCTATCGCTATTTATTGTGGTTTAACCTGTCAAGGACAAAGATGTATAGAAAATTCTGCATCAAGCCTTGAAATCATAGCTTTCCTACCTTTGTTAAGCCTGGATTGGTGCCGTGGTGATTAGTGCTGGTGCCTCACAGCAAGAAGGTCCTGGGTTCAAATCCACAATCTGGCTGGTTTGTAGTGGTCTAAGGAGCTTGGAAAGAAAAGCGTCTGGACTTCTTTAAGTTGCTTGAAGACGTTTCACCTCTCATCCGAGAAGCTTCTTCAGTTCTAAGGTCAAATGGCCGGGAGTCCCAGATTTAAACCCAGTGGGAGTATCCCCCCAAAGAGGGACAAAGGACCCCCCTCTTTGGGGGGATACTCCCACTGGGTTTAAATCTGGGACTCCCGGCCATTTGACCTTAGAACTGAAGAAGCTTCTCGGATGAGAGGTGAAACGTCTTCAAGCAACTTAAAGAAGTCCAGACGCTTTTCTTTCCAAGCTCCTTAGACTACGATGACCTGGATGACTGAGAACCTTCACAGACTGGTTTGTAGTGGTTTCTCTCTGGGTGTTCTGGTTTCCTCTCACAGTTAAAAGTCATGCAGTTGTTAGGTTATGATTCTAAATTACCTGTGAATGTGAGTGCAAATGGTTGTTTGTCTCTATGTGATAGACTGGTGAGCTGTCCAGGGTGTGTCCTGTGTCTTACCCTATCACTTTGGGGTTATGCCCCAGCCCCCCTACAACCTGGATAAAGATAGGAGGACGGTAGTTGTTGTAGATCCATTCAATTCTTATGTTAACCAGACTCTGGACTTTGTTGAACATTATGTAATATGAAGACAACATGTAGTATTTAAGTGACCAAGTAGTACTGGGCTAAAAGTTATTCATTAGTGAAGTGAATTCAATTCAATAGTGAATTCAATTGCGAAGGATTAAAATATTCCAAGAGCTCACCTTACTTCATCTAAACATGTTTCAATCGTGTTTTCCCAACACAAAATGCACAGGTTTATTGAATATGAATAAGTTGTGTTGATTTAACTCAGTTTTTTAAGTTTCTGCCAAAGCAAAACAGTTGTGTGCCACCAATGTCCACTATTGAATCAAGTAAATCCAACATAGCCTTCTTTTCAATGTAATAGGGGATACAAGAGGAGCCATATACTTTTATTTTTCTGTTCATTCTAACAAATTTAATCATTGTGCCGTTCAATAAGATTGGTAAAGTAAATCTGACAAAAATTAATTCCCATCGATGAAAACCATAATAAAATGTCCTTTTGAAAAGGTATTTTGAGTCCTTTTCCTTTTACAATCTCCTTTGTACACTCACATATCAAACACTAGCTAAGATGAATTCTGGAAATGATCATTAGATGAACTTAATATTAATACTTTATCTTGGATGTTGTTTATGATTCTTTAGTAAATGATCTGAGCTCAATCAGATAACAGAATGTCAGACTTATTTTCTATTTAGGTATTTGAAAAATTAAAGCGTTAAAGTTGGATATATTTGATGCTTGGGTCTAGACCAATGAAAATGTGACACAGACTCAGAGACCAATCTGATTTAATGCTGAAGAGTTTAATGATGAAGATAATAAGAAAAGTTAATTACGGGGAATTAACTTGTGCTAAAAGCATTCTTTCCATTACACCTTCATTTTGCTATTAATAGCCATTGGTGTTAAAAGAAATAGTCCAACTTGCTTCATTCATTATGTAGCATTACAGCAAAAGAAAATAAGTAAAAATGTAAAATTGGAAACAGTTCAAGGGGTTGTATGAGATTATTTGCTTCTACATTTCATGGTAGACCAGGAATCATCTTCTTTTCCAGACGCAGACAAATGGGTATCGGTAGTGACAGTATATATCATTCATGCACCTGTATCCTGTAAGCACCAAAAAACAAGATTAACTGAAACCATGAGAAATGTATACTAAGGAAAATATTTAGTTGGATGTAACAACAATATGACCCGTGTACTTTCACTGTCATGGGCCTGGGTCTGGGGAACCAGGGCTCGTGTTATTTTTGGGAGTAGTGAATATGATAAAGTCTATTAGACTATCTGGAGGAAGGAAACAGTGCTCAAGAGAATAGCGGAGTGGCAGTCGGTATGGGATTGTTAAACTAGGGACACAGTTAGTTCTCCTGCTCATTTTCACATATACTCAGTTAATTCTCGTGTTTAAATGGTGAAACTGTTTTTATCGTCCGGTGGATGGGAATGTATTCACTGTTGTGTATCTTGTTTCCAGGAGGATTGCGGAAATGTGTGGAGGGAGCAGAACACTGATGTACATAGGCACCGAGGAGGACAAGCACTTACCACGAACCACGGAGGAGAATCACTGCACTGCGATTGGGAATGGGTGCACGGAGGACTCACATACAGTGTGAATTGTTGGTGCTGTTTTTTGTTTGTTTCATTGTAAATAAACGCACTGTGTTCATTCAGAAAGTCCTACATTTAGGTCCTACTTCAGCCAAAACCTGACCTTCACAACATTAAATAAATACGTATTTTTTGTTAAAAAATTATGATATAGTATTAGTATTTTCCTGTCATTCAATACTATTTTTCATTCCAAGCAAATAATCATTATTCGGGAAGATGTGGATATTGTCCCCCCCCCCCAAAAAAAAACAAACAAAAAACCTAGTGCTAGTTACACTTTCTTTCAATATTTACCTGTATTGGGGGATGGACAGTACAGTAGTGTAATTCATCCTGATCGGTGATTGGTCAAAAGTCTAGAGTGAAAGAAGAGGCTTGTGATTGGTGAAAAATGTGCAATGAAGAAGCCTTCTTTCATTCATTCAGTCTGCTGTCTGTTTTTTCTTTATCAGGTGATGTTTCCAGCTCCTTTATCCCACCTGATGCCTGGACTGCTGTCTGTGGTCTTCAGCATGATCACAATGTGTTATTTATGTATTTTGACTGGTTTACAATGACAGGACAGTAAGCATTATCAGTGCACATACAATAAAAGCATCTAGTTTTTACGCCAACATTGATGATGATTTTCCTTTGGCTCTTTTGAACCAAAACAGGTTGGAAAGTCCCCTGAAATCAACAGCAGTTGAGAATGAATTGCTTTCTTCTCTTCTGTCTTATAATGATGTGCAATGACTAGCCATAAGAGGAGTCTTTTATGTTGCCCCAATGAGACGATGTAATTGTTTTACTTTTATACTGGTAAAATGGGAAGAATTATTCATGCCATTGTACTGTCATTTACAGACAGGCAAGAAATTAAAGGCATACCCTGAACTCTTGACCCCCAGACGGAGAGACATTGTTGCACTTTGCTGCCTGTTAGGGTCCACTTGTGAAAGGCAAAAGAGTTGCAAAATGATTACAAAGTTGCTATGAGAGATTATGTTTGTCCTGTGACAAAGTATTTGAAGAGGGGTCACTGAATAGTTGATTATGAAAACGGTGTGATCATATACCATGGCTTTCACAGTCACCAGATCTCAACCAAGACTATCAGGGGAAATTTGACTGACATAACAGATAGATAATAGCTCTGTTAGTGTTTCAGAATCAATTCCAGGAAACACTGAAGTTGTTGTTACATCCCTGATAAGCAGAAGGAGTCTCACTATCTGTTTAATGTCTCCCCTTACAATGGTCTCACTGTGTATGTAGAGCATAAGGCCCCTCTGTAGTGAACATACATACAACTAAGTGAGAAAGTGACATTACTATTACTAATGTGAAATGATTAAATATGTGATTAATGGGCAGAAAAGAAATCTGCTTCCACAGTATACTGGCTATACGTGAAATTCGGATCCATAAAATTATGAATTTCATGTTGTTGCTACGCAACGCCTTCAATGTGTTCAGTGGCCTCAAGCCCTCATATAATGATCAGTAATATACCTTTTGAGCATCAGAGCCTCCAATCCATGTAAGTGGGTAACTGTGAGTAGCACGATATATGACCCTTTGCATCACCCGGTACTCTCAAAGGCTACATACAGATGCCAGGTTTGCATGCATGGACTGACAGTATCTCTATAGTGGAAAAAAACAGACAGAAGAAATTCCAATGTAAACAAAATATTGAACATACAACGAAGCAAGAATTCGTAAACTGTTAAAATAAACAAAGACAGAATACATAGAAAATCCAAATAACTGTTTTTACCTAAGCATGAGCCCAATCCAAGCAATAGGGAAAATAGCGGAAGTATCGGTTGCCATACCCTAGTCCAACCCCGATACTTGTACCAGTGCCATCTCTTTTCAACAAGATGCTCTTCTGAGAACAATCAAATAATACTTGAGTAAAAATGAATGACTTTCCTCTATCTGTTAAAACATTTTAGCATTTTCTTGTTTTTGCAGGGTTTTATTTCTTTCTATTCTATAGACACCCTTTCAATTTTAAAATGTATACATTTGATTGAATGTTTTAAAATATAAAATTTCTTTTTTGAAATAACAAAGAATTGCTCTTCTGCTCAGCATAACAGAATTGTGATTAATTTTGGTGTAAATCTTTAAAATGTTGACAAACCAGGTGGATTATCCTCTTCCACAGCATGTCTTTATCCTGTTTTCCTTCTCTCACCCCAACTGGTCGCATGGCCGCCCCTCCCTGAGCCTGGTTCTGCTGGAGATTTCTTCCTGTTAAAAGGGAGTTTTTCCTTCCCTCTGTCGTCAAAGTGCTTGCTCATAGGAGGACATATGATTGTTGGGATTTTCTCTGTATCTATTATTGTACGATCTACTGTGCAATATAAAGCACCTTGAGGCGACTGTTGTTGTGATTTGGCGCTATATAAATAAAATTGAATTGAATTGAATTATCGTATTGTACTATCATTTGTATGAATACTGACACACATATACACATAATATACATTATACTGCAACACTCAGCAGCAACAGTGATCAGAGCCATCAGTGCAAAAAGTGCAGACACAACCAGTAGCTTCAGAGTGATGTTTAATATCTCTGTAAAAAAACAGAAGACATCTTTTATTAAAGAAAGGACAGAATAGATTTTGCAGCAGACCTTTTCTATGTATATTTGTATTTATTTATTTTCAGAACCGACCAGTAGCTTCAGCCTTTCAGTGAGAAGGTGCCGAACAGCTCAACAATAAATGCAAATATATAGGTTTTTTGGATGCTTCAAAACCAGGAACTAACATTGAAAAAATTGGCACATGTATCATGTGATTCATGCAGCCCAGACTTTCACTGCATCTTTTTCTTTCTTCACAAAAATTATTGCCTCACACTGATCTCTTCTTCTCCTTTCAGCTGCCCACTTAATTTTACATATTGAGTCATTCATAAAGAGGTTCCCTAGTGTACAACCACAACATATTTGATGTATTTAATTAGGACTGAATATCTTTTAGGAAACAAAAATAAAAACAAAAATAAAACTATCATGTTAAAGTCATAATGGCTTGGTGTTCCCCTGGAAAATCTAGACGAGGCAGCTAGCGAGGGGGAGGTAGGGGCTTCTCTGCTCAGGCTGCTGCTTCCGCAAACAGGCTCCCTTTGGTGAGTGGGGTTGTCAGCTTCTTTCTTATTTATTATTGTCTTTCCTGTAGCCTGTTTGTATTTTTTTTCATTATATTGAATTCCTGCAGGTTATGTATTACCTGGTTAGCCAATACTTTCCAGATTATTTGGTTATTCTGTTAATTTATGTATAGGTTCTCAAAGTTTATTTTATATACTCATAATTTTTAGCATTTTTTTAATTTCTTCAGTTCGTGTTAGATTTAATTACTTTCATTACTGCTTCAACCCTAGCAGTAATCTCTGTTGCAGTCTGCTTGCTCATCGCTGCCACCACTTCCAGCTTCCCAAATGAGGAAGTGATAAAACTGATAGATAGGCATTTCACAGATTTGCTTTAAACTGACCTTGGCCCTTTTTTCTTGATTCAAAGACTACATATTGTGTTTCCGAGCTGGCCTCCCTAGAGACTGAGCACACTTCACCTCTCCCTGCTCCACTGCTTTAACCTCAGCCTTCAGAGTCATTTGTCTGCCCCTCTGTCCTGCCCCAGCCATCAGAAGAGACCGTGTGTCCTGCTAAACAGCCCGAATCCTTGCTGAGTTTCCTGACACTTATTCCAAACTTGCAGGGAATAAACCAGAGAACCTAGAGAGCTTCCAGATGAGCAGAGTCTGTGAGTTCTGCCTGAGCCAGTGGATCCCGAGCTAATGGTTCCTGCGCTGACTGCCAGTGGGTCAAAGTCCATCCCTACCACCTGTGCTCCACATTTGGGTCACAATAATCAGACAGATACTTTTGTCACCACAGTTTAACTGCAGGAATGTCTTAAAGACCAAAAGACTTGGATTTCTTATCTTATTAAATTCAGATAAAAGAGGTTATTGTACTCTGCCCTAAAAATCGGAACAGGCTGCTTATCCTGGGTGGCATTACCTTGGCCTTGAATAACACAGTAAGGTACCTTGTCATTTTTGACCACGATACTGTATGTCCCTTAATGGTCATATTAAACAAGTATTTGGGACTGCTTTCTTGCATTTGCACAATATCTCTGAAATAAGAAACATTCTTTCTCAGAGTGATGCTAGTTCTTCTTTTTACTTCTAAGCTGGACTATTGTCAGACTCTTTTTCTTGAGTTCTAAAATTTTAAATTATAGCATTGTTTCAAACGAAACTCTTTAATGGATCTGCCAGTCACAGATTTAAATATGCTCTTCTTCCAAAATATCTTAAATACAACTCTTTTCAATGAAATCACATATTTTAAGTGACCCAGAACAATACAAAACAATCAATGTTCCAAAAAAAAAACTCACAAAAAAAACAACAACTAAACATTAAATATTTTCAACTTTTATGCTGCCATATATGTGTATAGTTTTTGATTTTATTCAATTTACTTTTTTAGTTTCCCAAAGTTAAGCAGAATTTGGTTCTGTTAGGAATAAGAATGATTAAAGCTGTTTTTCGTTTTGTTTTATATACATATTGCTGTTCTGCTCATAAAGAGTTGGCACTCCGTGCAATAAGGGTCAAAAGCATCAGTCTAGCACTATGATTGAATTTTTGAGACTGACATGTTGAGGTGCAGAAAAAGTGCAGTAAGGGTGATATTTTTCTGGGCCTGTTATTAGAAAATAACAGGCAAAGAACTGCTCGATAATATTAATAAAGAAAGGTTAGAGAGGGAGGTGTTTTTCCTTTGTCTGTCTTATTCCAGGAAGAGGAGCAGATACAACACGAGGTCAGACGTGAATGGAGTGGAGGAGAAGATCCACAGGGGAGACTGCAAGACCACATCGTCACTCCCGAGAAGAAGATCATAATAATACCATATTTTTCGGACCATAAGATGCACTGAATTATAAGGCACGCTGTCGATGAATGGGTCTGTTTTCATACATAAGGCACACCGGATTATAAGGCGCATTAAGCGAAACAAAACAGCCAGATAAGTCAAACTTTACTCAACTCATTCTTCTTGTTTCTTCCACTTCCGTAACATAGATTCATCAATGTCCCACATAGCAGACAGGTCTGGGCCGGATCTGGTGTCAAGCTGCCACTGCTGGCTGACTTCTGGCATGGTAAGTGGTATGTCAGCCATATATGTGCCAGGCCTGGCATAGATTTCATTCTTTATGTGATGGCATGCCATGTCTGGCCAAATGTGATTTGGTTTATGTGGCCCAGGCTCGTAGACAACAGGTCTGGCCCGGATCTGACATCAAGCTGGCACTTCTGACTGATTGGTATCATGGCAGGGTGTATGTCAACCAGATGTGGGCCAGGTCTGGCAATGATGGCACTATTTCTGTTCCTATTTTCCTAATTTAGTTTGAAGACCCAAATGCTATGTTGCAATACTATACTACTATGATAGCCAACATTTCAAATGCAGGTTTGACAGGTTTGTGAGTGTACACTTTATCCAAAACCTAGTGATGGTGTTCTGGGAAAAACATCCTACCCAATGTTTCTGCGCAGACGCGGCGCATGCGCACAACACCAACGCCAGATTAACTTCTTTTTCTCTCACCCATCCGGACTACTTCTTAAGGTTATGGTTATGGTTAGGGTTATGGTTAGGGGTAGGGTTAGGTTTAGTCACAAGTCACCGTCAAATTATAATACGGGTAGGACGATTTGTCAGAGTAGGATGGTTTCTCACAGTTTACTAATTTTTACCACCGGGTGGCTGTAGCTCAGGAGGTAAAGCAGTTTTGTCATGTTACTTTTGCACTATTATGTTCCGGCACATGTTGTTATTACATGGCTAAGATACACATTAGGCGGACATCTGGGGCCAGAGCTGAAACTGTTCAGGGCCAGCAGTGTGTCTGCAAACAACTCACACATGGCCCACATACCTCAAAAAATGCCGGCCCTTTGGTGGCCCAGATCAGGTTTGCCAGAGGTAATCCACACATGGGCCAGCACAGAACCACCAGTGTGACTGCAACTGCCTTTGTGTTGGCCCATGTGTGGGCTACCTCTGGCAATCCTGATCTGGGCCACCAAAGGGCCGTCAGTCTTTGCGCTATGTGGGCCATGTGTAAGCACGTTGTGTGGGCCAGATCTGGGCCATACCAGTTTTCCTATGTGGGTATGTGACAAATCGTCAATATGCTACACGTTCCGAGGCATGAGAGCGGGTTGGAATGAAGCTATAAATGTGTTTACCATGTGACATAAAAATCAACCTAACAAGGTTAAAGTTAGGGTTATGGTTACGGTTAGGGCTGCAATAGAAAGCAGCAGAGAAAATAGAAAGCGAAGTGCATAGAAAGCTATCTATTCAATTCAATCAAGAATACGGGTGTCTCATAAGGACGGGCCATGAGAAATCAGCAGTATGTTACATGTTGGGAATGGGAATGCTCCGGTCTTTCACATTTGGGTCCACAATAATCAGCTCCCACGACAACACTTGATAGATACTTGTTCATCAGTGTTATTTTCAGTCTTTTTTTTAAGTTTTACTTTTTTTACTTCAATACTTTGTACCGTTCCTATGAGAGAAATGTCATTAACTTTATTGCAGTATGAGACAGTTTTCGAACTAATTTAATTTAATTTAATTGGTTTTCTAATGTTTTTTTAAGCTGTACAATTATTTTTTGATTTTAGCAGGGTTTTAAAGATGAAGCACATGTTAAAGTTCAATACTGATCAGGAATTTAGAAAATATTGCACATGGTAGACACAATCGAGCATACTGAGTTAGGCATTAAACCATGCATCTTGTGAAATAATGTTTGAACTTCAGTTATGAAAGATTTTCCTTCTTCAAAATATGACTAAGGCTGTTGGCTAATTGATGATACTATGAAAATGACTTTATCTGCCAGTCACAGGCTTAGATGTGCACTTCTGTTTTTTTTTTTTCAACCTGGTTTGACTTTTGAGAACAGTAAATAATTTAAATATAACACTTTTACACAAAAGGTGATTACATATCCTTACGTGACCAAAATGTACACAAAACAATATGTTCTAGAAGAAAAAAAAAACTTTACATTTTTTGAAATTTGATGCTTCCATAAATATGCATGTATGTATTTCATTTTATTTTTCTTTATTTATTTTCCCTTAGATCTGGAAATGTAAGTATAGTTTGGTGCTTGTCTTTTCCTACATGAAATAGTTTGGGGATTTTGATCTAAAGGTCAAATGGAAGAAGAGCTGTAGAACGGTTTGAACAGAACCAGGAAATATTTATGTTTTAGCAAGGTTGGTGAGGTTTTAACAAAAATTGATGTGTTTTGAAATTCACAAGGCTTGTGAAATAATGTATGAACTTCAGTTTTGAACAATGTTTCAAAAGCTGTTGCTTCTTCAAAATACTGATAGTAATCATGAAAATGATGCAAGTCAGACTTAGTCATTCTTTTCTTGGTTATCTGTATGTGTTGTATGGTCAAAAAAAACTTTAAAAAAAAAGGAAACACCCACCAAGCATCAGGCCTACATGACCATTGTTTTCAATATCTTTTTTATTGTACCAAATAAAACGCTCAGGGTTTCTAAGAAATCCAAATACCTTCATGAATTAATATATTATTCAGCAGAGATAACAAATGGAGCATTTTTCAGATGTGGTTATAAAATGTAGTTTACATACATGAATAAAAGCAGACTTATGAATTTTTTCTTTAGTGGTAGGCTTAGAGGTGGGCAGAGCAATCCAGATATTGATAATATCGATTAAAAAACGCTGGTATTGGTATCGAATCAATACTATATAGATACTTTGTTTCTATCCTCTAAGTTCAGTATGTTGCCAATGCTTAACTTTAATTGTTTTAAACCATTATTTTATATGAAATGAAAAATACATTTTAAACTGCACTACGAAAAACATCTGAACTTTTGGTGTTGACTGTCATGTCTATTTTATTTATATCCTATGGAACATTTGAAAAAACAGAAGTTGGCCCAAAGTGCTTAATAAACAGGCATATTAACATTCCAGGTCCCAAAGAACCCTATTTTTAAAATATGTGAAATGCCAGAAGTATGGTGTACATTTTAGGACATCCTAAGGTCTCAGGAAAACTTCATCAAACATCAGGTCAAACAACCTCAGACTTCAGACCATAGACAAAAGTGCATCAAGTTTCACAGAAAAAACCCCCATCAGACCTCTGAATAAAGGCATCAGACTAAAAATTCACAGATCTCAGGAAAAACACCATCAGACTAAAAGGTCTCAGGACAAAGGCCATCAGAGAGAAAGAAGTTTCCTGCAGGTGGCACTGTTGTCAGGTCACCAGATTTCCAAAACAGTTCACCCTCGTAACATCCCAGGTAAGATTTAGTTGCTCCCCCTTGTCTCCCTTTTCTCTCTACGCCAGAGGTTCCCAAAGTGGGGGACGTTTTAAAAAATAAAAAGCTGAAAGCTTAAGAGGAGCTGAAAAAAGAACCTGAAAGGGGTAATAAAAAACTTTATTAAGTGTTTTTGCTAATGTTTGTAAGTTAGTGTTTTTTTTAAAAGAACCAAGAACCATGGCAATATGGCGGCTACAGTCAATTTTATTACTCATTACCCTTTTTAAATTTAATTTGAAGGTGAGTTTACTCAAAATGAGTTTGATACCAATGTAAAGTGCAAAATTTAAAATATTTTCCTGTATTTACAATGATATGGTTAGCAGATTATGTCAGACTAGCCAATTTAATTCATACTTGCAATATATTTTGAAATCTAGTTGTAAACTGTACACTGTAAAATCTAATTAGTTCCCAGAACTCAAAAAAATTGAGGAAACTCGTTGCCTCAAAAAAATTGAGTAAAGCTTAGCTAAAAATGACTAAGTTAGGACAACTTATTTATTCTGAGTACTCTGTACAAGCTCATTTGTTCCCAGAACTCAAAAAAATTGGATCAAGTTTACGTAAGATGACCAAGTTAGGGCAACTTACTCATTTTGAGTACACTGTACAGCCTTGTTAGTTCCCAGAACTCAAAAAAATTGAGGAAACTCGTTGCCTCAAAAAAACTAAGTAAAGCTTACTTAAGATGACTGTTAGGACAACTTATACATTGCAAGTCTGCAGCATTAAGAATAACTTGATATTTCTGACTGTACAATACTAATTGTTTACCTACTGACAAACATTTCAAGTTCAACTAAATGAAAAAACAATTTGTGGTACCATGAATATGATTAAAAATAATTAACAACAATTTTTGTAATGATGTTAAAATCAGCCCAACTTTTATTTTCAAACACAACAAAGTATAACAGCCAACATACTGGACACTGTTCTGCTGAACAACAAACAATTATAATCTTACAATGAAACAAAGTCTCAGATGTAATTATTCTGAAAATAAGTTTAGACCTACCACAAGTTTGTTTTGTACTTACATTACTTATATTATCAAAATAAAATATTTGTTGTTCTGTCACAAGTGCAGTCTCTAATTTAAACAACACATTTGTTTTTCATTCCAACACAGGAGCTGGAATGTTGTAATATTTTAAGGATGCTTGTTTCCAGTCCAGGCATTACTGCCTGAATGACTGTCTTGGATCGAGGTGATCCAAATGTAGGTGCAGAAGAAAGTCTTTAACTTCCCTTCAGTACAGTGGCAGTGGATGTGGGTTGGAGATGCAATGAGTTTGAACTTGCAGGCGACCATCTTCACTGACCACACCATCTGTGACGGAGGACTCATCTCTCCTGGTGTCCTGCAAGCAAACAATCATATTTTTTGGAACATGAACTTAATTGCTTTCTTAAAACATTTTTTTCTACTTTTGGTATAAAACAGACTCCAATTTAGACAATCTCAGGCTCCCTCCCCACCGGAGAGGTGACATTCAATGTCCCAATTGTCAGTCTGGATAGCTGTGACCACCACCCGACACACAATAATGTCATGAAAGCATCATTTTAAAAAGGGCTATGCAAACATGGCCAATAACTTTAATTCTAATGATGTGCAAAATGATTTGGGCACAAAACAAATTTTGCTGTTAGAAAACTTGCAGACTTCACTATATACAGTGTAGTTTGTAAACTAAGTTTGGGGGATGTGATCTTTCAAGAAATGCAGACCAAACTGTTGTTGTTTGTTTACTTACACAGCATGTCTTGTAGACTTAACTGGAGTCACAGCAACAGCATACTGCAGTCATTTCTCAAGTCTAATAACAGAAGACAGGAAAAGATCAGTAAAGAAACAACTTCCCCAAACCAAAGCACAAATAAAACAATAAGTAAAACAGGCTGATCTAAAGTATGATTAAAGTTCAGCCTGATTAATATAAATGTCACTGACAGTTGCTAATATATTGGAAAACCAAAATACTTACCACTGAGTTGATGTCTTTCTGTCCAACAACAGGAGTGCTGGTCCCGAGCCTCAAAGACAGTAAGAAGCAAGCAGAGGGAGAAAAAACAGAACATTTTTCAGAAACTGATTTGATCCTTAATGGCTGTGCAATCATTGTAACATAGAAATTGCTTATGTTGTTAAATAAAGGCTAGATTTGACATTAATAGATGCCACAGATGTTCAAAAGCTGCCACAAAGCATGAACAACAAATGGACGTTGGAGCATCTTTGCAAATATGTGATGTCTTGATAAATCGAGCAGATATTTGAACTTTACACAGCGACATTCTCGCCTGAAAATATCTTAAAAGTTTATTTTGTGACCCAGAAAAAGTAATAAGTTTTTTAGCCGCGCTCCTCCGCCATTGCCGCGCTTACAAGTACGCACAGGCTCCGACAACCGGCCGACAAATGCGATCCTCCTTTTCCCCAGATTACCCTTTCTGGGTCACAAAATAACCTTTTAAGATATTTTCAGGCGATAATGTAGCTATGTAATGCTCAAATATCTACTTAATTTATCAAAATATCACATATTTGCAGAAGTGCTTCCACGTTTTCGGAGAGCTCTGTTATCCACCAGCGCGATGGCTGACCTGGAGGTCAAGGCTCGATAGAGTCCGAAAGCACAGCTAACTCCTGGCGTATTCTTTTCAACCCCCCTGCACTCTTTTGCTACTCAGGTTAAACATGATATATATAGTTAGTTAGTTAGTTAGTTAGTTAGTTAGTTATGGCTATAGATTGAAAATATCCCCCACACCCCACCCCACCCCTAACGGCTGCACCTCCCGAAGAATTTTGTCTGGGCTCTTATCGCACTTTTTTATTTCAAACAATCAACAGAAAATTTCACAGACATAGTTTTATGTAAGGTTTTTAAAGCTGTGGTGTTAATTTTTAAGTAACATGAGCCCAGCGGCAGCAGCAACGCTAGGCTAACACTAACTAGCTAGCAAGATTAGAAACCTGGTGCTAAACTAAGAGAAGCCACAAAATCAGTTTGAATAAGAGTAAACATTTACTCACCAAGTCAGTAAAGATCCACAGCAGTGACAACAATAATATCTCCAGGTTTGCTCAATATATTCCATAACAAATGCTGGCGCCATGAACATGCGGACTGATCCGGGAGGGAGGAGGACGGTAGTCACATGGCATTTTCAAAACACATCTTTCATCCTTCCGCACTGAGAAGCAAAACTTCCAGCTTACTTAGTTTTTCTAAGTTAAGACAACTCAAATAAATTGAGTTTATCAGCGTTTTTGCATAAAAAGTACTGGTAACGTATTTAAATCGAGTTCTGATAACAAATTGATAAAAATTCAGTTCAGCCTATTTAATATTTTTAATTAAACACAATATTACATTTTACAGTGTACACCACAAGTCGAAAATTTGGAACCACATGTATTATAACTTCTGATTGGTTGGAAGATGTGAACACGCCATCGCTGTTGTGATTCTATTGGCTCAAACGATTAAAAAGAGTTGTCAATCATGCAAATCAACCAAAAGAAGCCAAGGTTACAGCCCCTCAGAGTTTAAAGGGCCAGAAGTCATTTAGACTCACCTGCAGGGCAGAAAGGGCCCGTTTCCTATGAATGTGTGGTTAATTCTTCAACAACATTTAAAAAACAAGCATTTTTAGGCATTTTAATTAAATACATTCATTTCTGTTCTATAATACCTCTATAATATGGTGTCCAATGTGTGCCAAAATTAGACACCCCTGGATACCCCCCCCCCCCCCAAAAAAAATGGTTTGTTCCGGCTCGCCTCTCCCCTACTCTGGCTCTAGCGCCGTTGCTGCCAGAGCGATGGTGGCTGAGACGCAGCGGAGCGGAGGTGTGAGTGCCTGGCTTAAAACAAGACATATTAGCTGCATTTAACCTTCAGTTACTCTTTATATAGTTAGGTAGGAGTCAGACCATATTTCTTTTTAGCTGAAAAACATTACACCAGGTAACCTGCAGTGTTGAAAACCTGTTTTCCGACTATGTTTGCTGCCCTACAATTCGTCCTCGTGTGGTAAAATCAGCGACATTTGACCGTCCTGTTGCTCCCATTGAAATTTGTACAGCCTATTTAAAATCTAAAACTTAAAATTGTCCGTAGCCTGCTGTTGTTACCACTGTCCTGTTTGAAATGTAATGAGAGAAACTGGTCATTTTGTCATATCTGCATGTGTCGATATTAAACCCCGGAGCAACATTCAGGTAAAAGTGTAAGAACAAATGATCCCTCAATAAAGGATAATGTTGGATCAGTGTTTCAATATTTATATATTTTATTAGATGTACATGTGGTTTGGTTATTTGCCTTTTGTTTGAAAGTACACTGAGAGAGGACTTCTTTTATTAGTGATGTTAATAATATTTTTTTTCATATTAATGTAAATTTTTCATCTAATTGAATACAATCTATTTGTGTATGATTGTCAGTCCAAAGGGGGAGAGAGAAGGAAAGAGGGGAACGTGAGGAGAATGTACAAGGTCAGGAAGAACCAGGTAAGGAAACAGACAGGGAACAGTGACAGGCAAAACAGAAACTGTTAAACTGCTTGAAAGAGTTGCCAACTTGAAGGTGAGGAGACAGAGGTTAAAATAAAAGAAAAAAAATCTGCAGAGCCATGGTAGTATCTGCAGTAAAGATCTTTTCATACATTGTATACATTGTACCACAGGCCAAGGTGTCTCAATTTTTCTAATCTTTTAATAATATTTTGTACATTTCAAGGACTCTTCTATTTTTGGAGTGTCTTTTTATATATCTGTATTGTATTATACATACATATTAAAAGTTAATCTCTGTCCAAAAGATGCACTCAGTTTACTTCGTACTCACTATGATCATCGTTCATCATTTTCCCCCAGTAATTAAGGTTAGCATATGTATTTTTTTTTTATTCCAATCCATTCTTCTTTTGCAGCATTTAAATAACCTTTATCTGATTTGATGGTTTTGTTACATACTTTAAAAAAAGTGTTTTGCTTTTCTTTCACAAATGTGGGGATTGTGTTCAAATGTACAAAACAATGATGTCATGTTTTGTGACGAGGACCCAAGCAGAGAGAGACTTGATGAATTTAAGAATTTTATGGTTTAATAAAGAAATTTGCAGACTTGCACAGAGAGGGTAAAATTATGATGACTGATAAAAGAGATGAAGACAACAGACGATGAGGACAGGGAGGAACAGGGGTTTAAATGCACCAAGGAGACAGTCAGAGGGAACTTAAATGTTAAATGTTAGAATAAAGAGAGACAGAGCTGTCTATTTTTTATCAGTTTCATCAAATTTAGGAGTACATATACACTAAGTTTATTATGTCTTTAATTAATAAGAAAACTCCAGACGATTCCATTCTGAGCTTAAGAAGCTTCTGATAGGTTAGTAGAGTCCATGTGAGTAAACTGGTGGCACACCTGTGGATGCATATAAGGCAAAACACAGAGCCTGTTTCTTTGACATGGGAAAATCAAGAGATGTCAACCAAAACACCAGGAAAAGAATTGTGGAGCTCCATAAGTGTGGCTCAATTTTGAATACAATTTGGGTGCCATTTGCAATTAAGAAATACATACGATTTCTCTCTTTACTTTTTAAATTTAACAAATAAGTTTTTTATATTTATCAATCTAAAAAAAATAAACATTTAGTCTGGTTTGATGTTACAATTAAAAAAGTGTTTGCGTTTTATCTGAAGAGTATGTAAATATCTGGTTTCAACTGTATATTTGATTCTGGTTCTGTCTTGGTTAAGTCCTAAAGTAGTCCTGATTTTGAACTGTTGTGGTCCTGTTTTAATTCCAGATCAGTTCTGGGTCGGGTCTAATTAAATCTTAAATCTTCAAAATGGACTCTAAATTCAGTAGGAAGCCAGTGTAACTGAGAGCGCAACAGTGTCACATGAGAGTACTTAGAGGATCTGGTCAAAAGCCTAGCTGCAGCATTTTGCACAGCCTGCAGATGATCCAGGGAACCTTTGCTTAGACACATAAACAGTGAGTTACAATAGTCCGAACGTGAAGAAATAAATGCATGTATAGCAATCTCCAGTTCAAAGCGAGATAAAACCGAGATTAACTTAGCAACATTTCTTAAATGATAAAAACAAGACTGAACCAGAGATTTAACATGACCATTCAATGTGAGAGTCGAGTCAAACCTTACACCTAAATTCCTGATAGAGGATTTAACATACACGGAGAGAGGACCTAGGGCTTTCACTATATGGGGTAAAAATCTGTCAGGAGTGCATACAAAGGACTCCAGTTTTCCCCTCGTTGAATTGGAGGAAATTAACAGCCATGCAGCTTTTGATCGAATCTAAGCAGTCATTCAGCAGCTGGAGCTTAGATCTTGGGGCTTAAAAGAATGTACAACTGAATGTCATCAGCAAAATAGTGATAGGAAATGTCCTCAAAGAAGCCCAGTACATGCTGGAGGGGGAGAAGATATATTGAAAACAATAAAAGCCCCAAAACCGAACCTTGAGGGACACCATAAGTAAGGGAGGTGTAGGCGCCAGACAGCTGCTTTATATATTTATTTACGATTGAGTTCATGTTTGTTTTATAATTCATAGATTCATTACATAAGTCATCTTTTCAGGATTAATAAATATGAAAATATATGTTGTTTTACGTAAAGTAATGTTATGTCACTGTTTGGGATTCGAACCTAGAAAGGGGTACCTCTCACTTTAAGTATGTAAGTGCAATAGTAGCATGAAACCCTGTGTGAGAGGGAAGGGGAGGAGCATGGACAGAGAGGTTAGGAGTCTCACGGTTTTCTGACCGTGTGCACAGGTAGTTCTGGATAACGGCTATTTTCTGGAACTTTCATGCTTATTTAGGAAGGAGTTCATTGTTACATCTTTGGTTTGTAATAAATAAACAGTCTTCAAATCATAGTGCAACTGGAAGCATTTCTTTTGGAAACCATGAACACGTGTCAGCCATAGACTCCCTTTTTGAACTTGGTTTATTGGAAATTACTCTACAGGAGGTATGACCTAAAATTAGAGACCACCACAGAAAAAGCATTGGTGATGTAGATATGAAGAGAACCACTCCATGGCAGTTCCAGATACACCAACCCAATACTTTAGCCTTTCAAGCAGGATGTGGTGGTCAACTTTGTCAAATGCCAACGTGAGGTCCAACATAAGCAGAGCAGAGTATTTTCCTGCATCGTAACTCATCAAAATGTCACTAGAGACCCTAAGAAGGGCTGTTTCCATGCAGTGAACTCTATGAAAGCTAGACTGAAACCTATCAAAGATGCTATGTTTGTCCAGAACTGTTATAAGTTGCTTAGCCACAACCTTTTCTAGAAGCTTAGCAATTAACCGGAATTTAGAGATTGGCTTGTAACTGCTGAGGTTTTTTTTTTTTAAGTCAGAGAATAGCAGCATTTCTAAAGTAAACAGGAACTATACCAGTGACGAGTTGATTAAAGTGAGCACACATGGACCAATATACTGGAAGACATTTTTGAATAATGATGCAGGTATTGTACCTGCGTCAAGTGAACAAGAGGATCCTTTCACTGAATTCACTAGTTTTACCAGCTTGGGTAGAGAAACAGGAGAGAAAGTATCCAAGATGAGATAGGGTGGAGACAGACAAAACAGGTACTGATTGTAAAAAATTAATTCTTACACTATTAATTTTTTCAAGCAGAAAAAAAAGACATTTTTCACAATCTTCATTTGAGGAAGGTGCAGGTGGAGCAGGAGTAACAATGTCACTAAGGGCGTTGAATAGCACCTTAGGATTTCCTCTGCTCTTTGTAACCAAATATTAAAATTAGTCAGCCCTTGCATCTCTGATAGCATTATTAAAAGAAGCTAAAAGGTCCTTTAGATAGAGGAGATGAGTTTTCCTTCACCAGCGCTCCGCTTTACTACAATCACGTTTTACAAATACAACAAATACTGTCATTTAGCCAAGGAGGAGACTTGGATGCAGAAACTCTTCTTGTTTTAACCGGAAAAATTTCATCTACAATGGAAAGGCAATAATCACTGAAAAGATTGGCTGAGAAATCAACATTATTGTGAGCAGATAGCTGTAAATTTCTCCACTGTGGTGGAGTTCAGGATGCGAGAGTTAACCATCTGTCTAACAGTGGACAATAGCTCATTAAAAGGCAAGTGATTATTCTTTTCTTTGTGATTACAGGAGCTGTCCTCAGATTCAGGGCTGATACCTCAGCACCACCCTGTGGCAACGGAAAAATCATCCTATATGTTCACTTTTTGTAGCAACTCTGAAATTAATGATGAAAATGGTACAAAGGCTAAAGTACCACACTATGTGCTTGTCAGTGATAATTACAGCTGTTTTATTGATAAAATTAAAGACAAACATTGCAAAAAGATACAAAGACAAAGGGATTAATCATCCATGTAACTGTGCCATTATAGCAGATGCAGTACCTCAGTTTGGTGTTTTAGAAAGCTGCTGATCTCATTATATTATATTATACATATATATATATATATATATATATATATATATATATATATATATATATATATATATATATATATATATATATATATTAGGGGTGGAGCTGAATCCGAATACGGTATTCGGAAAGGCACAAAACATGTTTTTTACAGATACTTATTTCGAACAAATACTTTAAAAAATATTTGTATTCGGGAACAAGGAAAAACTTTATATCAAAAAGCTGAGTTTCCTTATGAGACCGCAGTGCATGACCGGATGAGTGAGTGACGTGTTAAAGAGGTGACTGACACGGGCTGCTCCACACAGCAACAGAGACGACTCGGCTAAGCGAAAAAAGACTGAACTGCATCACTATTTTTGTTGAATAGGTTGCAGTTGCAGGCACACTGGTAGTCCTGTACTGGCCCATGTGTGGGCCACACCTGGCAAACCAGATCTGAGCCACCAAAGGGCCGTCATTCTTTGCAGTATGTGGGCCATGTGTAAGTTGTGCACAGCCACAGGCCAGTTGTAGACACACTGCTGGCCCAGAACAGTTTCAGCTCTGGCCCCAGATGTCAGCCTAATGTGTACCTTAATCAAGCCATGTAATAACAACATGTGCGGGAACATAATAGTGCAAAATTAACATGACAAAACTCTGTTCAGACAGTCAGTGGACTGATTCTTATATAACGCGTTTCAACTCTCCCAGATTACTCAAAGTGCTCTATACAACATGCCACATTCACACACCTTCTCTAAACTGACTGCTTCCTAAATACATCCATACATACTCACACACTTGACATGCAGACTGGAGGAGCCAGAGAAATCTTTCTTATTTAACCTACGCATAAGCTTCATTATCCACATTAGTACATGTGTAATTTGGCAATGCCAGAGTTGATAGGCAGGGAAAAACAAAAGAAAGATGTAACAAATGGAAAAAAGGGGTGAAAATAAGAAAAAAGGATAAGAATAACCTTCTGAGAACTGAAGAAAAAAAGTATCTTTCCGTTTAACTTTTTTTTATAATTCCCTGCCTCTTTGGGTTTTGGTGACAAAAGGGGGGCCAACCATTTCTCCCACTGAAAACGTTACATCCAGACGAACAGAATCAACCTTTTTGGGAGAAGAAAATAATCTTTTTTTTTTTTTTTTGGTTACTTTACAATTTCAATAAAAGCCCACGCATTAAATATAAGTATACATATTAAAAAAATCTCAAACAGACGTCTTGATGCTTGCTCAATCATCCAGGTAAGGAAATCTCCAAAAGTTGATTCTGTTCATCTGGACGTAGCGTTTTCAGTGGGAGAAACGTTTCGTCACTCATCCAAGTGACTTCTTCAGTCTCAGCTGACTGCAGGTTTCCCCAATCTTATAAACAGTACATTAGCATAATGACTGAAACCAGCCCACTGAAGGAACAATGGGCTGGGAGGTCAGTTCCTTCATCATAATTATGCACTTTCTCATGACCATTGATCAACAACCACTGATCAAAGCCCACTGATCAAAGATCACTGATCAATGGCCATGAGTACAATTCACAGAGAGTACTCATGGCCATTGGTCAGTGGGCTTTGATCAGTAGTTGTTGATCAGTGGTCACAAGAATTTGCATAATCTACAGTGTCTAAGTTGCTTGTTCTTCCAACTGCTTTCTCAACTAATTAGTTTCCCTTTGTCTAATTATTATAAGCTCCTGGAGCTGCTTCAATGTAGTTTCTTCATCTTTCCTTGTTGATTGAGTTGAGTTTATTAATTGGGAGGGATGCAGAAACAAAACCATAGGTATGGTCTCTGCAGCTGGTGGTCCGGTCTCAGTTTCTTTTAGATGCTGGCTTTGTGTTGGATGATTCTGCCTCTTCCCTTCTCTCAACATCTGGTTCTTTAGAAAGTCCTTGAGCTGTCTCATAATCCTGGGAGGTTCTCTTTTTTCTTTGAGTTTTGCAGAAATGCTAGTTGCCATTGTAATTTCATATTTATGTCTAGCTCTTATGGTTGTGGGCTTTTAGTCTTAATTTGTTTTGTCTTGATGTTAAATTTAATCTAAATATACCTTATATATTTGTTTTTTATGTACACAAGATAACATTCATTAGTAAGGATTGGGAAAACTTCTGTTTACCTTTGTTAGCCACTTGGCTGTGATAGTAAACAATAGACAGACAGTAGTAGGGATTGGTATCGTTTAGGTTTTATCCGATACCGGTGCCAAACCGGTACTTTTGAAACGGTGCCGGTGCTTAAACGGTGCTCAAACCGGTGCTTAAAGAATGGAGAACACAAAATTGGTCCAAAAACCTCTCATGTTCAGCTGTTTTTTGTAAAAAGATAACAATGTTAGCCTTTTCTGCAGCTATAGGGCATGTATGGTATCACTCTTGGCTGGAAGCAGTGCTTAAACAATGGAAAAAACACAAAATTGGTCCAAAAACCTCTCATGTTTAGCTGTTTTTTTGTAAAAAGATAACAATGTTAGCCTTTTCTGCAGCTATAGGGCATATATGGTATCACTCTTGGCTGGAAGCAGTGCTTAAACAATGGGAAAAAAAACACAAACTTTGTCCAAAAACCTCTCATGTTAAACTTTTTTCCACTTTTTCTTTGGTCATTTTAGCCTTTTTGGCCAGGGTGAAGGGAGTATCTGCCATCAAACAAGAAGACAGCCGCATGTAACTACGACGGTGTTTGCTAGTTCACCTTACATGCATTAATTTAATAACATGGTTAGCCTACTCAACATAAATTACACACGAACAACATTAAGCTACTCACGCAGAGAAGAACGGCTGCTGCTGCCATCATCATCCGTCATCATTTCAATCAATCAATCAATCAATCTTTATTTATAAAGCACTTTTCATACAAAAAACTGTAGCACAAAGTGCTTTACATGGTTAAAAGCAGCCCACCCCACCCCACCCTCCCACTCACTCCCCACACTCTCATTAACATAAACAGTCATGGATACACACATCCCCCCCCCCCACACACACACACACACACACACACACACATATACACACACACACTTAAAGAGTAAAATTGGGCTGGGTACGCATTAGCCAAGTGAGGATTTCTGCTACACTGGCAGGGCTAGGGGCCAGGACTCTACTCTTCGAGTTTTTGGGGGATGTTGCTAACTCCAGGTCCGATAACAGGCACCACACCCGCAGTAGATGTGCTCGGTGTGAGGTCTCGCAGCAAGCTATCAAACACGGCGCATTTCTCGGCTTTAAAAAACGCTATGCGTCGCCAGGTGTTTCATCAGATTTGAGGTGTTACCTCCTTTGACAGTATCACAGTATCACCTTAAAGCACTTGTTGCAGGCTGCTGAGTTTGCATCTTTTGCTGCGAAGTACAGCCAGACTTTTGACCGCTTCGCCTTGGGCATTTTTAATCTGTAGCTCTGCTCTAAAAGAACGTACGTACCTGGACCCGCCTACTATCCTCGGAAACGTAAAATGATTGGCTAGAATTGGCTCAGGAAAAAAAAAAAAGCACTGAAACAAAGCACCGAAATGTGCGCTGCTTTTCGGTCTGGTTACTACCGTTTATGTCAGAACCGGTGCCATCATGACACCGGTACCCATCCCTAGACAGTAGACACTGACGTGGCTTACTGAATTTTTTGGACTGTGTTCAGCACATTATTAATTAGCCATTAATTGGAAGTGGTGTTGTCATGGTCTGTGTGCAGGCGTGCAGGAAATGGACCCAATATGCAGACTCATGGAGGTGGAAACTTAAACTCAAAGAACCTCAACTTTATTGCTGGCAAAAAGCAAAACAGAAACCAAACTGGAAAGCTAGAAAACAGAACATCAAAAAACAGAACACACAGGCTAGCATGAGGGACAACGCGACAACGGGAACACATGCAGACAGTAAATACAGTTGGGGAACAGGGTAGAGAGCAAACACCTGGGAAACACAGCTGACACTAATTACAAAGACAAGGTGGGGAGAAAGCAAAACAGAATATGTTGACCTTCAAAGTAAAGACAGGAATCTATTCCAAAGAGCTTTATGGGGAATGTAAAAACACATCGCACAAAAAACAAGATATTACACAAGAACATTACCCAAATGCATGTTTAAATAGCTGAGTTTTCAGCTGATTTTAAGAGAAGCTACAGAGTCAATGGTGCGTAGAGGTGGGGGTAAATTGTTCTACAGTTTTGGCACTAAGGTTTGGAAAATGTGATCCCCTTTGTTTTTCTGGAATAGCTAGAAGAGCACTATCGGTAGATCTACAGATTCGGTTTGGAGAATAAGGGTGAAGAAGCTAGATGATATTAGTGGGGGGTCTCTCCTCATAAGGCCCTGAAAGTAAGACTGGGGTTTTAAATTGTAAATTAATTGTAACAAAATTTAGATTTTTTTTCCATTACTGTTGTACATTTTTAATGTAAACTCATCATGTTTGGCAAAAAAAAAAAAAGGTATGTGATGGGAGGGAAATTGAGATAATTTTTTGATTCAGCACCCTAAAAACACACAATTTACAAAAATAAAAAAAGAGAAGAATCTATTCAAAAATGCTTTGTAAAGATATGAAAATATAATATAAAGCTCATTGAGGTGACGACTGTTGTTAGTTAGCACTTTATAAATAAAATAAAATAAATTTGAATTGGTTTTAAGGAGTTTTCTTTAAGATATACAGTGATTTTAGTTTTAGCAGTGTTACTGCTATTTTGTTGGTTTCAGGCTTTTATGAAGGACAAAGTAAAGTTCAGTGCTGATCAGGCACTCACATATGTTCACGTGGTGGACACAATTGAACATAGTGAGTTAAAGATTAAATCATACGTCTTGTGAAATCATGTTTGAACTTTATCTTTGAAAGACGTTCCTTCTTCAGAATTTTACTAAGGCTGTCGGCTAATTGATAATAGCATGATAAAGAGTTTATGTGCAGGTCACAGACTTAAATATGCTCTTCTAGTAAAAATACCTTAAATATAATTCTTTTCAATGAAATTATGTATCCTGAAGTGACCCCAAATATACAAAATAATCAATATGGTCTAAAAAACAAAGCAAGGTTATTGGGGTTTTAGTAAACATTGATATGTCTTGAAATAATGTCTGAACTTCAGATTCAGACAGTGTTTCAAAAGCTGTCCCTTCTGTAACAGCTAGGGCTGATGGTTAATACTGATAATAACCATGATAATGAGTTTATCTACAATTTAGACTTAGACATCCTCTTCTTGGTTATCTGTTTTCGTTGTATGGTTAAGAAAACATAAGACAAATGAAAGATCCACCAAGCATCAGACATTCATGGTCATTGTTTTCTGAACTGAAACCGGTGGTCCAGTCTTAAAAGATTACTTAAATGCCTATATGACCCAAGTAGGATTTACTGATAGGGGACCACTCATAAGAAGCTGATTTTTACTTTGAATCATCTCCGAATCTTGTTTTATTATTGTTTTATTTCCAATACAACACTGTAACAAACGTCAAATGTTCATGCTTTGCAGCATTCTTTATTTACACACAAACACACACAGAGCTGCAGCTCTCTCCTGCTGCCAGCTCAACATTACCAACCCCAACACCACAGGACCCAGTGCAATATTTAATTCGGTGGGTCGTGATTGCGGATGCCGTGCAGGTGCGTCCGCCTCCTCTGCACGGCACCGCAGGCCACGCCCCGCCACATACCCCCATCGCCTGACTGAGGCCGGGGAGCCATCCGGCCAAACCTACTCCCCCCACCGCGAGCGGGAGAGGGGATCAGCCCGGACCGTCGGCGCCCCCGGGCCCTGGCCAAGCGACGGGGAGTTGTGAGTTCAGGTGGACGCCCGCGAATCCAGCAGCGCCGGCAAAACTGGTCCGGAGGTCAGCCGCATGGCAGGTGGACGCAGCGCGGTCGGCACGTTCGTGCGCCCTGGCTCGCAGGTGGCTGGGCAGGTGTCCAGCGGGCCTCTGGTGGAGGTGAGGCCGCTCTGCCAACCTTGGGCTCCTCGGGCGCTGCCTCCGCCGCTGTCTCTCCCGCCTGGAGCGGCTCCTTGGGCGCCGCCTCCACCGCTGTCTCTCCCGGCTGGAGCGCCTGCTTGCGCGTCACCTCCGCCGCTGTCTCTCCCGGCTGGAGCGGCTGCTTGCGCGTCACCTCCGCCGCTGTCTCTCCCGGCTGGAGTGACTCCTCAGGCGCCGCCTCCGCCGCTGTCTCTCCCGGCTGGAGCTGCTCCTCGGGCGCCGCCTCCTCCGCTCTCTCTCCCGGCTGGAGCGGCTCCTCGCGCGCCGCCTCCGCCCCTCCCGGCTGGAGCGGCTCCCCGCGCTCCACCTCCACCCCTAACGGCTGGAGCGGCTCGTCGCGCACCGCTGCCTCTGCCGCTGCCGGCTCCTCAGCCTTCTTCTGGCTGCCCCAGCGGCTCCCACGCGAGGGGTGGGACCAGGTGCTGTGGCAGGATGCGTGCTGGCTGGTCGCACCCTTGGGGCCGGCACAGGCGCTGGAACGTTCCGGACGTTGGCCACTCCCAATCATTCAAGGGATGCCGTGGGGGTGGCGGCGGTGTCGGCCAGGACTGGATCTGAGCCGCCAGACTCGCGATCCTCTGCGCGCGATGCTCAACCCGGTCCTCCAGCTCTTCCTGCCGGTGCCTCAACACTGCCGTCTGCTCCTGCTGTGCGGCCACCATCTCGGCCACCATTTGGGTCAGCTCCTTCCTCGGCTGGCCCAGTTGCGGGTCTGCTGTGTCCCCATCCTGGGTTTCGGCACCACTGTAACAAACCCACAGCAGACCCGTGTGCATGTTCATGCTTTGCAGCATTCTTTATTTACACACAAACACACACAGAGCTGCAGCTCTCTCCTGCTGCCAGCTCAACATTACCAACCCCAACACCACAGGACCCAGTGCAATATTTAATTTGTTGGGTCGTGATTGCGGATGCACCGCAGGCCACGCCCAGCCACGCCCAGCCACAAACACTAAAAAAGAGACAGGACTGGCATATTAGGAATATTGTTGGTGGATACCCACATAGTGAGAGAGTTAAAGAGTGAGTTGTTTGGGACTATTGTCTATGGCATTAACTGCCCTATTACAATACCTTCTCAATAAACCGTGGTAAGAGCAAAACGTCTGGCGCTTAAGAGTCTATGCGAATGTTACACTGGTGTCAGATTTTTAAAAAAGAGAGAGAGCTACTGCTAGTGACATTACTTGCTGGTTGGAGACACAAAACCCAATGATGTTGCTGGACAAGATTAAGAGAGAGGGTTCAGGAGATGGACGGTCAGCCACGTTCACCTACCCATAGAATGAAGGAAATGGCGCTGCAGCTGTCTCTCTGAATTCTCTCCAGGTTTGACTAGATGTTAGAACTTCCAGCGGGACGGAGTTGACGTCACATGGCACCCTATCACATGATGTAAACAAACATGGCAGTGCACTGGGCAGCTTGCTGTCCCGGTGCACCTGCGATCATCAACGCAGGTGTCCTGTATGGCTCTCCTGGACACTGGGTCCAATGCATCACGTATCGACCCGACATTATCCCAACTGAAGTTGCTGTTCAATAAACTAATGTGCAACTTAAGACAGTGACTGGTGACCTGGTCCCCATAAGAGGGAGGGGACTGTTCCAGTTTAAGGTGGTAGACCTCAGTGTGAATTTTTGCTGCTTCTGTGGCTGGTGTGCAGGATGCTTGCATCCTTGGACTGACTTTTTGCAGGCCATTGGTGGTGTTCTAGACCTGGGCAAAGGCTTTCTAATACTGAATGGGAAGAGGGTCCAGCTTATTCCCCCTCAGGTCTGCCCAGCCTCTGCTGCAGTGTCTGCATATACCTCATAGACCCCTGCATACCCACCAGTTGAGCAACAAACTGAAGAGGAGGAGAGGCTCTTAGCAGTGAGGAGCATCTGGTCAAAGAACTGTGAGGGACTGCCTCCACAGTGGCAAGAGAGTCAATGGCAGGTACTAATGGGAGTTTAAACAAAAAAATTGCCCTTAATAAAACCGGTCGGAGCGGGCACGCTCCATTTTGTGTAACTATTTTTAAATCCCTGTAGAACCGGAACCACATAAGCTAGCACAAAATTTTTTTTTGCACATGAAACCGGAGGAGTTGTACTTACATCTTATGCCATCACCTTGTCCTAAGTCATGGTTTCCTTCCACATATAGCTTTGCAAAAACTGCATAAAAAGCGCTTGCAGCAACAAAAAGGTAATATTCCAGAAACACGCTTTGCCGATCCGATCAGCTGTTCATAACACATCCTACGTTGGAATAGACGTCAGCGCGAACTATCGCGTGTCCGCCATTACCTGGCTGAAACCGGAAGTGACGTCATTTTACGTTGTTGTTGTTTTTTTAGTTTTTTTTTTACCTCCGGGGCCTTATAAGCCTATACTCTTGTTTTTAAAAGTCATGTTTGACTTTATGCTTTTCTGAATAGTTTCTGGGACGATTAGAACTCAAATTGCACTGCTGGAAATGGTTTATTTTGATTCACATGCTGTTTTTTTGCAAATTTCCATTATAATGTTTATTTTCGTTTTTCCAGCAGTATATAAAAATTTGTATATCTCAAAAATAAAACTATGAAGACACTCAAAATAAATTCTCTGTTGTTAGAGAAATTTAAGAGGCTTATCCCTCAAAACTGTAAATACAAAAAAGTTGCACAAAATAGTTTCTAACTAGAAATATATGTAAAAAACAAAACAAAAATGATTTTTAATTTTTTGTAGTTTATTGCACTTTTTTGCAATTTATGTAGTTATTATGGACTTAATGCATACATATTATTAACATTTGGGCTATAACGGTTGTATTGATGTATAGCAACTTGAAATGCTCCTAAAAATGGCACTACAGCATGTAAAAATATAAAGATAACTCTGGCGGACTTGGTTCTATGGTAGGTCTTAAAGGGTTAAAGACAATGGTAAGGGCATGATACACTTGACGGAGCACAACTTTTACACCAGGGATGCTCAGCCTTTTAAAGTGCGCCTCAACCGCCTTCCCTTGGCTCATCAGGGGGCTGATGACAGAGAGCTGTGTGAAATGATGTAGGCAGGCATCATAGAGCCATTTGACAGCCCGTAGGCCTCTGCTGGTGTCCAAGAAAAACAGCTCAAGGATGCGTTTTTGCATGGACTACACTCAATACAGTGACTTTTACCCCCTCTCAAGAATTGACAAGTCTCTCGAGTCCAGACCAAAGACAGCCTTCTGCACCAACACGGGACTATGGCAGGTCAAAGTCCTGAGCTTTGGCCTGTGCAACGCCCCCGACAACTTCGAGAGGCTTATGGACAGTGTGCTGGATGGTGTCCCATGACAGCAGTGTCTGGTCTACCTAGATGACCTTCTGGTGCACGGGAGCTTGTGATTTCATCCGGACCCAGGACTTTCAGCAAGCATTCAACATCTTTCGCAGATCACTGACAGTCTCCAGTCCTTGCCCCTCCTGGGCCCACCCTGACTTTTATCCTGGAAACTGACCCGAGTAATATGGGACTGCAAGTTCTGTTGTCACAGGTTGAGCTCGATGGTGAGAAGGTGGTGGTGTACTTCGGCTGGGTCCTGAATAAGGGTGAGCATCACTACTGTTCCACATGATGAGGGCTCCTGGCTGTGATGATGGAGGTAAGACATTGACCATGCAGCCCTCCAGTGACATATGTCTTTCAGGGAGCCAGAGGGGCAGATGGCTTGCTGCTGGAGGAGCTTCAGGTCTGTAATTTCGCTGTGGCGCACAGAGCAGGGGCACACTGGTCCAACGTGGATGCTCTCCATGCCCATGTGCTGGGCTGCCGTTACTGTGATAAGTGAGAAGAGATGGAGTGGGAACTCATGGCGACAGACAAACCTCTCATGTAGGGTGCTCCTACTGGTGAATTCAATTCAATCCAATTCAACATGTATTTGTATAGCAGATTTGAAAACAACAGAGTTGACCAAAGTGCTTCACAATCCGTTAAAAACAAGAGAAAACAATAGAGAAACAAATATAGATAAATTAGAAACAAATACAGATAAATAAGAAGAAAGTGAATTAACAATAAAAACATAAAACAGGCCTGATGGTACTCATACTGGACTCGAATTAAAAGCCAAAGTAAAAAAGTGAGTTTTAAGACGCAATTTAAAAGACTGCTGCTACTGCAAAGGCCCGATCTCCTCTATGCTTCAATCGAGACCTTGGTTGTGCTAAGAGCATCTGGGTAGAAGATCTCAGTCTCTTTTGGGGCAATACATGTTGAGGAGTTTGTTTAAATAACTAGGCGCCATATTATTTAAAACTTTAAAAGTAAGTAAAAGAATCTTAAAATCAATACGATATTTTACAGGGAGCCAGTGTAAATTTGCTAAAACTGGAGTGATGTGTTCATACATTCTAACACCTGTTAAAAGACGCGCAGCGGCATTTTGGACTAACTGCAAGCGATGAAGAGATGAGTGTTGAAGACCCAAATAGAGAGAATTGCAGTAGTCCAGTCTAGAGGTGATGAAGGCATGAATAAGTGTTTCTAGGTCTCTTGGAAGAAGATAAGTCTTAGCTTTGGCAATTTCACGTAGCTAATAAAAACTTGTGTTCACAACTGTGGACACTTGCTTCTCTAATTTAAAGCAGCTATCTAAAAACAATGTGGCAGAGTGGATGGCACATCAGGAGCAAGACACCAACATGCTGCCAGTCCTGCAGTGGCTAAAGAGTGAGGCCCAAACCCTTTATTATAAATTTGTGTGTGTGCTTTCCGAGAAATGCTAAGTTATCTATATATATATATATATATATATATATATATATATATATATATATATATATATATATATATATATATATATATATATTGGAATAGCTTGATTTGTTTGTTATTTTGGCCTTTGTTCACCCTTGGAGCTAAAGCTTTCAGTTTGGTAACAATAAAATCACCTTAACTTGTAAACTGGCTTCTGGGTATGGCTTTGGGGACTGGGGTATGGTCACCTTCCTTTTAACCCTTATGTTGGGCTCCTGTATTCCTAGACCGGGACGTAACGCACACCACCTGGTGGAGAGGTTTAATAGGACACTGGCCAAGCAGCTAGCCATCCTTACCTCAGAACACCAGTGGGGCTTCCATCTTTCCCTCACCCTCATGGCCTACAGGTCAGCAGTCTAAGACTCCACCCAATGCACACCTGCCCTGTTTAGGGAGAGAGCTGAGTATCCCTGCCAGGCTGGCTTTCGTCAAGCCCCCTGACACACTGGAGGCACCACCAGGCCTGGACTACTCGAGAAAGCTGCAGCTGGCAAAGGCAGGACTGCGCCAAAATAGAAATTCCAACAACACTACTAAGGGGAGGCACGTCCATGATGGAGAGCTGGTGTGCGTCCAAAGAGAGGAAAAGGATGTTTTTTTAAACTGGATAGCCGCTCAATGGGGCCCTGCAGTATCCTGGAATGAGTTGGGGAAGTGGTTTACAGGGTGCAGTTGCCTCCTAGAGGTGGAAAGTGGTGTTGCACAGAGACCGAATGGCCCCTTATAGAGGACATTCTCTTCCTCCTTTCCTTAAGGCATGTGTGCAAAGCCCCCATACCCCTCCACAGATGGACTTCCAGCAGGAGCTGCCTTCCCCTCCTTCAGGTTTTCCCCTCTAATCCGTATAGCTATTTCTACCTCTCAGAGACTCAGGAGACCTAAGAGCCAACGCAGACTACACCCCCAGCTCAGAGAGTGTGTTTTTCACTCGAGGACAAGAACTTATTGTTGGCGAGGCAGTGTAATGATCCTTAAGGTGATTTTATTATGATGTGTCCACTATTTCTGTTGCACTGTCTCCACTGCATGAAAAAACATTGAGTGTGGGCTGAATGGGGGGAGAGTTAGTTAGTTGTTTGGGAGGATTCTCCCCAGCATTAACTGCCCTCAATAAATTGTACCACCACAATACACTGTGGTAAGAGTAAAATGTCTGGTCTTTGACAGTCTATGCGAACGTTACACTGGTGTCAGATTTAATGCATGTCCATTTGTGTGTCAAACACTGTCAGCTTTTAGATGGTATTTAATGCTTTAGTGTCACAATAAGTATCATTATATGTCCTTTCCTATATAAATTAAATTCAAACCAATTTAATTCGATTCAGCTGTACGTAACACAAATGACTGTACCAGTCACCCTGATTCAAAACAACTGTGAACTGCTGAACTTCCATAACTTGTTTTAATTTCCTATTCAGAAACTATCTCAGAATCTACTAACAACGTCTTTGAAAATTTCTAAACTGTTTCTGCCTAAAAAAAGGAACTTAATGACATCCTGTGGCTTAATGTGGCTTCTGTAAATTGTTACCTGTATATACCTGTATATACCTGTATATACGAACTTTGGTTGCTTATTTTTATAGGACCACCTTGTGTCTTCCTTTTATATTTTATTTTCCCTTGCTGTAAGAGCTCTGTAACACCGAAATTTCTCATCCATGGGATAATAAAGGATTATTCTATTCTATTCTAATGATAAAAACTCTTATGGTGATTTGAAAAAAAACTGATATTGGCCTAAAAATCTTGGTGATCAGTCCTTCAGAAATCCAAAGGAAACATCCACTGACAAATGTGAATTTCTTTCTTTCTATTTCTTGAAAGTGGAAAAATGGAAGAAATAAAAAAAAAAGAACAACAAATTCCTTCACCTGTACTGAACCCTGAGCTGTCTATGTTTTTTTATTTTTTATTTTAAGAGATCACAATTAAAGAATTACATAAGATAGCATACCACCTGAATATCTCCACCTGTCAAATCAACATAACTTCCACTAATTTGTGAAAGATGTACCTCTGATTGTTGGTCTGCAGTTCCCCTATATTGTAAAATTTTCATTGCCTACTGCCTCTGTCTCAGTGTTTTAAAAATGCAATACTTAAACCTTTTCTGAAGAAAACTGCACTGGTGTCAGATTTTATGATTGATATATTATTAGGTACCCTAAAGCTCCCCTAAAATAGGGTGAAATATTTTTTTCCCCCAAAATTAAAAAGTCATGCAACATCAACGGCCCCATCATGTGCCCAAATACTGATACTGCAAGTTATCATGCAGGTAAAGTAACAAACTGTATACCTTCTACTTAATGGAACAGAAATCTAAGTGAAAATAATGTAGTAGAAACAGTGTTGCCAATGAGCCAATCAAACAGCCAGGTTCAAGACAGTACCCATATGGAAAAGAAATAGTAAAAACTTATATGAAAGTAATGAGAAAGTGGCCACTTTCATGAGTAAATCATATATTGTTTTAGTAAGTGTCCAAAACATACAAGTTTCATTATATAATTTTTCAAGGGATTTTATATCTGTTTTCATCCTTGTATGCTTTTCATACAAGTTTCACATAAGACAGATACAAACTTTATAAGATTTATATATATCTTTTCCATATGGATATGAACTATGTAGTTGCAGACATGTCTATTCATGGTGATAGGTAAATATGCAGTTAAGCATTAAGCCAAAGACTAGTGATCTTGACTAATTTAATTCATAATTTGAATTAACACTAATTGGCCTTACTTCAGTGCTCTTTTGGGAGGACCCAGAAATAGTGATTATGTTGCCAGTCTAGATAGGAGCCAGGAACTGGAGCCATGATATTACACGTGCCTGGATAGTTAAAATATATATTTTAGAAACAGGGGCTCACAAGGAGCTGTCTTGCAGTATACTGGTATTTGGAATGAAAAAATGCCCCTGCAACATTTCAGGGGTTAATGACGACTGTCCTTGATAATGTTCCAAACAGTAACACCAAACTGTACCTTAGGAAAGAGGCTGGTCGTGGCCAGGTTCGTCCAATTGATGCTAAGGTCTTTGAAAACATTGAGGACAGAACGGTGTGTGTGGAAAACCTAAGAGAAAATTAAAGAAATGAAAGTTCATCATAGTTACATAAATTCCAAGACCGCAAAATTATCTAAATGTGTTCAAATCTGAGGTTAAACTGTTTCATCGCTGTGGTGTATAAAAACCAACTGTTTATCTTAAACAAAGTTACTGTGACTCTCTGTATGGCCTGTAGGTAAACTTTAAATAGAAAACTGTAAATATCTGGTCAGGAGCCTAGAAAGAGAGAGCATATTTCTCCTGTTTTGGCTTCCCTTCATTGGCTTCCTGTTAAATCCAGAATTGAATTCAAAATCCTGCTCCTCACATACAAGGTCTTAAATAATCAGGCCCCATCTTATCTTAATGACCTTGTAGTACCATATCACCCTATTAGAGCACTTCGCTCTCGCTCTGCAGGCTTACTTGTTGTTCCTAGAGTATTTAAAAGTAGAATGGGAGGGAGAGCCTTCAGTTTTCAGGCCCCTCTTCTGTGGAACCAGCTTCCAGTTTGGATTCAGGAGACAGACACTATCTCTACTTTCAAGGTTAGGCTTAAAACTTTCCTTTTTGCTAAAGCATATAGTTAGGGCTGGACCAGGTGACCCTGAATCCTCCCTTAGTTATGCTGCAATAGACGTAGGCTGCCGGGGATTCCCATGATGCATTGAGTTTTTCCTTTCCAGTCACCTTCTCACTCACTATGTGTTAATAGACCTCTCTGCATCGAATCATATCTGTTATTAATCTCTGTCTCTCGTCCACAGCATGTCTTTATCCTGTTTTCCTTCTTTCACCCCAACCGGTCGCAGCAGATGGCCGCCCCTCCCTGAGCCTGGTTCTGCCGGAGGTTTCTTCCTGTAAAAAGGGAGTTTTTCCTTCCCACTGTCGCCAAAGTGCTTGCTCATAGGGGGTCATATGATATGATTGTTGGGTTTTTCTCTGTATTTATTATTGTGCTATCTACTGTACAATATAAAGCGCCTTGAGGCGACTTTTGTTGTGATTTGGCGCTATATAAATAAAATTGAATTGAATTGAATTGAATTGAATTGTTGGTTCCTGCTGCCAACATTTTGGCACTCAGCACCCTCCATATTATGACTCCAGCATGATTTCTTTTTAACTCTGTTACATAGCAGTACGTTTTTCCTGTGTTTGCAACATATATTCAATATCATTTTTTTTTTCAATTTCTCCTCACCCACAGTTATTTTTAGCACAAACAGACAACTACATGCAGATCATTTCATTATTCAGAATATATTTTAGTATTCATCATATCGGTTAGACTGATATACTAATTAAAGTATTGAGTGTGATTAGTATTATTATTACACATCATATTTAATTATACTTTTGAATAAAATCAGAGATAATTTAATTATGAGCAAAAACACATGTAGATAAACTCTGTTTTAACACTCAGCATGACTTTACCCATAAAAAGTATGGATGGCATACTTTAATTTCACTTTTAGATAAAGATGAGTTAGGGCAGTGGTTCCCAAACTTTTTTTGTTAGGCCCCCGTTTGTTTTACAAGAAAAATGTTCGCGCACCCCCCCCCCCCCGCGCACACACGAACACATCCTCCAACCACACACGCCCATATTTTGCTCCATTGCGGTTTATTTCTATGAATGAAGTTGGTTTGGAAACATATTCAGAGATGCTTCATCTCCTGCTTTGCATTTGTGTGGGCGCCCCATGCTAGCAGTGTCCAAGCGGTTTTTTTGTTTTGTTTTTTTTCACCCTTTTCATACCATGCCCCCCCCCCCCTGCAATGGCTCTGCAAATGATGACACCTAGGATTCAAAATAATACCACAGTTGTGGTACTAGGAGGATGAGGGGTAGCACTGGCAGCCGCCAGTATTTTTATTGACTAGGGAGTTTACAGAAATGGGGATTTTATATTGATTGTTCTCTGTGTGCAGAGTAATTACTCAATATCATCCCCCATGCTAACGCTAACCTCAAAACTGTGGGATGATTCTTTATGTCCTCATGGGTAAAACCTTAGAATTGAAATAAGGAGTACATTCTGTTTCACATGATCGTATGGAAGGAATGGAGTCACCTTAGACAAGCTTACTTGCTTCTAGTTGCCACTATTTTATGCACAGAATTAGAGTAAAATCCTTTATTCCCTCGACTATTGTTTCTTGATCTGTGCTTTGACAGGCAGCAGTGTTTTTGATTGGTGTTTAAAAATTGCAGGTTGTATGAGTTACCCCCTCTAACTGCATGTTTGTGAACTTTGGGAGGAAGCTGGAGTACCCAGACAGAACATGCAAACACCACACACGTTTTCTGTGCCAGGTGGTGGATTTGAAAGTGGTGAGGCAACAGTGCTAAGCACTGCACCACCATAGTTAGTGAGATCAGGTTGATTGGTTAGTATCACATTCAATTCAAAATCCTGCTGCTCACCTTCCGAATTATTAACAATATATCTCCAAGCTACCTCATTGAGCTACTTAGATTATACACCTCTACTAGAGCACTAAGATCATCTTCCCAGTCACTTTTGTTCTGTGTTTTTAATGCCATCTAACATGCTAGCATGTTGGTACTTTGCCATAGCCTTCATCCTTCCCTGTTACTTCATCTCACCCTCTTGTATGTTAAGCACTTTTGTACAGCACTGGTTTTAAATGTGCTATATAAATGAAGTTTGTTGTTGGTGGTGGTGGTGATTCTAAATTGCCAATAGGTGTGAATGTGAGTGTGAATGGTAGTCTGTCTCTATGTGTTAGCCTTGCGACAGACTAGCAATCTATCCAGGGTGCACCCTGCCTCTGGTAGTTGGGATAGGCTTCAGGCCACCCATGCCCCTGATAAGGATAGCTAATAAGAGAACAGACGGAAATAGGTTTTGTGTTGTTTGATTGTGTAAATAGGTTGTGTGGGTAAGCTGCAAAGAAAGTCACCTAAATCTGAAAAAATGGTGAATGTTGTTCCATTTAATGAAATATGCACATAAAAACATGCATTTATTTGAAAATTGGGATGTTTACACATGGATTTCTTTCATGTTTGGCAGTAGACCAATGAAAATATAACATAAAACAATGACTCACAGACCAATTTGATTCAATGCTTAAGAGTTTAATAATGGAGGCGAGAAAGAAGAGTTCATGCAGTCAGATGAAGTTTTGCTAAAAGCATTCTTTCCATTACACATTCAGTTTGATGCTATTAAAAGAGACAATCCAGCTCCAGGTTACGTCGTTTGCCGATTCATTCCTTATGTAGCGTTACAGCAAAATAAAAGGAGAAAAGATATAAAACAGATTCTTCTGGGGTAACTGAGATTATTTGCTTCTTTATTTGGTGAACTATAGCTTCATGTCAGATAAGGAGTTATCTTCTTTTCCTGACGCAGACAAATGGGTATCGGTAGTTACAGGATTTGTCATTCATACACTTCAGTCCTGCAAGCAGCAAACATTGACATTAATTGAAACCATAATTATTTACACACATACAAATCTATACTAAAAAAAATTTAAATAAAAAAATAAAATTTGTGGAAAACACAACACTGTGTAATTGTTGTTTAAAAAACAAGTTTGATTTGATAAAAAAAAATAATACATCAGCTGTCTTGTTACTAGTTGTCATGTAACTAGTAATAATAGTTACATGAATGAGAATAAATGAGAATTATTTGGGAAATCGTGGATACTTTGACAGCTTTTTCCCCTCAACATTCATAGAATTATACTTTTATTTGAGGATTCACCTGTCCAGTTCATCTGTAGGCAGTGCTCTCTGCGCCCAATGTTGTTAGGCTCTCCACGACACCAGTATGCGTATGTAAAAGGAGTTCCATCAATCCAAAACCAATAACGCTCCTAGAAAAAACAATAAAATCGACAATAAAACATTATTGAATATTCATAGCATGTAGCTTGTTTTTAGAGAGATTGTTTTTCAAAGCCCAATTCTCTATGGCTAGAATAATCTTTCTAACTGTCAGACCATGCATAATTATGAGTAGTATACCTGTTGAGCATCAGAGCCTCCAATCCATGTAACTGGGTAACTGTGAGTGGAACGGTATATGACCCTCTGAATCTTGTGGTACTCGCCAAGGCTGTGTACAGATGCCAGGTTTGCATGCATGGACTGACAGTGTCTCTGTAGTGGAGATCAACAGGCACCAGAAATTTCAAGATTTGGGATTTAACAAAGCAAGACTTCAGAAAGAATTTAGCAAACAGAGAAAGAGTAAATAGTTAATCCAAATAACTGTTTACCTGAGCTTCCGCCCAAGTATAGTGAAAGGGAAAGTAGCGGAAGTATCGGTTTCCGTACCTACTCCAACCAAAATACCAGTGCCGAAATCTCTTAATGACAAGATGCTGTCCTGAAGATGAGCAAAGAATACTTTAGTAAAAGCAATTTGTGTTTTTCTTGTAATTACAAGGGTTTTTTGTATAAATGTATTTATATGTACATGAAACTAATTTTATGAATGACTAGTGACTCTGACTCTTAAAAAAAACACACTCTTTCTCCTACAAATGTAGCTAAAAAAATATAATATTGACATATCATTCTCCTGTTTAGCATGGCAGAAATGAGACGAGTTTGGGGGAAAATCAGTAATATTTTGACTGACGTGACTGAATTGATCCCTCTGCATCTTCCATCTGGAAAAGCAGGGCAGATTAAAACAGCAGATGATGACTTTGATAAATAATACTGCAATTCTCACCAGCAACAGTGGTTACAACCATCACTGCACAAAGAAGTACAGACACAGTCAGCAGCTTCATGGTGATATTCAGAATCTCTTTAAAAAACAGAAGACCCAAAGTGATTGACTTTTTATTAAAGAAAAGAAAAGAAGATAAACTGTTTTTGCAGCAAACCTTTTGTTGAATGTCTTGTCTTATTTCTTGACAGCACCACCCAGTAGGTTCAGGTTTCCAGGGAGAAGATGCTTAACAGCTTTGACATCAGTGCTTTTATACTGTTCCCTTAGTTTAAATCAGGAACTACTTTTATCTGCTCCCTTGCCACAAGGTGTCGCCACAACAGGTAGCTCTGCAAGTGCATTTCATAATTTTTGACATGTACGTCATGTGACTCATTGCACTTCTTTGTTTCCTCACCAAAACCAAAATAACTGCCTCATGCTGACTTAATTTTACATGCACTGGTTAACAAAAAGTTCCCACAGGGTACAACCACAGAACTTCTGATAAAGGTTTACTGTGTCTTGTAGAAAAAGACACTGTTAAATAAAAAGCTGTGTTCAGCGAGATTAAAATATATTATAATTATTGTTGTTACCAGTGTTTGGAAAGTAATGATATTATATAAAGAAATATCCCTCCAAGAAAGCCAAGAAACCATCAGTATGACTACTTTTGTCAGGGTCCTGGGTCTCCTGACCCAGCGTGTTTAGTTCTTTGTGATTTTTGTATTATCGTACTTGTGAGTTATTCTATGGTTTCTAGTTTTGATCATTTGTCCTTCATGTTTCTGTGTCCCCCCCCGGTTCTGTGTAAGTCTGTGTCTTTGCATGTTTGAGTTTCTTGTTTTCTGTCACTCTGTATTGTGAATTATGTTCTCATAGTTGGTCTTTGGTTACTCCCTCGAGTTTAGTTTCTTGTGTTCCAAGCTTAGTATTTCCCTCTGTGTATTTTGGTTCTTAGACCTCTGCCTTATGGTTTATGTCTCCGTGTTTCTTAGTTGCTGTCTCCACTGTGCCAAGTTCATGTCTCTGTGTCATACTTCCTGTTTTACTTTGTAGGTCCGTGTCTTATGTGAATGTGTCCTGCTTTGCTTCCTTGTCTCGTCAGTCCTGATTTCTCCCAGCTGTGCTCTCCTTCTGTGTCTCATTCCCCTCGTTACTTCCCAGTGTATTTAAACCCTGTGTTTCTCTGAGTCAGTGTTGCGTTCTCCCTCTTGCTGTGTGGATCTCCATGTGAGTTTTAGTTTGTTGTTTCCCAGTTTAGCTTAGTTTACTTTGTATGCTAGTTTTTCTGTGACCAGCAAATAAAGCTGTGATTTTGAGTTCATCCCCTGTGTCTGTGAGTCCTGCACTTTGAGTCCTCATCTCCTGCCTGCCACATGGCGTTTCATGACAACTTTGGTCCTCTTGTTTTCCTAAAAGACACAAAGTCAGCGAATTTACTCCATTATGACAGTTTTAAATAATGCTTTCAGGAAACGATGTCCCATGAAGGTTTATCAGTGACAGACTTGCCCTCAGCATGTTGACATCGACTAAAAGGATGTGGAAAATGCCTTCTGCTCTGCCAGAGAAAACATTTTCAAGCTGCCAAAGTGCTTTGCCATGGGGTCATCTAATTGTTGGGGTTTTCTCGTATTATCATAGGGTCATTACCTTACCCTATAAAGTGCATTGAGGCTACTTTTTTTGTGAGCTGGGACTAAATAAATAAAGTCTCACAATATCTGTGCTAATCTTGTCAAATTTTGTGCCCAGTAACTAAGTTGACATTTGATGACTTTAGTTTTTCATTAGGTCTTTCTATACACAGCATCTTTTAGTCGTATTAGTCACAATGAGATTGCTAATATCACTAAATGTAAGGGAAACTGTGCATCTCCTTGACCTTTCGCAGTATGCCTACAGGTCACAGAGCAGAGATGCCATGGTAACATTGATTATCTTAATTTTTCAACAGTTGGTTCTCATGCAAGATAACTATTTATTTTTCTCTGACTAGTTTTTATTTTCTGTTGAGTTTACATATAGTGAAATGTTCTATGCGTAAAATTGCTATTGCCATTCTAGAGCACAGTTACTGCTGTTTTTGGTTTCATTATGCACAACAAAACAAGGCTGAATATTGAACAGTCATTTATGTTCCTACAGCAGAAACTGTGGAAGGTGAGTTAAAGATGAAACCATGATTCTTGTGAAATAATGTCTGGACTTCAGTTTTGAAGCACGTTTTGAGACCTGCTACTTCTTCAGAGTCTAACCGAGGCTAACTGATGATACCACGATAATGAGTTTATCTGTCGGTCACAGACTTGTCTCACATACAGCTTCTTGATTAGTTATGTGCGATGCATATTAAATAAAACAAAACCAGAGTTAAAATGCATGAGCAATGTGTGAAAAACAAAATGCACCCTTACTACTTAGAATAGAATAGCCATTTATTGTCACTGTAAATGTACAACAAAATTATGAAAATTATTAATCATGTGCACTTGGTTAATTGATCATTAGTAAGTGTGAGTACCTCTATAAAGGCAGAGGTTTTGGCAGACACAACGCAAAGCCAAATACATTTGCTTTAACACCCACATGGCAGACAGGGGGATCTGGTATCAAGCCGGCACTGCTGGCTGACTTCTGGCATGGTAAGTGGTTTGTCATCCAGAAGTGGGCCAGACCTGGCATAGATGGCACTGTTCATGTGATGGCATGCCACATCTGGCCCAATTGTGGTTTGTTTTTTTTATGGCCCAGGCTAATAGAAAACAGGTCTGGCCTGGATCCGGCATCAAGCTGGCACTTCTGACTGACTGGTGTCATGGCAGGATGTATGCCAACCAGCTGTGGGCCTGTTCTGGCAATGATGGCACTATTTATGTTCCTATTTTCGTACTTTAGTTAGAAGATCCAAATACCATGAGTAGGGATGGGTACCGGTATCCGGTGCCATTATGGCAAATCTTGCACTATCACCATCCTGTATATACTACCCTGTATAATGTTCAAAAACCTCAAGTAATGTTTACGTTTGCATCAACAGAAAGTTCTAATAAAGCTGATTGTTTTGCTGTCATTGTTCCCTACTTTTATTTGCTTAGATTGTTAATATATTAATGCAATATGTGATATTTTATATTTAAATCAAGGGACAAGTGAGGAAACGCAGGCTCTCATTGAGTGGCGGGCGGGAAATGAGAGCCTTTTTACAGGAAAAAGAAATTCCTGCAAGACTGGATGGGAGTAAGTACTGACTGCTTTTGCTGCTCCCTGTCTACTAGGGAAGGAGCAGAGGAGCACATCTCATGATAACTAGCTATCGAAGTGACAGTGCAACATTCTTTTCTCTCAGGGACTTTGTTAGCTCTTCAGGCCTTGCAGTAACACCTAAACAGGCGCAAAAAAAATGGAACAATCTCAAGGCCAAATACAAGGTAATGTTCCTGTTCCTATCTGATTTCTTAGACAGGTTCAGAGAAAATACCTGTCTACCATTCCTGAAATGTAAGAACGTGTGTTTGTTTATGGTAATTAAATGTACTTTGCCATTCAATAATAGAGTAATTGCATCTGTGATAATATAGCAAGCAATTCATATTTCCAGGAGCTTAGGGACCCACCCACAGGCAAGGGAGTAGAGGAAGGTAGCCCGACTGCCGGCACCTGGCAGTGGTACAACATGATGGATGCTGTGCTCCAGGGGCAGCACTCAATAAGTCCACCCCTGGTAGTTGCAGCAAACCTCACATCCACTGCAGGTGGTGCAGTCAGCACTCCAGCCTCATCCCCTTCTACCGGAGTGTCGAGGAAGAGCCAGAGGAAGAGGCCCAGGGACAGCCAGGCTGTACTTCAATTCCTGAAAGACCAGGCGGAAAGAGAGGAGGAGAGAGAGAGGCGCTGGCTAGGGAGGAAGAGAGGGAGAGGGCAGCTACTCAAAGGGCAGACAAATTCCTATCACTGTTTGAAAAACTTGTTGATAAAATGTAAATAAAGCAATTTAATTCTCAATACTGAAGTGTGGTTTTTGCTGCATGTGTAACAGAGAATCTCTTTAGTCAAAGTAAAACATCATTCAAACAAGTGTAACAGTTACAATAACTGTTTACACTGAATTCAACCTATACAACCGTGAGCACACAAGCAAATATACAAAAGAGAACACTAATGTACACTATTTACAAGCTGTACAAATAAAGATGTATTTTAAATGATTAACTTAAGTAACACACTAATTTGGAGGAAAACTATCATTTGCATTTACTCTTTTTTTTAACCAACAGGAGGCTTTTTCTTTTGGCCTTAGCTGCCTACATATCTGTTTGAGCATGACTACATCTTACAAATGACACCTTTACCTAGATGTAGTCATGTTCAAACAGACATGCAGGCAGCTGTTCAGGAGCAGACAGTCGTGCAGCAAGCCTGGCTCGGATACAAGCTCCTGAAAGCTCCCTGTCCACGCCTGTGCCTTCTGTTTCGGCTTCTGGTCCTGCTTGTGCTCCCTCCTCATCTCCTTCTTCTTGGCAGACGTCATCTGTTGCCACACAGATGTTGTGGAGGATGCAGCAAGCTCCCACAACTTTGGGAGCAAACAGAGGCCGGATCACAAGGGCTCGCAAGAAAATGGAGCGCCAGCGTGTTTTGAGGATGCCAAAGGTACGCTCTATGATGTTTCTGGCCTTGGCGTGGTGCCGATTGAACCTTTCTTCAACTGGAGCTTTAAAAGAAAGGCAGTACACACTTTTATTTAGTGCTTAGTACACTTTCAATTAGTGTGATAGAATTATAATGTTGCATTTGTTTTCTTATAGCTCTGCATGCTTCACTGTAACAGATGTAGCACTACACGTGTGTGTAGGTGTAAAGAAAAGGGGAATGGTTTTCTTACTTGACACAGGCTGGTGATATGGGGTCATTATTGCCACTGGGTGCCTAAGGCAAGGGTATCCTCCATCTCCCAGGAGGTAGTAGCCTGCTGGTGGATACAGGGCCTGTTTGTACATTGGGGATCTTCGCAATACCAGTGCATCATCCACAGATCCGCAATGACCAATGTACACATCTAGGAACGCACCTCTGGAGTCACAGATACCCTGCAGCACGATAGAGGGAAACAGTTTCCTATTGATGTATGACCTCCTATGTGGTTCCCTAGGTGGAAGAATGCAGATGTGGCATCCATCAATTGCACCAGCTGTGCAACGGAATGCCTCATTGCCAGCAAGGCGTGCAAAGCCTGCCCCAACCTCATCCATCTCTTCTGCCTTTGGGAAATGAATGACGTGATGCAGAATTCCCATCATTTCCTCTATGACATTGTGGACAATCCTGCACACTGTTGCTACTGGCATGCTAAAGATGTCTGCTGTCACTCGGTATGAGGCTCCACAGGCCAGCCAGCAAATGGTCACTAGCACCTCAATTTCGTGGTTCCATCCGTGTTGTTTTTCCCGGGGGAGCATTTGCAACAGCATGTTAACGCTTGCTCTTGACAGTCTGAAGGCTTGTTGTAGGTCAGCTCCAGTAAAGTAGATTGAAAGGATGTAATCAATTTGTGTATATATTTTTGCTGCGCTTTTCCCCTGTTTCTGAAAGAGGAAAAAAAGGTACTTACAGTGTTTATACAGATCTGATTCAGGTTTCTCATATATTTATTGAACAGTTACTGAATTATTTATTGTTATTTTTAGTATACGATATGTCATGTTTACTGAGATTTGTGATTAAAACACAATATGTATTTCAATGGCTTTCTTAAGCGTGTATTTCTGACCATTTGCATGACATACAAATGTCCAGTTTGTGTTGTTAAGTTACTTGACAATTCACTTGTCTTTGGAGAGTAAAGTTTGTTTCAGTACTCCACAGTGATATTTTTGTTACACTGTATAGGCTTTATGTAGTATTGCTCTACCACCATATGATATTATACACAGCAGATGCGACCTTTTCTCTAGGTATAGGGGTACATGCATAGAAACACCAGGCTATTACTTATTTTCTAAAAATGTACCCAGTGAAGTAGGCACGCCATCAAGGCACGTCTCCTCTCCCTCATCTTCATCCTGGCTCTTCTCTCCCGGATCCGTCTTCTCAGTTGCGCTGCTTGGGTTTCAGCCTGAAGGTACAGAATGCCGGCAGCAACTGCGACAACCACCCGATCCATTTTTTCCTTCTTTCTCTTTTCCTTTCCTTACTGACCAGTTCAACCACTGATACCACAAACTATTCCCGCGATTATTTCCCACCGGTGGCTCTTTATATAGGCGCACTCTTGCTATAGTACAGGTAAAGTACTTAATACAGATATTTTTGCTGTATTATTTATTCAATGAAAACACACAGAGTAACGTTTATATGTAATTTTATTTCATTCTTTTTTGATCGTGGAGCAGCTGATCCAGCCTGGTGATGTTAGCCTGACCTGTGACATCATCAGGTACGCAGGTGTTCCAATTGTACATATCGCGAGTCCGTGCTCGCGTTCTCGGCGGGTACGTACTCCCGTGCGTTCTCGGCGAGTATGTACTCGCGTACTTGAGAATTGAGAAACTGCCTGTGTTTGTGTTTTCCTCTGAAACAACAAGTTCAGTTGGAGCAGCCTTTCAACGCCTCTCTCTGTCTCTCGCTAGCAAAGTTGACCCAGACAGTAAAGCTAGTTTTCAGCTACAAGCCCAACAAGGAACCCAACATATTAGCCAGAGGTCCTTTTACTACGGTTCAGAGCCACGGACCTGGCCGAGGTAACAAGAGAGTACAAACAAAAAAAAAATTTATTTTATTTTTATTTTATTAAATACAAACAAAATCATAGCAGAAGTGCTGCCACGTGTCTGGCCAGAAAGACAGGACCAATTTGTTTATTTGGCAGTTCAATGAAAGGCTTCAGTTAGTTAAGAGTGAGAAAAAAATTGCGTTAACGTTTGCAGTTTTGTCTTGTTATTGTCATATTAACGTTGTGTGCAGGCAGGAGTGGCAGACCCAAAGTGCAGACTCAACAAAAGGAGAACTTAAATACAGCTTTAATGCTGGACGGCAAAACAGAAAACTGGCTGCATTACAATACAAAAATAAACTAATTCGGCAGGCTGGCAGACAGACAGAACACACAGTAAAAGATGATGGTAGATTGCGACACTGACACAGAGAAACACAGGGCTAAAATACACAGAGGGAGCAATCAGGGAATGGGTAACAGGAGGGAAACATAGCTGGGGCAAATCAGGCCTAACCAGACGGGGGAAGCAAAACCAAATACATTAACATAAAACATGGACTTTCAAAGTAAAACAGGAAACATAACACAGAGATACGGACTTGACATGGGGATACAGCAGACAGGGGAGAGAGCAACTATGGATCACAGACAGAAAACCAGAACACTAAAACTCTAACAAAACCCACACAGAGAACCTAAACTAAGAATAATCCTATAACCCATAAGGCAAAGCTAGAATATACTGAAATAAACAAAATCAAAGAACCAAAAACCCAAAACACTGGATCAACGACCCAGGCACCCTAGCAATATTTGAAATTTGAAAAAGCAAACAAAACTGATTTTAGGAAATATTAGTGGGTGTTTTCTGTTTTGTTTTGTTTTTTCCTGTACTACTTGAACACTAAAGTGGCCCTCCAATGAGATGACGGTGCCAGCAGTGGCCACCGGCTCATTTTGAGTTTGAGACCCCTGGTCTAGAGCATCCAGGAGCGAAAGACATGAGCAATGATTTTAGAGAAGCAGCTTTGCTGCTCATCAATCGGGGAAGAGTTATAAGGCTATTTCCAAACAACCTAAAGTACAGAATTCTAAACTGAGAAAGAAAAAATTCAAGACAGATAAATTCATCCATTATTAGACCCTGCAAAGATCAGAGACACTACAAAATAGAACAAAACAAATAACTTGAAAGCTTCATCTTTGACACTACAGGCCTCAGTTGGCAAAAACACTGAATGGATTGTTTGGCAGAGTTGGCAGGAGAACACTCCCTCTCTACAAAGGATATAGCATCGTGCCTTAGATTTGCAAAGTTGTATCTAAATGAACAATAAGATTTCTGGAACAATGTCCATTGGATAGACAAGAAAAAAAATGCAGGTGTCTGGCCAAAATGCACAGCACTATGGTTGGTGAAACCAGCCCCAGGTCCGGGCAACAGCTTTCTATCTGTAGATCAGATGGAAGAAACTGTGCAAAAATGTATTAATTCTGTTTTCTGATATTAATTTTACAGGAAAAGAGTATGTAACTGTAACAACTTCTGTTTACTCACCTGGCAAAATATTTATTACATTTACAGATCAAACGGGATTCACAACAATTGAGAAGAGCAATTACATAAAGTAGGCAGGCGATGTAAATGTTTTTTTTATGCCTTTAAGCTTAACCTAGAATTTACTTAGAGGTGCACCCTCATTGAGAAAACTGTATTAAAATCATGGTTCGAGACAAGACTGACATCTATTCAAATAATGTTTGTGGAAATGCACAAAACAGTAATAAAGTAAGACCAAAATCTTGTCACATGCACTCCTAATCTGGCATACCAGATCCAGTGCTTTGTGAACTGTGTGCTGGTTGAAGGCAGAAGCCTTGGCAGAACACAGGGACAAAGGAAGTGGTGAGCCTTAACTTCCACTTCCTCTTTAAGAATGACTTGGTGAATTTCTACATCTGACATGTGGCTTTAGCCTCAGTTATCATGCATTTAGGCATCGCGGCTACTTTTAGGACGCTTTTGCATTTATGTTGAAAAAGAATCAACAACAAAAAATCAATTTTTCTAGTTTTGTATGACAAAAAGCACCCATATAATACTTTCAAATATTGCCCAGCTAAGTACTTTGGGTAGCCAGGTGCCTCCCTAAAGTACTTTAATGTCCATCCGAGAGGTTTTGGTTCTTTTCAAAGATTTGGCTCTTTTTGCTCAGCTCCCTTAGAAGAGCCAGCTGGCACAGCTCTCAAATGGCTCTTCATTTAGTATCACTCAGCGCCTTCAAATACAAGGGAGATATGTGTGACATGTTTATTCAGTGTTTTCACAAATGTCTTACTTATTTGCATTTGCTACTGCTGGTAAGAATAGATATGGTGTTTAAAGATGGGACAAATGTTGTTAGCCATTTTGGAGGACAAGAGTCAATGGCTCCTTACCCAGCTTCTCATTAACACTTCTCTGTTTGCCTTGGGTCATTTGTTTTGGAATAGATGTACTTATTTTCCTAAATGTACAATTCTTATTGAATTGCTGAAGGCAAGTGTATACCTGCAGTTTTCGGCAAGACAATGGATGCTATAGAAGTACTCAAAATGGGAAACTGCTCTGGGGTCAGTGGCTGGAGGAAAAGGGCAGATCTCCTCCAGCTGCATGGACGAGTGAGTGTGTATGTTTATTGTTGACCCTGCTCTGATGGATATCTTCAGTTTATACATTTTGCACTCAGCTTTGCAGTCTTTGTCCTTTTCTGCAACAACAGAAGGACAATGTTATTGAATTGCAGCCAGTTGATTCTCCTTTCTATTCTCTTCACTTTCTCCTAACGTGCCTGAATTTAAATCCAGGTCCCCAGCTCTCTATCTGTGCTTACCTGGCCTCTACCATTACACTACCTGCATGGATTCTCCACAGAGCTGGCTCACCTCAACGGGAGTCGGCTCTTCTCACACGCTGCAACAACAACAGAATGGCACATCACTATTTTATGAACCCACAAGCTTGCAGTACAAAAATAATAGAATAGAATAGAATAGAATAATCATTTAATTGTCCCACAAGGGGAAATTTGGTTGTATCAGCAGCAAAAAAAATCCCACACATATACAAAAAGAACAGGACACAGAACGGAAAACAAAAAACACAATTTTTACATATTTACATCATGGACAATAGTTACCAGAGCAGAGTACAGTACAGTTGTTAAAATTAGCGTACAGATAGTGTGCAAACAGAGCAGGATACTGAATGACATTTAAATAGTTAAGAATATTTAGAATAATTAGAAAAGTGCAGATTGTGTATTGTACCTGTGCATTAAAAGGTAGACATGTAACTTCCAATAAGTTAGTGTATATATAAGCTGAGAAAAGTAATGTGCAGTTATAACAGTAGAAGTTGTTACAGTGCTGATGTAAACATCTATGTTTGTTGGGAGCAGTTCTGATTGTACAGCCTGACAGCTGCAGGAAGGAAGGACCTGCGGAAACGCTCCTTCATGCATCTAGGATGCAGCAGTCTGTCACTGAAGCAGCTCTGCAGTTCAGCAACATTTACATGCATGGGGTGGGAGACTATGTCCATCAGAGATGTTATTTTGGCCAGAGTCCTTCTGTCTCCTACCACCTGCACTGGGTCCAGGGTGCATCCCAGAACAGAGCTGGCCTTCCTGATGAGTTTATCCAACCTCTTCCTTTCAGCTGCCGATAAACCGCTGCTCCAACATACCACACTGTAAAAAATGACGGATGCCACCACAGAGTCATAGAAGGTCTTTAAAAGCGCTCCCTGTACTCCAAATGACCTCAGCCGCCTCAGCAGGTAGAGTCTGCTCTGACCCTTCCTGTAAAGAGCATCAGTGTTGTGGCCCCAGTCCAGTTTATTATTCAGGTGAACACCCAGGTACCTATACGAGTCCACTATCTCAATGTCCACTTCCTGGATGTTCACCGGTGTCAGTGTGGTGGGTCTGCGTCTCTGGAAGTCCACCACCAACTCCTTTTATTTCCCGGCATTGATCAGCAGCTGGTTCTGCTGACACCAGTCCATACACTGTCTGTATTCTGAGTCATCCTCACCTCTGATGAGGCCGACTATGGCAGAGTCGTCAGAGAACTTCTGTAGGTGGCAGCGTTGGGAGTATATCCATAAGGGAAATATCTAAAGCACATACACATAAGGAAGTAATGAAGTGGGGAGAAAAAAAAAGAAGAAAAAGTGGGAGCAACTGACACAGACTGCATTCTGGTTGATGCACAAGCACTTACCAAAAGAGAAGGAGAACAGAAGAAAGAGAAGGGACGCAAGACACAATATTGCAAAGCACCAGAGTTTAATAATAACTAATCATGGTAAGCCCATCAGCAACCTATAGTAGCATAACTAAGGATTGAACTATGATCCCACAATCAAGCTCCAACTGTAAGTTTTACCAAGATTTTTTATTCCAGACTTTGAATAAAAATACCTTTCCTCACATACATTGTTGGGTTTTGGATGGCAGCTAATATGAGAAGTTACTGCTGTTCTGTCCCCTTGATGGTTTTGATGCACAAAACAAGGTTCAACTGAGTAGAAAGATGATATAGAAGCATTTTTTATAATGACAAATTTCTGAACAATTTTTGGTTGATCAGTCATCAAAATCACATGGTTGGAAAGACAAAGGACATTGTAGCTTCCTCAGCACCTCTGCAAACATTTGATAAACTTTACGTTGTGTGAGCCTTATAAAAAAAACAACAACAAATAAACTTTTCACCTTTCACACCCTGGAAGTGTTTTTACAAACATTTATTTCCTGTGGTTGACTCTTTTAAAGATGATATGTTAGACATGAAGCCACAACTCTTGTGACATAATGTTTGTACTTCAATTTTGAAGGATATTTCTTAAGAATACAACCGCAGCTGTTGGCTAATTGACGATACTATGACAGTGAGGTTATTTGCAAGTAAAAGACTTACATGCTTTTCTTGGCTATTTGTATGAATTCTATGTCAATGTTACGCGGACCCTGGCGTTTAACACAGAGAGACCTCTAGATGCATTTTAGCGAACTATAGTTACAGTATTTGGAACTGAAGGCTCTTTAGAATCTGTTTCTCCGACTCAGACCAGCTCAGGTTCAGCCCTCATCTGACACTGCCACTCCAGGCCCCAGCTGCTGCTGGAAAGAGGGAAGATGTGGTTAGCATGATGAAAATCAGCTGTACCAGCCAGCCTTCCCCAGCACTGTTCCTTCAATCCACTGCTCCACCCCTCCCCTTCGGCTGAGCCACAAACCACAACCCGTCACAGTCAACTTTTACATACGTGTTGAATGATATTTGACCTGTTTCATATTTTGATAGCATAAAAAATTACCATATTTATTATTACAGTATTTTATCATGAAATGTGATGCCTTGTGCTGAATTGACCCAAACTCCACCATGATAAGCATTTTTTGTAGCTGGTCACCAGGTCTGTGCACATGTCTTGAGGCATTTTGGCTCAGTCCTCTTTACAGAAACTCTCTAAATCTTTTAGGTTTCTTTGCTGCCGCTTGGAAACTCCAAGCTTCAGCTCCCTCAGCAGAAGTTCTACCAAGTCTAAAGATTAGCTATAACTTAATGTGGTTCACTTTTTAGCTACTGCTTACCTTGCCAGTATGTTTTGCGTCATTGTTGTGCTGTTAAGCTGTTTCCATCTCTGTGTGACTGTGGGGATGGTCTTCTTTGGGTCACAGTCCACATTACGTTTCCTCCAAAGCTGTTTGGCATGAATTCAAACCTGCATTTTTGTCTTCATCTGACCACAGGATTTTTGATATTCTGCGTCTATCTTAAAATAAGAGAGAGAAATGAATCTACCATAAAATTAGAGACTATAATTATTTCCTCCATTTTAAGGAACTGGATTTTTGTTCATATTCTGGTTCTATCTTAAAAAAAAAGAAGAGAGAACTGAAACTACCATAAAATTAGAGAGTTGAATTATTTTCCCCACTGTAAGGGACAGTGGTTACACACATTAGGAACAATTTATTGTCTGCTACCTGAGATTAAAACAATACTTAGAAGTGGGATTTGGTTGTGGTTGTTGTTTTGGTGGTGTTGCTGGTTTTCTACTATAGGTCTCGTCCCAAAAGCACACACATTCATGCAGCGCTTTTATCTATGTCTAAGTGCAGTCTAGCATTCACACATGCTCTGATGTATGCATCAGGGGCAACTTTGGGTTCAGTATCTTGCCTGTGGATACGTAAAGCGGATCAGTCCACCAACTTTCCGGTTGGCAGATGACCTGCTCTACCACCTTAGCCACAGCTGATCCAAAAATCTTTGGCCTAAATGTTTGCTGGTTGACCAAAAACTCTTTATTGCTAATACTATAACATTTTGTTTGTTTTCTATCGTCAGTCATTTTGTGAACAGAAATTTCAAAATAGTTGCATGCATTTGCATGTTACAATCACTTGGATCACCTAAGCTGAATTGTGAAATAATTTCAGTTGAAAATATAAATCTATTGTTGAAGAATATGCAAAAAAAAGAAAAAAGAAAAAAAATCCAAAACATAACACCATCCAATGGTGTGAAAATAATATGAAATATATAAATTGTCAATGTTGAAGAGCTGGATGCACAAGAAAGGCTGACATTAACTTAAGGGTCCTTCTACCTCAAATCAACCAATTTGTAAATTATTCCCTGGTCGACCATCTCCGACTTTGCTCAAATTTTTTTATGGTGCAAAGTTTGGGCCAGCGGGAAAAGCAGAGGTGGGGGACTCATTGTCTACGTTAACAACAGATACTGCAACCCTGGACACGTCTCCGTTAAAGTTTCGGTATGCCATCCGGACCTGGAGCTGCTAGCTGTTAGCTTGCGGCCATATTATCTACCTCGGGAGTTCAGTCATGTGATCTGTGTGTGTTTACATCCCTCTGAGGGCCGACGCAGCAGCTGCCTGTGAGAAAATACACACAGTCACAGCAAAACTTCAGACACAAAACCCAGAGGCTTTCCTTATTATATCTGGAGACTTTAATCATGCCACACTGGATTCTACTCTGGCTGCTTTTCACCAGTTTGTGAATTGTCCCACAAGGAGCAACAGGACAATTGACCTACTGTATGCTAATGTGAGAGATGCATACAGAGCCACCCCCCTCCCCCCACTAGGGAAGTCAGACCACAACCTGGTTTACCTACAGCCACAATACACACCCCTCGTCCAAAGGCAGCCTGTCACAACACGCTCCATCAGGAGATGGACCCCAGAAAAGGAGGATGCTCTGAGAGACTGCTATGACACCACAGACTGGGATGTGCTTCTGAGCCCACATGGTGAGGACATAGAGGGGGCGACACACTGTCTGACAGACTACCTCAACTTTTGTGTGGACACGGTCGCCCCTGCTAAGAGGGTACGGAGTTATCCTAATAACAAACCGTGGGTAACACAGGAAGTCAAAGCTGTCCTCAACATGAAGAAGAAGGCTTTCAGGAGCAAAGTGAAGGAGGAGATGAAAGCAGCACAGCAGGAGGTGAAACGCTGCCTGAGGGAAGCAAAGGACACCTACAGGAGGAAGGTGGAGCAGAAGCTGGAGAGGAACAATATGAGGGAGGTCTGGAATGGTGTGAAAACCATCACAGGCCACAACACCAAGAACAGCACAGTGGGGGGGACTGTGGAGAAGGCAAACGAACTCAACAACTTCTTCAACAGGTCTGACCAGCCCACAACCCCCCCACAATCACCCTCACCTTTACTACAGAGCCCTCTCCCCACTCTCCTACCTCCCTCGCTTTCCCCCCTTCCTGACATGACACCCCCCTCCTCCAATCCCTCTCTCAGCAGCAAGATGTCTTCTTCCCTCCCCTCCTCCCAATCATCTCCCAGTGTCACAGTGGATCAGGTCAGGAGACAATTGAGGAAGCTTCGCCCCAGAAAGGCAGCAGGCCCAGACAAGGTGTGTCCCAGGTGCTAAAGGCATGTGCTGATGAACATGGGGAGCCGCTACAACGAGTCTTCAATCTCAGTCTGCGACTGGGGAGAGTGCCCGCCCTATGGAAGACATCCTGCATCGTCCCGGTCCCCAAAAGGAACCGGCCCAATGAGCTGAATGACTTCCGACTGGTGGCACTGACGTCACATCTTATGAAGACTCTAGAGCGGCTCTTCCTCAACCTCCTCCGACCACAGGTACAACATGCCCAGGACCCACTACAGTTCGCATACAAGGCGGGTGTCGGAGTGGAGGATGCCATCCTGTACCTCCTGCATAGAGCCCACTCACACCTGGATGGGGGAAAAGGCACGGTCAGGATCCTGTTTCTTGACTTTTCCAGTGCCTTTAATACCATCCGGCCCTGTATGCTTCAGGAAAAACTGAACAGGATGGAGGTGGACCCCTGCCTGGTCGCTTGGATCTCCGACTACCTCACTGACAGACCACAGTACGTCAGGCTGAAGGACATCACGTCTGACACTGTGGTCAGCAGCACAGGAGCACCACAGGGAACTGTGCTGTCCCCTCTTCTCTTCACCCTGTACACCTCTGACTTCTGCTACAACTCTGAATTATGCCACATTCAGAAGTTTGCAGATGACACAGCCATCATGGGGTGTATCTGGGATGATCAGGAAGAGGAGTACAGAAGTCTGGTGAGGAACTTTGTCGCATGGAGTCACACAAACCACCTGCAACTCAACACCTCAAAGACCAAGGAACTGGTTGTGGACTTCGGGAGGTCCAGAGAAGGTCCACTGCCGGTTCAGATAGAGGGGGAGGAGGTGGAGGTGGTCAACAAGTACAAGTACCTCGGGCTGTGGGTGGACAACAAACTGGACTGGTCATGCAACACAGAGCACCTGTATAAAAAAGCCCAAAGCCGACTGTACTTCCTCAGGAGGCTGAGGTCTTTTAACATCTGCAGGAAGCTCCTGAGGATGTTTTACCAGTCAGTGGTTGCTGGAGTACTTTTCTATGCTGTAGTGTGCTGGGGGAGCAGCACAGCAAAGAAGGACCCATCCAGGCTGGAGAAACTGATCAGGAAGGCTGGCTTTGTGGTCGGCATGAAGCTGGACACTCTGGTGACAGTGGCAGAGAAAAGGACACTAAAGAAACTGCTGGACATTATGGACAATGCTGGGCATCCTCTGCACACGGCCATAAACAACCAGAGGAGTCTGTTCAGTGACAGGTTGCTTCTCCCAAAGACAAGAACCAACAGACTTAAAAACTCCTTTGTCCCACACGCCATCAAACTGTTTAACTCCTCTCTGGAGGGGAGAGGGAGGGGAAACAGGAGGACAAAGGAGGGGGGAACAACTAAGCTGTAGTGCCTCTTCACTTCACTGTGCAATACTTTTGTTAATAGTCAACGGTGCAATAGAATTCAATACTTGAAATGTGCAATTTACTTGTATTTTCAGTTGTATTTTATTTTTATTTTTTATTCCTATTTATTCTATTTATCCCCTTCGTATATTTTATTTATATATGTCTCAGTATTTATATGTGTGTACATAATATTCTGCTCACGCTCTGTAATTTTCTGCTCATGCTCTGTAATTTCTGTCGGTGCTGTGCTTTTGGAAACCGAATTTCCCAGAGGAACCCACCCGAGGGATTAATAAAGTTTTATCTTATCTTATCTCTCTTAATAAAACAAACTGCAATGACAACAAAGTTCAAAAGACTAATAACAATTTCTGGATGATAAATTGGTTAATTTCACAGTACTGAAAAATAAAGCACACAGAATAGTTTTAAAAAAGAAATTCTTAATAATCATAAATGTTCCAATTTTCTACCATAAAGGGTTGTTGTTGTTGTTTTTTTTTTTAATTACAGACAGCAGAACAGAGGGCTTTGTTAATTAGACACAGAATGATCCTTAAATTAATCTCAGAGTCAATAAACTCAGCTAGCAGAGGGAGGAATCCACACTTAAGACAAATCTGGTAGGAAATGCTCTCACCTCTACTAAACCCTTAGCTGTCAGTGGGTTTGTTTGTTTTTTGTTTGTTTGTTTTTTTCCAAATAAGATCAAAACTCGAGAATGAAAATCTTTCATCTTAATTTTGCACCCTGGCAACTGCCAATGACATAAAGCTGTAGGCTTTAGGTTGGAAATAGGTATTTGCTTTGCTTTGGTCACTAGATTGTTGCAGTTACTTGTTGTTTGTATAAAATATGTCCACTGACTTGAAAACACTGCAACTACAACCACGAGATCCAGCATTAGAGAAACTGTGAAGTGTGAGGCAAACCAGACTACAGTCCCATCATGTGGTAAGATACCTGTATTGCAAACTACCATGCAGCTATAGTCACAATTTGTATGTTTTTAGGAAAATTTAGGGGTGTGTGTCATGGTTCCTCAAATGTTGATTCTGTGTCAAATTCTTATTTTTTTAGTTTCTGTCTCAATGTTGTTTCCTGTTTTATTCTTTATGTACTTTGTAGTGAATTTAACTTTCCTTGTCTTGTTATTTCTGACGTGTTCCCATTGCATTTCTCACCTTTTCCCTCTGCCCTCATTACCTGGTGTATATTTATTGTCTCCACTTGTCCTTTGTTGCAGTCTCCCTCAGTTCTGTGTGCTCCATTGCTCTGTTTCCCTGGATTCTTAGTTTCGTATTATGAAAGACTCCAGCATTGAAGCTGCTTTGAGTTCATTTCTTGACTTATGAGTCCTGGTCCTAATCCTCCCTGCCACACAGTTGTTTCATGGCATTGTGATTGACACATGTGCTGACATGGGCAACTGTAGCTAATCCTCACTTCCAGTAATTGGAGTTACTGTACTGGAATTCTTGTACATTATGTACATTATGTACATAATGTACTTGTACATTATGATTTTTCATTTAAATGTGTTAAGCGACCATTTACATCACTCTGGTTTAAAATAACAGGTTGTTTCCTGTAATTCTGCAAAACAACATGGAGCATTTCACTAAAAAATGTTGTAGAAATCATGCCAACAAAAAAGAAAGTTTTGAACCTAATCTTAAAAGTAGAGATGGTGTCTGTCTCAAACTGGAAGCTGGTTGAAAGCAGGCATGAAAGCTGAAGACTCTGCCTCCCATTCTACTTTTAAATAATCTAGGAACAAGTAAGCCTGCAGTCTGAGGGCGAAGTGCTCTAATAGGGTGATATGGTACTAAAAGGTCATTAAGGATGACCTTGTAGTACATGATTATTCAAGAGGAGGAGTATAAATTCATCTCTGGATTTAGCAGGGAGCCAGTGAAGAAAAGCCACTATAGGAGACTAACAGGGACTAAATATATATTAGTCCCTGTTAGCATTCTTGCTGCAGCAGTTTGGATTAACTAAAGTCTTTCACAGTAGTTCAGCCAAGAAGTGATAAATGCATCAACTCCAGAGCCATAAGAGGAAAAAAAAAGATATAAATGAATGGTGAATGACCCTGTGTACTGTCATCATCAGTCTCTCAAATGTTTTGAGAGACTGATGATCCCCCATCCCTGTTGACCTGGACTGGTGTCAGTTTGCTCATAAAACCAACAGATGCACTGAGGATACTATTTCACTCATGCTCCACATTGCCCACACACAGCTGGAAAACCCTAACACTTATGTGAAAATACTGTCTGCTGACTTCAGCGCTGTCTTCAATACCATCAGCTCAGGCAAGCTGCACTGGGTTTGGACTTCGACCTCTGTCTGCTGGATTAAACACTTCCTGTCCATCACGTTTTTACTCTGCTGCCCTCTACAAAGGTCAATAAGTGTCCGCTCCTCCAGACTGAGAACAGAGAAGCTTCTGACCTCTATCTTACAACACTGCACTGTCACCATAGAGAACACCCGGTGCAGACTTAATAAAAACGTTGAAACAGATAGCTATGTCTGTTTCCCAACAAATATGACACAGTGTCCTAGGTTATTTATTAATAAGTAATCAGAAGAAGTCTGTGTGAAAAACTAAGTACACCCTTACTGCTGACTGATGATGATGTACAACAGAGCTGCCTGTATCCCGTTTTTCAGTTTTAGTCAGTTTAACTATCATCAGCACTGTGTGCAATCAAAAAGTATTTATGCTCGTCTGGCCATTTTAGCAGCGAGCTGTTGAGGGGAGGAAGACAGGACACTGTACACTATAAATATAAAATGTTATTTATTATTTATATGATTACAATTACCTTTATTTAGTAACATTATATTAAAACATAGACAACTGCATTTTTATGTATATATAAATATATATGCTCGCCTACAAACTCGGCGTGGTAGTTGTTAATGTGTGCCAAAAGGAAACAGGAAATCATTGTGGTCATGGTACTGTGCACACAGCGGTTGAAGCATGTTCTGGAACTGAAACCATGTGCATGATAATAATTTTATAATGCTGGTACTTTTCCAGCCAGTTTTTTTTCCTGATAACAAATAGCATATTTGATTAAATTTAACAAAATTTAACACAGTTTATTTTTCTCTCTCTTGATACAACTTAGCCTACTATGATTTTCCAATTTTAGTTCAGAAAGTCTGAAAACAGTTAAATAGTACATTTGAAATATATTTTTAAACTTTTGCACTCACAAGGTTTCCTCCCAAAGTTCACGTCACGCTCACTACCTCTTTTCACACTTGGTTCCAGCTGTCACCCCTGAGATTTATACTTCCTCTTTATGAAGTCATAAAACACTTTAACTCATCCTGTTGTCTTTAACGAGTTTAGGCAGTCAGCTCGGCAAAAATATAAGGTAAGACTTTTACAAACTTCTGACAGAATCCTAAGACAAACCATGAAAAAAACTTTATGCTGTAAAGTTTTGCTGATTTTTACAAGATTGTTTCAGTTTTTATTTTTAATTTTGCAGCAGCAGTGATGGTACCATACACTGATTGGCTCTGTCACAGATAAAGAAAAAAGGGGAAGAGCTTAGGCTGAGTCCTGTAAAAGGCTCAGTAAAAGCTGTTTGCACACCAAACTAAGGATTGTTTAATGTCTCACCCACCACTTTCCACCAAAAGATAAATATTAAAAATAGTTTTATGGTGACATACTGCAGAGTAGCTGCATTTAATGTGAAAGTTGAGGTTCCGAAAGTGCATTTCTATCACTGGGATTGAAAAAGAATAAGAATAATAAAAAATTAGAAATTAAGTAGGACTTCATTGTCAATATTCAATCCTATGCAATGGTTTCTGAGTCACCTCATTTTAAAAAACAAGAAGAAAAAAAGAAGAAGAAACAGGTTCAGGGAAGAAATACTGTATAAAATCACTTCTGTTTGTTTGTGTGTTTGTCTGTCTGTCTGTTTTTTAGCAGTCTAGCATCCAGAGTTTTCAAGATATCGCTCACAAATTTAGTATGGTAGATGGTAGATACCAACAACAGCTCAAGCTAACTGAACTTTGGTGAAAATCGGATAAAGGTCACACCAAATGTGAAAATCAGTATAAACGTTATAATACCCACAACATTTTATGGATCGTCTTCAAAGTTCACAAGCACATGTTTAGTCCTAGGGGACATGAGTCCCTGGGTTGACTAAGCATTTGACCATAACCTTCATTTTTAGCACCCAAAGTCAAAGTTAAACTTGGAAAAAACATTTTCAACAAATGACATTGAGAAATACATCATGTGTAGGAGCATGGGGAGATCTGTACAACACACCTTTTTATTTTCTCAATACGATCCCCTATGACATCACAATGATGCCATAAAGTTTCTCAGTTAAAGTTTCTAAGTTATTCATAAATATATCCTAAAATCCCAAGTTTTTACAGCTCAAAGGAGCCAGCGGTTTGAGCCACGTCTGTTTCTAGGTAAACATTATAAAACAGACTGATTTAGGATCTAATACTTTAATGTCATAGGTGAAAGCTTAGGGTCACTTGAATTAGAAAAAAATCATTTTCCAACTTTAAGCTGTTTTAATCTGTTTTAAAGAGCTCTTTTTTAAGTTCTTTAAAACATTATCTTTAAAAACAAAATTATATGACTTTACAATGAAAAGAAAAGATCAATAAACTAGAGTAGATTTCCATATTAACAATGCTGACATCACTGATGTCAGCATTGCGGATTGCTAATGTCAGTGTTAGCAATGCTGACATTAGCATAAAGCTGTTCTATGTTTCCCCTTCAGGGGGAGTTATGGTCTACCTGAGTGCTCTTGTTGAAATGTTCAAATACAACTGGAAATACAGTATATTAGGCAAAGAAATAAAAAAAAAATAGTATTTGGCATGACCTTTTCACAGTATCAAAAACAGGAAAAAGTTCCCTGTGATGATATCACAAGGTCATTTTTAAAGTCTGCAAGTGAAATGAATTGAGAGCGCTGCAAGTGAAATGAATTGAGAGCGCTGCAAGTGCTTCTGTGATGAATTCCATGAAGACGGGGCAGATGAGGAGAATGCTTTTTGTCTGAGCTCTGTATGAACAGGTGGAACTGTGAATCTAATAAAGTCCTGAGTCATGACTAAACTGTTTCTGTAACATGTAATCTGACAAATAAGAGGGCAGTAAACCAGAAGCAGATTAATATATAAAGATATAAATGAACCATCCTGAATAAGGCAAGTGGGGACAAGTCAACAGTGGTGTATTAAAGGTTTACATCTGGTTATAGATTTTAATGCCCCATTATAAACACAATCCAACAGATGGAGAGAATAAGTAGATATATGTAAATTATATCACCATAATCCAGGAGGGGTAAAAAGTTGGCAGCAACAAGCCTTTGACTTGCGGTGAAAGATTTCAGAAAAAGAACTTCAACTTAAGCCTCAGTTTCTTTATCAGGCGGTCAATATGTAGCTTTAAGGAAAAATTATTATCAATCACAATACCTACTCTAAGTATCTGTATGAAGCCACAGTTTCAACACAAATTGCCTTGAGCAAATACAAGAGAGGTAAGTACTGCAGGTATGCTGTTTCTATTTGAAAACAACATGATCTTGTTTTTTTCAGCAATTAAAATCAGTCTGAGCTGACACAGCTGTGACTGTATAAAATCAAAAGCCAGCTGTAATTGTTTAAAAATCATCTTGATGGTTTGAGCACAATAAATAATTGTATCATCTGCATAAAAATGTACAAATGCATTAAAATTATGTCACAAGCCATTAACATAAATAGTAAATAATTCCGGCCCCGGGACAGAATTCAAAGAAACCTCGAATTTCTGCAAAAATCCCCGGCTATGATATTTGTTTTGCTGTGATGAAACATGACCTTCACTGCAGGATGTGAAACAGATTTTTGCCATATTTATGTACATCTGTTCAGATCACATTTAGCCCCGGTTTCCTGTCCACAGCTTCTTATCTGTGCTCATCCGTGGATGCAAAATCTTGATACAAATCATATTCCTTAAATAGACTGGCAGGCCTTTCTTTATAACCTCACCTTCTTGTTTAAGCTAGCTTTTAGGCTTGGCGAAGGTGTTGATCCCTGTCTGTGTGTGTCCGCGTTAATTTGCAGAACAAAAAATTGATCCTAATGGGATATGCAGCCTGGTTTAAAATTTGCAGTGGTGTATTTGGCTTTTTGGACCCACTTTTACATCAATTTACATACTACGTATTTCTATTTTAACATTCTGAAAATTTCCATATGGAAAAATAACTTTAAAAAACAATTACAAATATCTGTGTTATATTTTATACAATTTTCATTTTACATTACATTTTACATAATATGTAAAAATGTATGAATTGAGTTGTGATTAATGTATAAAAAATGCACAAATATTAGACAAGCATTTGCTATTTCTGGAGTGAAAGGTGCAAAGGTTCTTTCATTTCTTTTTCCCATGGGATGAACTGCTCTATAAATGTATAAATATCAAATGCTGAGAAGTCAATGGTTTGAGATGATATTTGTTGCTTTCTGCTCTGATTTCAATGCACTGGCTTTGTTCAAAGAAGATGAATACCCTGGAGCCATAAGAATGGAGGCTGTTATTTTCAACATGACTGAAAATGTCATGTGCTTATGCTTTAACAGATGAAAGCATTTGGTGTAGGGTGTGTGACAAGCTGAAGACATCTTTGTTTTCTGATAACGCCTTTCACTTTTACAGAATTGTGTTGTGAATGAAACTTTTTAGGCTTCCTCTTTGAAATTGTGCTTCTTCCCTGTTGTTCTTTCACTTCTGTGTGTGGGTCCTCTGCAGTCAGAGAAGTATGACTCACTTTCTCCTTGATTTATAAATCCTCTCAAACACAGCTTCATGTCCTTCACTGATTTCATGCAGTATGAGACATCCAACCAGCTGCTCCTCCGCTCTCCTCTTCATCCTCGTCCTCCTCTTCCTCTCTGAGAGCTGGGGCCAGAGGTTGAACACAGACAACAAGAAACCATCCTGCGATCACTGCAACCACGGGCTCCTCTGTAACTGCTCCCACAGTGGATTCACCAGTGTTCCCAGTGTAACGGGCAGTGCCTTGAGTCTTGATCTTTCTTTTAATAAAATAACAGCTGTGACGAATGATGACCTGACAGGCCACATGCAACTGAAGGTTCTTGATCTCCACGGTAACACATAAAGTATTGATTGAGTGGGTGTTGGTGGAGGGGCAAGCTGTGGTGATAAAAAAAAGTGAGAAGAATACCAACAGCTAACTATAGAAAAGTTTTGTTTGATTGCATTTTATTTTGAAAAGTGAGACTATTTCAGCCTTTTTATCTGCTTTTTCTGAAACTAGCAGGATTATCAGCATATCCCAGTGGACAAAATACTGGTTTTGTCTACTTTGTACTCTGTATTGTGCAGGTATTGTTGCAAGTTAAAGTTTGAGAAAAATCTTTTCTTTTTAAATGATGGGAGTCAGTTGGATTTGTGGTTGCACGTTTTAGTCATAAGGGATGTAATTTGAAGCCAGAAGTCATGTTGTAGTGATAGTCCGACTGGGTGAAAGTCTACCAAAGTATATACATTTGGATGTGTAAATTATGCACGTCAAGGGACACTATGGCCATGAAACCTTGTCCTGAAATTTACTTTAAAACATTGAAAAGGTGATTTCAGGTTAAGTGCATGGCATCATCACACTCTTACTTGAAGACTCTGGGGGGGGAAGGCAGTCATGCATAAAATGTGAACTATGATTGTGAAAAACTTGCAAAAGACATCAAACCCTCATAATTGAAGATAAATCCAAAGTCTTGTTATCTATTTAAATATTTACTTTACAACAAAGTGTGCCATGAACAAGGGCTCCCAATGACATTATGATGTCATTATGACATTATGATGTTTTGTAACATGTCATTACAAAACCTTTATCTGCTACAGTTATTTTTTACTTGTTTGTTTTCCAGTTGCTACAAAACAGACTTGGCAGAGCTGTGGGATTTCAATTCAGTGTTTGATTTTCATCAATAAAATGTGTTTACAATTTGTTTTAAGATAGATGTTACTATCCTCCAGGCAATGGCTTAGCCGAGATCCATCCATCAGCTTTTGACTCTCTGTGGAGCCTGGAACAGCTGGATCTCTCTTACAACCAGCTGACTATGCTCAACCACAAATGGTTCAGCAAGCTGGAAGCTCTGCAGCAGCTCAACCTACTCAACAACCCATACAGGTAAGAAGCTAAAGGTACCAAAATTGTGACAAGACAAAAAAAACCCTGTAAGTTATTATTATTATTATTACATTATGGTTCTTTTCCTCTGCTCTCATCTAGTTACCTTGGTTCTCCTCCAGTATTTGGGGCCCTAGTCAGACTAAGGAAGCTGGCCCTTGGAGGTCCTTCTCTCAAGGAGCTCAGGAGAGGAGATCTGTCTGGAGTCACCCAGCTGGAGGAGTTAACTGTTCATGCAAACAACCTGACCAGGTTTGCACGGGTTTTGATAGTGGTGTTAAGTTACTGTCTTTACTAGTGGTCGTAGCTTCAAATTGGTATCCTTTATTCTAACTGCCTTGAGTCTTTTTTGTTTATGGTTAACTGTAGTGAGGCTATGAATACATTTTTTATAGGTGGCTATAGATGGCTTGAAGTAAGTTACACGCTTTATGAATTTTCTTTGCTATTGCAAAATTTAACCGTTTCCATCGCAACTTCAGAAATGTGTGTCAAATTAATGAAGAATAACTAAGAGACATCTTTAAAGACTCCTATTTATGGCATAACTCTTTTATATATAATTTCAGTTATATCTAAAAATTACTTTTTTAAAACAGTTCTTTAAAATGTGTTGGTTAGGTCTATTTTTATGGATTTTTTATCCTTATTTGGGCTAACAACGCAACACTTCTCTATGTGCTTTTACAAAATATATAAATCAATATCTGATGCTTTTATTATTGTGTATACTGTCTTCCTTTTCACATATCCTCAACTTTTAGCTTCTGTATCTTGCTTCTGCAGCTATGACGCTGGTACATTAGCACACATTTGGCCGCTAGGTCATGTCACTTTGAGTCTACATGGTCCTTTTCTAACAAATGTGACCTTGGCTGGGTCTATGATTGATGATGTGTCATATCCTGAGACACCCATCATTCTGAAAGACATCAATTTGATTGGAGTTCAGTCTGTTCAGCCCTTTAGTAAGGCAGCCAAAAGGAGGATCAGGTATGGACATTTCACTTCTACTTGGGTAAAACTAATATTCTAACAAACTGGGAAACAAACCAACCTATTCTTCGTCTGTGTTGTAACTCTTCAGGTATTTGACCCTACATAATGTTTCTGTGTCTGACGAGGCTATTGTTGACTTCCTGGTGGTATTAGATGGAGTTCCACTGACCAAACTTACCATAGAAGATGTCACACTGATGGGCGAAGGCTGGTAGGAAAAAAAGCACACTATCTTTTTGGCATATGTCCCAGTTAGCAACTTTGTTCAGAAGAAATGTTTGTGTATTATACAGGACATTGAAAACAACGAACTTGTCTTTTTTGGTTGGGGTTAGGTGGGGGAAAGCTAGCCAAACTGATCACAGAAGCATAGATGAGTTCTACATCCGTAACGTTGTAATTCTGGATGTCTACAAATTCACCTCACTTCTACAATTGGGTTTTCTGCTGGAGTATCCAAGAAGGGTGTCTGTCATAAACGCCAAGGTAAAAATCATTTTCTCAATATGTTCATAACTGTGGAAACAGACAGCTTAAATCTCTGAGACAGCTTTCTGTATCCTTCCCCTAAACCATGATGGTGAACAATCTTTGTCTTCAGGTCATTTGGGAGTTGTTTTGAGACCCACATGTTGCTACTCTTCAGAGAAAATTAAAAGAGGAGGGAAACTTACGATTGACAATGTTCCCTCTAAGCTGCGCACGTGCGCAATTGCGCACGGTCTCTGCGCACGGAAAATCTGCGTTGCGCACAAAGAAAAAAATCTAACCTGAATTGAAATTAAAATTAAAACTTCAACAATTCTGTTTTGCAGTGTTAGTAAGTGACTGGCTGCTCCCGTATGGGATTAGAACAATGCCACCTTATCCCATAGTCCAGCCAATGATGCGATTCACATTCGTATATACGCAGCTAATCACAGGCTATGACAGCGTCCTTATGTGCTGACACCGGTGTTTTAGCTAGCAAAGTAGCGTGGCTGATGTGGAGTGAAGCCACGTTAATGACAACGTGTACAACCATTGGAGATGTGAGCAGGACAGACGAACAATTGACGGAAAAAGTGTGGACTTTATACCAGTTTTTAAATTGTGTTGATAGGCCACATAAAACCAGAGTTATGACAAAAATATATTCAGTGCTTGGTTTTCTTCCTGAATACTATCGTTGTTTATATTTACTGCGGGAAGAAACGTTTTATAAGAAAAAAGGCTCAAAAGCGCTCTCCACCTGTGAGCAAAAACAAAACCAAAAACACCCCCACCCTTTCCTATTGGTCGAAAAAAGTACCATGTCGACCAATCAAAAAATATATGGCAAGTTGTTAAGAAATGGGGGGAAGTTTTAGGAGTGATGGCGGTGTTTTGATATGTGAGAGATTTGCGACGTTTAGCGCAAATCTTGTGTAGTTAGTGTGTGGTGTAGTCAATAGTTTTGTTGTGTGTGTCAGAACAATGAGGCGACTGCTGAATGTTACAGGTGTTACAGGAGTGATACATCTGCTGCTGTCAGGCCTGCAGGTATCAGGCTGTTGTTCTCCTTTATCTCATAGTGGACAGAAATTACTTTTGGAGTGGCACAAATAATTTGTGTGGCATCAAATTTAATGCAGAACAGCTGATTGTTCTGTAAATAGTTTGAAATGTTTGTTTAAAAAAAACGCCTTGGCTGCATTAAAAAAAATAGCTGTAAAAAACTTTGTTGTTTGCATTACTGAGTTACTTTTTTGAAGAAGTAACTATATAATTAACTGCCCAACATTGGTCTTTATATACTGTATTTTGCAGACAGAGAGTTACAGGACTCTCTCCCAGACCACAGACTCATAATACAAGTCAGAGCTTTATAAAAAAAAAAGAAAAAAAGAAAGTTGTGTTTTCAAAATTGGAGTGCAAGTTATTTTTACTTCCAATAGTGTTAACATACTACACAGGTCAATGACTACATTTTTGTTTTATATTTTCATTGTAAGTGGGCTAAAGCAGTTAATTAAAAGTAGTCTAACATAAATGTAAATGCTGTAACTTGGATGGATTTGATGCTGGTGTGACCACAGTGCACACTTCTGATGTCGCTCACAGTGATCCAAGAGACCGCTCAGGGAGTTTGTGTGTTCGCTCAGACACATGGAAAATTAGAGGGAACATTGAAGATTGACCCTCTTAAATACTCTTTCTTTATTGGATTCACCTGTGTATGTAGGTCAGGGGTCACTGAGCTTACCAAGCCAATTTGAGTTCAAATAATTAGTTCTAAAGGTTTTGGAATCAATAAAATGACAAGAGTGCCCAAATTTATGCACCTGCCTGATTTTGTTTAAACAATTATTGCACACTTTCTGTAAATCCAATCGACTTCACTTCACTTCTCAAATATCACTGTGTGTGTCTCCTATACGATATATTTATCCTCCTAGGACCTGGCATCCACATATGTGGACATCACATTTTGGGATGTCTAGACGAAAATACTTTATTTTTCTCTACAAGGACCTGATATCCACTTACGAGGACATTATACTGCCACTGTTCTATCAAAATTTAAAACCAATGTCCTCATACGTGGATCTCATTTGTCTCAGAAACAAAAATTTGGTTAAAAAAAAGAATCTGGTAATTCTTTGTTTTTACATTCCTCAGGTCCCAATCAACCCAAATGGCAAAGAAAAATTTAAAATGCATGCCATGAAAGAGTTTGGGTCTTAGGAGGTTAACTGACATTTTTTATTGTAACAACCAACAATTTATACAGGAAAATAATGACTATTAACAAGGTTGCCCAAACTTTTGCATCCCACTGTAGTATGCTGTGCCAGTCTCTAAAGGGACCAGTTCTGTAATGTATGCTGCTTGTGTAACATTTTGGAGAACAACTCTATGGAAAATATTGATTAGTTTACTCTCTAGAGACATTTTTTCAGGAAATCCATACAGTGATCAACTATGATTTTGAAAGCCTTGAGTTCACTGTTTTCAGCTGAAGATGGATTTTTTAAGCTGACAAAAAAGAAAACTAGGCAGATGAAATTAAAACAAATCTGTCTAGCGGAACATAAACAGACACCTAGATGGTCTGTTTATTTTGTTACGTATCTTTAGGTCATCTGTGAGTTTGGCTTTTGTGGAGTTTGTGTGAAGATGTGGATAATTTTCAGATCAGCATGTATTCAAGAGAAAGGTTTTAGCTTACAAGTTTTACTTGTATATACTATTTATACATACCATAGATGAAGATGGCCATTTCATCTAAAAACTCTTGTTTTTATTTTCTCTGATCCTAGTGCAGTTGAAATCAAAGCCAGAGATTTGTTGAACTATTTACTGATATTATAGATTGTATCAACACAACCCTTTCATTTTAAGTTTTCCTTACAGAGTTAACCTCTTCAGGAGACATAAAATCAAACTAAGGATACTTGCAAACATGTTTATAATGGCCTGCATGGTAGTTGGATGTTCTTTCAAGTTTCTACATGAAACTTTTTTACCTGATAGTTGCTACAATATACTTTGTTCATAGACTGTTTTCTGCATTGTACATGGAAATGGAAATGATTGCTACAGATGACCCATTTTCCTGTGCATGCAATATTTACATCCGTCCACCCATTTTCTTTAATTTGGCTAATCCAGGGTCATGCAGGGGACCGGAGACTATCCCACCTGTCATAGGGTAGCAGGGTATACCTCGGACAGGTATCCAGTCTGTTGCAAGACTAACAAAGAGAGACAGATAACTATTCGTTTTCACAATCACACCTGTGCCCAAATAAGAATCAACGGTTTACCTAACATGTCTGTCTTGTGGACGGATGTTGGAGTTGTAATGCAAACTGGAGGAAAATACTAGGGGAGACACTAATGGAACTAGTGTCTCCCCTTACCTTACAGCTTCCCACTTTGCAGTCTTATTGATGAGTTTTGGCTTTTTCCTTCAGGTGTTTGTAATGCCTTGTCTTACGTCCCATCTGCTGAAGAATCTGCAGTATCTGGACCTGTCCGACAACCTTCTAACGGACCTGACTCTGGTGGAGACACTTTGTGGTACAACACAAACTTTGAAGGACATCCGAGTTTTAAACTTCAGTGGAAACGCTCTGAAGGTGAAGTATGAAACTTTAATAAAATCTGCATTACCTACAAGTATTCAAGAATTCTGAGGATTGATGACGACAAGTACTTTCCAACTTTCATTCCCCATTTCTGTCCAGTCTTTGTCCACCGTGAGCCGACTGGTCACAAAGTTCTCTAAACTGACACACCTGGACATTAGTAGGACCGGTTACAGCTTCATGCCCTCAAGCTGTCCTTGGCCTTCCACCCTGCGATTCCTAAACATCTCCGGGGCAAAGTTCACAGCCATTACCCCCTGTCTACCCCAAACCCTGGAGGTATGAAGACCATGTATTGACCTGGCAGATTGACCTGGCAACCTATTTTTTTCCCTTATGCTTTATTCTTTACAGGTGCTGGATTTGAGCAACAACAACCTTAAAGATTTCACTCTACTTCTGCCTGTACTCAGGGAACTGTATCTCTCTGGCAACAAGTTTCTGAGGATGCCCTCTGGGCTATCCTTCCCCAATCTACAAACCCTGACCATGCAGGTAATAAGTCAGATCATAGGTTTATGCTTCTGATCCTCTTAGTGTTTTCATTATGATACACATTTTATTTCCACAGTCAAATACCCTGAACATGTTTGGCAAAACAGACCTCCAGTCATACCAGCGACTCGAGAACCTCCAGGCTGGTCAGAATAAGTTTGTCTGCTCCTGTGACTTTGTCAGCTTTGTCCAGTTGGAACTCCGAGGAGGTGAAGGTATACAACTGACAGATGGAGTGGACAGCTACATCTGCGACTCCCCTTTCTATCTACATGGACAGCCAGTGGATCAAGTCCGACTCTCAGTTGTCATGTGCCATCAGGTTTTGTTTGTGTCAGTGAGCTGTGGCTTGGCGTTGTTTGTAGCCATTCTGCTATCTGTGGTGCTGTGGCGCATCCATGCCTTTTGGTACCTCAAGATGATCTGGGCATGGCTCAAGACCAAGCGTAATTCTCGACAACGGCAGCAACGCAGAGATAAGGCAGACACAGAAGCCCTGATATCATTCGATGCCTTTGTTTCCTACAGTGAAAGAGATGCTGGCTGGGTGGAAAATTTTTTGGTACCTGAGCTAGAGGAGCCAAGGTAAGTTGAACCGTTTTTTGTGATATTGTTTGACATAATTTCAGTGTCCACATTGTCATTACTGTGTTCATCAGTGAATAACGGTTTCAGTGTAGTTTTTCTGAACAAGTACAACTATCTGGCATTTTTAAAAGGGTAGTTCTGACATCTGACAATGAAACTGGTCTCTGTGTAAATGCTGCATGATATAGGTAACTAGAGCTTTGGTTTGTAGCTGGCTATTGTTAATGACGGTTAAGAAGACAAAATTGGGTTTCAAACATAATTTAACCTAAATAAACTGAAACACTTCCAAACTGGGTATATAAACCTCTTTAAAAAGCTTCCATTTTTTAATAACCTAAATTTTGGGGTGATGTAGACCACTTGACATGGAAGATCTTTGATCAAGATCTGAGTCAAAAACAATGTGTTATTAAAGCAAGTTTAATACAGTTTTTAAAATTCTTGCGTTAACCATTTTTAAATCATACAGATTTAAACTCATGAAATGATTGCAAAACTTTTAAAGTATATTAATTATTTTGATTGTGCAGTCTCTGGCTTATACACTGTATACCAAATTAGAAAGTAGAAAGACTGAAAGCTGCTTTTTTCTTCACTTCAACAGTGAAAGCAGCTCTGGCACTAGGTCGACATCCCACCAGCCATTGACTCTCTGCCTTCACAAGAGGGATTTCCTTCCTGGACAATGGATCGTGGACAACATCATGAATGCTATCGAACGCAGTCGGAGAACTGTCTTCATCCTCTCTGAGAATTTTGTGCAGTCTGACTGGTGCCGTTATGAGCTTGACTTCTCTCACTTCTGGCTTTTTGATGGTCATGCCACTGGTGAGGCGGCCATTTTGATCCTACTAGAGCCGTTGTCCAAAGATGACGTCCCCAAACGCTTCTACAAACTGCGCAAACTGATGAGTTCCACCACCTACCTAGAGTGGCCACAGGAGGAAGAGAAGAGGGAGGAGTTCTGGAGGAGTCTGCGTAATGCTTTGAGAGGAAACGATAACTAAAAGAGCAGAATATGATAAAGAATGAGAAGAAAAAGAAAAGAGTTCGACAAAGATGGATACAAGAGAGGGATAAATAAAGTCAAAGTAAAGCTGTAGCATTTTAATTCACTGAGATCCATTTTTTCATTTTTCATTACTGAAAATCACAACCCTAGCCCGAAACCCCAGATTTATTCTTGTGTTTTGGAGAAAAGCAAAAAGGACGGGGTTGTGGTTGTTATCAGTTTCTGTCAGTCCAAGGAGGTGGCCTCCTCCACCAACTAGGACATCATTGTCACTAGGGATGGGAATTGATAACAATTTAGCAATCCCAATTCTTGTTTCACTTATCGATTCTCATTGTCTCCAATTTGAGAGTCACCACCATCTCTAAGCACCATATCAAAGACATTAAAATCATACAAATTAATTACATGCTGTATGCTCAAATGTTTGTACATGTCAGAGGCATTTTCCCTTTTTGTTGTGATCAGTTTTGGGATTATTACTCAAAAAAAGTAATTATTGCACATATTGCAAAGAACACTCTTCTTTAAAGTAATGCAGTACATTACTTAATTACAACCAGGATAAAGATGTTCGTTATACTACTCATTACTTTAATTTTACTATTCAAAATGATCTGAAAAACACTTTCATATTATCACCATTCACAATATAAACCTGAGGCTACAGCCCTAAACACCAACACAAATCCCTATCCTGGTGACACATGTAAGCTTTCTCTTAGTATTTAGGTATGAACACAAAGCAAACAGCACAAATCAAAGATGAAAACAACCACAAAGAGACTTAAAGTGATCGCCTCAATCATTATATTTTAGAAACTTTAACAGGTAGAAACAGAGGTTTTTTTACCTGTTGAAGTTCAGCAGCAGCTGGCTTCACTGCAAATGACACCTCACTTTAGCATGGTCCTGGGCGTGGGTCAGCATTCACTCAGCTTTAACGTCACTCTGGGTTCTTGCTATCTTAGAGGTAGCATACTGTCTGTGCAGGTGTTTAGGATGAGCCAAAGTTGTGTTAACAGTATAATGCTGTTGTTTCTCTCCTGGAGAAGTCTGCAATTTACCATCGTGCTCTCATCATTCAATGCTATAAAAATAAAAGTAATGTAAGTAATTTTCACACTGCAAACTCCTCTGACATACAAACAGAAATCAGCTGATCGTAGAGAGAGTGCAAGATAAGCAGGATCGATAGGCAGGCAGACTAATGATTCCAAGGTATTTACTAGGAACCGGTTCTTGGTTCTCATCCCTAATTGCCACAATATTTGTCATTTCATCCTGCTGAAGTAGTGGTAGCAGCATTCTGTTTGAAAGTCAAAATTATAGCAAAAGGTCACCAATAGGTGGTGAAGAGATGTCTCAGTGACTCAAATAACATGAGTGGAATACTTGGCCTTTTAAAATTTTTGAACATTTATTACGTTTCTTTTGTTTTTACAACTGTAAGGCAACAGAAGTACTCTGTTAAGTTTAGGTCATGTATTGTATTGTTTTGTTTTCTCTAATATGAGATTACAACAATGAAGATAAACACACTGGATCTATAATCTATATGTGTACCATGTGTTCCTATTTAAGTCAAGAATCAACATGGACCTTTTGCTTGTAATGTGATGAAATAGACCAGGGGTCGGCAACCCTTGGCACGCGTGCCACCGTTGGCACGCGAAGGGTTAACTGATGGCACGCACGACCATAGCTGGACTGGGCATTTGCTCGGTGGCCCAATGATTTTTTTTTTTTTTTTTTTTTTTTTTGTAACGGTATAATGAAAGATGGTGGATTGGCCAGATGCTGGCCGGTGTGTAAAAATAACTCAGCTGTTTGGTGGTGGCTATGGCGGAGCTTCCACAGATTCAGTAAAATTAACAAGTGGTGGAGGCCAGCAGGTGGATGAGGGATAAAGGAGGCAGGAGGAGCAGAGACCTGAGGCAGCCGCCGGTCCGAGTGTCAGGTGAACTGAACTTCAGGTAAGAAGTTATGACCTGCAGTCTATCCGGGTCAGATATAAACCAAGTTTAGGTGGAGTTTATTTTCGTTATGCTGACTTTTTACAGTCAGTTACAATAACTCGTACTGCGTACTAGCTAGCATGACGGAGTTTCTATACAGCTGTGTGGGTGCTATGATTTTACTGATAGTAAACTTTATTTTATTCATAAGGTTAGTTAGCAGAGTTGCCAACCGTCCCGTACAAACGGAATCGTCCCGCATTCAGAGAAATTATTACGCGTTTCGTGTTGAGCTGAGAAGGAACACAGTTTGTCCCGGACTTCAGCTAGAATCAAAAGAAAGCTGGATTTATTCTGTCGTTACGCTGCACAGCTGCCTCTTCTTCTCCTGTCATTTTCTCCTGTTTCTACTTCAATCATGAAACTAATCAATGATCAGCTGATCGGCTTTTCTCTCTTGTTTATTTATCGCCCACTTTGCGCCAGAAAGAGGATTCCGACGGATGTCGCGCTAAACAACAGCAGCATGTTTAAGCTTGATCAGCTGTTGTTAGAATTTATTTAATATTAATTTCTAGTATCAGCTGATGTTTGCTGGAGCCACAGCTGTAAAAGCTGCTGGTCAGGATGTCGGTTTGTATATCTGGTGAGAGGGAAACATGAAGATGAAACCAGGAGATGTCTTTACTGAATCATCAGAGCTGAACAGGTGATGGAGAAACAGGTTTACCTTTTAGGTGACATGAATGAGTTGAAGGGAAGTTATGAACTGTTTCTGAGAGACAAATAACACCAGGATCCTTTTCTAAGTAGCTGACAGCTGGTAACTGTGCAGGGGCGGTTCTAGCAAAGTGTTGCCAGGGGGCCAGGTAGGGCATTAACAGGGAAAGGGGGGGACAAGGAAATACTTTCTTATTCTGATTTAAAATGTCTGGCTGTTATTAAATAATTATCTGAAGCTTACAACCAAAGTTTTTATCTGACGTAAAATAAATAGAAATCATACATATACCAACAAGACAGTGTACATCACTGTCACAACAGCGTTGGTTTTCATTCAAATGCTTTATGGCTTTAATATCTGGGGGGCCGGTCTTTAGTCAAAATGCCCGGGCTGTTTTTTTGTCCCAGTCCAGCCCTGGGCACGACATGCAGTGAATTAATCTGAGAAGGTGCATCAAAAAAGTAAATGGCCGGGCCAGCAGTGCACATCGCAAATCAGCTCGCATAGACACATTAGTTGTGCCTCTTCTTAATGACGGTATCTTAGCTAACAAACCCAACTACCAGATTCAACTTGTAATTGGTTAAAAATAACTTACTGGTGAGAGGGACGTTGTCAGCTTTCCACATTCCGACACTTCAAAAGCTTCAGGAGCTTTCCGCTCAGCGCAGCATCAGCACCACGGAAATACACGGATACATCCGTAGACTCGAGACACAATGCATTTTTGGGACTTTCAGGTATATGGACCAATGTTTTATTTTCTGATCAAACCAGAAATCTTTAATGAGCAGCTGGATTTGTCTCGCATTAACTGGCTGAGTTAATGCCAGTTAATGCAACATCGAAGCAGCTGGAATCCACAGCTATGCGTGTTCATGGAGCTGCATGTTCACCTGCTGGACATTACTACCTGACAAGTTTAACTGTCTTCAGAACATTGTAGAGGCCTTATTGACAGTATTTGGCTCTACATATCTGTGTGAGCAGATTTTCTCTCACATGAGTGTCCTCAGGTAGCCGTCTGAATGTTGGACACTCGGAGACCTGTGTCTCTGAGTGGGAGACCAGAGATCACATTAACATGTGTATCTCTGTATTAACAAACATGCCATATTGGCCCAGTTTATTTTTCTTATCACTGTTGTGAGGAGACCCTAAATAGCATTTGTATTTTCTGTTGGACAGTTCATTTGCTGTTATGGATAAAAACTGTCTTTTTTTTGTTTCAATATAGCTGATAACTATTCGCTGATAGCTGCCAACATCTGCAAACAAATATGATCCTATAAAGTGGTTCTATATAGTGTGTAACTGTTAATATAGAGCGTTATTAAATTTATTGCTAATGCAATCATATGACACACTGACTTCTGAGGAAATTTTAAATGGCACTCGCCATCAGAATGGTTGCCTACCCCTGAAATAGACACTTGTGAGAGCAGGTGGTTTATTGTAGCCGGATGAGTTGCAGATTGCAGCAATAACGTCTGAAGCAAACAAAGAAAAGTGTACACACACTGTCTTTATAGTTTTGATTTCATTCGATTTTTTATCATATTGTTTTCATTTATAAACCCAGTTTACTGTTATTAAATTCAGGGATGTAATGATAAAAAGATAAAGGTGTCAACAAATATATTTGTTGAATAAACCATTTAGGTCAAATGTCCCAACACTGTAAAATATAACTTGTTGTTTCAACTTAAAAATATGAGGTAAAGGGCTGCCTTAAAATTTTAAGTTAAGTCAAGAAATAGAGTTTGTTCTTATAACACAACCAATTGTTATCTTAATGAAAAATCACATGTTGTCTAAACTTTCATCTTAGTTTAGTTGACTGAGATTTATTAGTCAGTTCAACTCCTTTAATTGTCATCTTTACTTGGGAAAACCCTTTCAGCTAAATTAAAATAATCTATTGTTTAAACTCTTGTCCTAGTTCAGTTGACTTGGGTTTTTTAGTTAATTCAAATACTTTAGTAGTTCTTTTAACTTAGGAATCTATTTTAGCTTAACTAACATAATCTGTTAGCTAAGTTGATTTAAGTTTATTAATTAACTGAGCTCCTTAAGGTAGCTGAGTGAACTTGTAAATCAGTTTCATTTTAATTATCAGAGTTGATTGACTGGATGTAAAGAAAAATGTGTATTAAACATCTTAAGTTTTGTTTTGGTTTTTTTTGGCTTTCTAACATCCATTTCAGCAAAACTACCTGTTAGGTTTATCTTAGATCTCAGGTTTAAATATCTACATTCCTTTAAATTAATTTTCTGTTGTTTACAGAAAAAAAATAAAACCCCACAGATTCCATTAAAGTCTATCTGATCATTTCATACAGAAAGTTTGTTTTAAGAACATGACAAGACAATTACTCATGAGCACCCAACATTCACCATTTATTGTGCCATCTTAGTCATCTGAGAAACAGAAAAATCAGTGACGTAGCTCATCAGGCTCACAATCCATCAAAACTCAAAGGCTGCTCCCTGTGAAACAATAAATTTGAACTTGGTCTTGAGCCCAGTTTGGGTGAAGATGAAATTCTGACCAATACTCTAGGAGCAGTAGTGATTCTTGTGAAGTAACAACATAAAGTCTGCATTAATGTAATGTATCAACGGGACACTTGCTATTTTAGAAAAGTTATTCTTTACATTTACAAAATTTTTAAACTTCATTGTGCTCAGTCACACCTGTTAGCATAAAACTTGAAATATTAAAATAGTACAAAACCTTTGATAAGTGACAGTAAAGATCAGTTTATAACAACTAAGACATCAAACTCTTGTATTTGTCTTCGTTTACAATTGCAACAAATTCCACAGAACCAATATCTCTGAAAATGACTGCATGCTTCTGAAACATTTGATAATATGGATATTTCAGAAACATTAGTTTGAGTCTGCTCAATTGCAAAACAAAGGAAAAACTACTGACTTGCATGAGATAAGCATCTGCAGAGTCCAGCATTATATTGTTGTTCACATAAGTTTCTTAAACCATGAACAAATGAGTGATTGTCTAATCTGGAATGTAAAGTGTAGTCATTTAGTGACATACAAAGGTGAGAATGAGAACTTGCAAGAATAAAAAAAACAAACAGTAAAATAAAAACTGTCCTTAACACTAAGGATCATACAATTACAGTTCTGCATGGCTTTCTGCAAGAGTCTGTTTCTTAGACCATGCACTAGTGAGATGCACTGCCTTCCACCAATGTTCATTAGGATGTTCTGAATGACTTCAAAGATGTCCTTAAGTTCCTTTGGATAGTGTATGTTGAGGGCAAAAAGAAGGCCCATCAGCATGGAAATGGCACTTGAGACATCCCTCAGATTAGACAGGATTACTGCTGCCTCAAGGACAACCAACACATCGATGTCTTCTTCTTTCACCATCGCAATGCCAACTTTCATCCTCTTAGAAAACGTGTCTTCAATACCTGTCGGCTATAAAAGGGTTCAAAGACAAAAAAAAAAAAAAAATTACACAATTACAATTACACAATATCCCGTGTGCTTAACAATTCATGTCTTTCCAAAGAAGAGCCATACTGATGCTTTGGATGATGGTGATTGGCTTTGGGTAACACTTATTAGTTGTTAAAGTTTTTTCAGAATGAGATATGCACCCCCATGTTACAAATCCATTTCTTGCTTTAAACAAAGACCATGTTCATAAATAACTGAGCATGTCTTCAATTGCAGAATTCAAACAAAATTTTCAATTTAAATGGTAAATGGCCTGTATTTGTATAGTGCTTTACTAGTCCCCTAAGGACTCCAAAGTGCTTTACACATTCAGTCATTCACACACATGGGTGGATGACTGAATCGTGACTCAAGAGTTGACAGTTCGTCTTATAATTGGAAGGTTGCCGGTTCGAGCCCTGGCTCCGACAGTTTCAGTCGTTGTGTCCTTGGGCAAGACACTTCACCTGTTGCCTACTGGTGGTGGTCAGAGGGCCCGGTGGTGCCAGTGTCCGGCAGCCTCGCCTCTGTCAGTGCGCCCCAGGGTGGCTGTGGCTACAGTGTAGCTTGCCATCACCAGTGTGTGAATTTAAATCTACTTATGCTAAATATTGGCTGTGCTCTAAACCAAATCTGGCTGAGAATACATGAAATGTGCAAACTGCAGCTACACTACAGGATCAGATTATGGCTCCATAGACAATGCTTCTTTAATCAGTTTATTGATTAAAGTTTATTTTTTCCCCCTATATTAACAGCATGAAAAAAGAGCATATAGACATGGCTGAACAGGTTGCATAATTGGCACTGAATATCAGCATCCACCTTTACCCAGCTGCCCAATGACTCTCGGCCAGTAACCTTTAATTGCTTACCCAGTCTACACAGTCTCTTTTCCAGGGTCCAGGACATTTCACCAAAGTATTGCCCCCCACAGCTGTAGCAGCCACTGCAGCCCCTTAAATATCCTAATATCTCTGCCATTACAATATACAATGTGAGAAATCAAACGTAAAGCTGAAGTGAACAGTACAGCAGCGAAATGTCAAAGACCCTGGTGAAGACATGAATAAACACAAGACACTAATAATATCAATGCTAGCTTGCCAGTTAGTTTCTCTGAAACCCAGACCAAATCCAGTGTCAAAGATCTTGTAATAATACATTTGGTGAGGAAAAAGTACACATGTACTTTTTAATTGCTTACCCAGTCTACACAGTCTACACATGTACTTTTTAATTTAAAATCCACTGTGGTGCTGTCATTATTAAATTTACTAAAAGAAACAATGCTAACCTTCACAGTCTTGAAAGTGTGTGAGGGATCTTCCTTTAGAAAATGAGGTCCTCTGTCCTCTTCCTTTGTGTAGGGCTCTGGTCAAAGAAGTCAAAAAGAAAACAAAAACACTTTTTAAACAGTGTTTATGAAGCATGTAGACAGCTCCAAATTCACAGCTTTTTGATGCATAATTCCATCAATATATGATTATCATTGGAGATTTTGAATCAGGCTTATCAGGACATTCCAGTAGAATATGATATCCAACCTACCACCAATATACATAGATTCTGTAAAAGTTACCACACTAAATGTCCAGTTGTGAAATATGATGACAGACTTTACTTATCAGCTTTCTTTCAATGAGTTCATCAGTTGAACTGGATAACCTAAAACTTAAACAAAGGATTAGATTTCGCAGTTGAACACTTACATCATCTCCGAAGCATCTTATGAGCCTAGTTAGCCTTTCTATGCCACTCTTGATTTTGTACAGCTCCACAAACCTCTCCATAATGGTCAAGCACAGCAAAAAGGAACCCTTTCAGGTCAACAGATGTAAGACGGGCAAATTCTGCTTCAACCTGAGCAATAGAAGAAGAGGGGTGGAGAGTACAGGCAGAATTAAAAAAAGATTCTTTGAGACCCAAATTTAAGCAAACAGTCATCTGAGGCCCATTAGAGAAAACACAAACACACAAAAGCAAACAAACAAAAAGATGCACTTTACCTGCCGTTCAGCAAACAAGGAAGTTCAGAGAACAATAAGCTCTGTCTTGAAATCTTTTAAAGTAGAATGATTGTGAAAATGACTTATGTGATGTAAAACTTTAGTAAACGTGCGATTAAAAGAACACTGAGTAAAAGGACAAGTAACAATTTCCTTATTCCTCAGATGTTTACCTTGATGAGCAATACTGTTTTAGTCCAACTGCCTCATTAAAGTTACACAACAGGCTTTTTACATTAAAGCCAGCAAGTCCATTACATACTCCCTTTTTAGATCTGAAATACTGTGCAGATTCTGTGTATATGTAGTGGACAGCAATTTACCCCAAAGAGCGCAAAGTTTGCAAGTCCACCTCATTTAAATGACAAAGTCAAATGTGATCATCTAGACCTGTGAAAATAAATTAATGACAAACTTGCAGTTATGGATGTTATTACAACCACAAGAACCTAAACAGTCTGCTCCATTGCTTTTGTTAATGAATCATTTGTTGGTAACACGTCTGAATATTTAGTTTATGCCACCTGCATGTGATCATCAATAGTGCCATATTACTTCTTAAGAAGTACCCTGACACTACAATCTTTATATCATTTGTTCTACAGAGCTATTAAATTACAATATAATCTGAGGTGTTTCCAGTATGACAAAATGCACAAATTGTAACTTACCATTTGACTCCACTGACAAAAATAAATCCCCAGCATCAAGTTTGGCTTCACAGACCTAAAATAAGTAAAATAAAAATATATGTTATAATTATATTGTTTTCGCCATTTATTCATGTTTGCTAATTTTCTGACATATAAACAATGTTAGTTTTGTTACAATACAGAGAATGCAGTTTAATTAAAAGGTAAATTATGCAAAAAAAAAAAAAAACTTCTGCAGTATATCATGCCAAAAATCAGTGTCTCTGATGCCAATTATTTTATCACTACAGCTCGTTTAGTATGGAAACTCACACAATCTAGTCATACTGATCACAAGAGTTCAAAAATAAGTCAAAATAGTGAACTGTTGTTAAGCATAAAGCATTTCAGGGTAACAAATAACTGCACAATATAATTAAAGCAAAAAATAAGCACACTGGAGGACTATCTGATAAAAACTAATATAATGCTGGTTTGTAGACCATATTTTGTCTCTGTCCTCAGTGCACTCTTGCAGCTTAGCATGCAGCAGTTAATAACACCTTAAGTGATTACATAGGGATAAACAGATGACAACAAGCATCCGAGTCCTGCCAAAAAGGTCTTTTTGAACCCAGCCAGTTATTGGAAATATTGCCAAAATGAACTTCCACCAAAATACAACAGCCTGTGAACTTGAAAGAAATTTACAAGTACAGAGACAATATGAAATAAGCTTTATTAATTAGCTGAGTTAGCTTGCTAATATCGCAACAGTGGTTGAGTGCACAACCTTAAAGCTAGCGGCACAATACTTGTGATTTGCTCAGCGCCACATTAAACCCATAAAAAAGGCCATATGTCAGTTTATTAGGTCAAGTTTGGTCATGACACACAAGCTGGACCTTGTCGGCTAAAGTTACATTAGCTAAAGCAAACATTTCGGTAAAAGAGAAAAACACACGTCATGCCATAAATTCAAAACATGTTCCAACTTTTGTAGCTCTCTTTCCTTATAGTTATAACCAATGTTACTCACCTTGAAAGCATATTCCAAAGAAGACGATTAGAAAACGTCCAAGTAAAGTGAGCATGTCGTTAACCGCCAATTCCCCATGATGCTCCTCGGTAGCAGTCACGTGAGGCAGTTTTGAATCCTGCTGTGCTCAACTTACCCGCATTGTCAAGTTCACATAAGTTTCTGATTTAGCTGGACATGAGTTTTCAAGTTAGCTTTTTTTGGTGTAATTGGGACGTTTTTAACTTGTAATTCTATGTTATAACAACAACTTCAGTCATCTATCGTCAAACTGATATAGAATAATATGTTGAAATAACAAACAGCTAGAATTACATTTTACAGTGAAGTAATCTGTTATTATTTTTATACAGTACATTTTTGAAAGCTGTCACGGACCTGGCTCTGGGGGGATTCGGGGTCCGTGGGCAGTGGGGACTATGACTGTTGTTATTATCATTATTATTATCATTATTATTATCATTTGATGAGTCGTCTGCACTGCCTCTTATCTCTGTCTGCATCCTTATGTAGGCAGGTATGTGTGTGTGTTGCTGTTTTCTGTGGCCAAGTTACAGGCACCTTCAGCCCTGGGGGCATGGCCTGGCTTGAGGACTAGCCACACCTGAAGTCCTTGCCACACACCTGCTCCTCATCTGGGCTCGTCGGGGGAGCTATTTAGAAGAGCAATGGATCTTCCACCGACGCTGGATTATTGCGTGTGACTTCACGTCAGTCTTCTAGCATAGTCAGAAAGTGTGAGTGTATGCCTGCTGAGATAAAGTGTGTTAACGGCTGCCTCTATTGTTTTCCCTCAGGAGGAATGTGGAACGAGAGAGAGCAGTGAGCACGGGGAGTGCAGAGACACTGGAGCAGAGAGCACTACACTGGGACTTTTTGGGAAGAAGACACAACACGGAAGTCTGGGACACTGGTTGATTTATTGTTGCTTACTTCACCACCCTGTAAATAAACACTGTTGCATTGAAGAGTCCGGCGTTTGGGTCCTGTTTCCCCACCTCCCAATGGTCTGCCGACGCAGACCGTGACAAAGGCCCTATTTTTTTTTTTTTTTTTTACCAAACCAATACTTTCTTCTTCTACCTTTTTCATATGTATTTAAGTATTGTTTTCAATCATTTTTATTCTGAAAAGAAGTTCAAAGTGCACATATTTGCTCGTGAAGAATGGAATTTACTTAGGAATTACTTACTTACTTATTACTTAGCAATTGCTTCCCGCAAAACACATTTTCTTCCTCATTTTAAAACTTAAAGCATCCTTGAGTCAATTTTCTATTAAAGTCTGATGCTGTCAACTTAACATTAAACACTGAATGAACGTGTGCCTCTGTAATACTTTAATCAACAACAAATTCTAATGAGTCAAAAGCAGAGGTTTTTTTTTGTTCATTCAGTGCTTAAATTTCAAACTACATAAAATGCTTGGATTGTAGATGTGTAATATTGAAATATTTCATCCAGAAAAACTTAAAGTTAAACCTTTTGGAGCTGTAAAGCTTTTAACTATAGGTGTGTTAACCATGATGCTTTGCCAAACATCACAATAAATTATTTGGAATAATGAAAAATTACAATAAAATGAAACCTATAAAAACATACATCTATTTTCATTATCTTGGTGTTGTTTTTAAAATACAAGTACAAGTGACTTTTTATTCGTCATGTTCCTTCATCATCTGTACAATAATTTAAAAACAGAACATCAATCAAAATATACTTTAGGAAATTTCGCTCTAACACCAAATGAAAGCAACCTTCCTTTATGAAAAAGAGGAAAAGTCACATTAAAAACATATTTTAAAGGAAGTGGGACAGCTCAGTGTTCAAACCTAAAGTCCAAAATGAAACAAGAACTGAGCCTAAAATGTCATATTAAAAACAACAAGAACTAAAATGAGTCATGTTTTCATGGTCCTGGATCTTGGAGCCAGGGTTTATGAGCTTCTAAGATTCTTTTTTTATTTAATGCATTTATTTATTTATTTATTGCTTTTAGTCATCAGTCGTGTTTCTTTATTCTTCTTTCTTTGGGAGTCCAGTTAGTTGTTTGTTAATTGGATTTGGTTTCTTGTGTTTGCTTCTGTTACTTTTAACCTCTGAGATGTGCTTTGTATAATGTTTAATCTTTTCTTTGAGTCTTGTAATTTGGTTTATTATCAAGTGTCAAGTATTCCGGTTTGTGTTCTTCTCAGGTTGTTTCCTGTTTTACTATGTAGGTTAGTTTTCTATGACATCTTGTGTTACTTTACTTCATGTCTGTCATTCACCTGATTGTTTCCAGCTGCTGATAATTAGTCTGAATCTCATCTCTCACGTGTTGTTGTGTTTACAGCCTTAGTATGTACCTGTTGTTGTTGTTGTTGTGGCATCTGTCATGTGCCCCTTTTTAAACTTCCTGGAGGAATCTCCTTTTTTTCCCTGGACTTTGTTATTGGTGGATTTTTACAGAAGTCTGTCTCCTATGGCTGGTGTGTGGATGCTGTCAGTTCACAATCTGTACAATATTTAGTCTCATCACAATCAGATTAACACCATTTTTGAGCACATATTAAACAGCTATGGTAAGACAAAAACAACAACAACAAGATTTTAAGCAGATAAACTTAAATATGGAACAAAAATACAATTTATTTCTCCACAGACACAGACTCACAAACTGAGAAGTTCACTATTAAAATTTCTTGTGATGACAAAGTTGGTTTGAATAACTCTGTACCTGTACCAAGGTTGTTATAGCAACCTTTGTTTTGGGAACAATTACAATTAAAATTACATGTTTATTGTTTTTGAATATATGTTGAGCTGCTTCCTGGTACAGTTGTTTAGTATGTGGATGGATATCTGTCGAGAGTGACATCTTTTAGTGTCCGGGCAAAAATGCGGACTTTGTCTTTTAACAGATGGACTTTATCATAGAGACAATTTATGTTTATGGTAGGGTGTTTGGCGAAGTGAACATTGGGCAGCTTCTCACACTCTTTTTCTACTCTGCTGTTGATCTTGTTGATGGTGTCACAGTGCATGTTTTTCATTGGAAGTAGGGCTGACATGACCACTCTGCTCTCGGGGAAAGTGTTGGAAGCTTTCTCTATGACTCCTGTGAGAGATTCTGACAGTCTGTCCTGCTCTTGCCTCAGCTGACTGGAGCCCGTGTGGATGATGATGTGAGTTGGAGTTCCCAGATGCTCCTCTGACAAGAGCTCAATGGCTTTTTGAGTGTTTGGACAATCAAATTTAGCCACTTTGTCCCTGGGGAAAAGTTTCTTCTCACGTATAAATTTTCCATTGGAGTCAATGAGGATGACGATGTCATTCTGGGCCCTCTCTTCTGGTTGTGAGGGGTCATGGTTTTGACCTATGTGTGACATTGAGAGGATCTCTCTCAACACCTGGATCTCTATCTTTTTCACGAAGCTGTTCTTGTAAAGCTTCTACAGTTTGTTCCTCTGTTTCTTCTTCATTTGAGTCTTCCTCATCGGTCTGATCAGCATTGCCATTAAATGGAGGGGCAGCTGTGTCTTCACCGCTCTTATAAACAATATACAACAGCATCATTAATATAACATGCAGATTGATAATTACTAATTATGTACAGGATGACACACACAGTATGTGTGTGTGCCACAAGGCTGTAGTAAGTAAGGGTTGCTGCAGCACCCCCTGTTGGGTTGCAGAGGATTAGCATAGCCATAACTACTTACTATAAAGACTAAATATGGAAAAGCAATTTAGTTTTCTTATCTTATTCTGCTATATAAATTATTTTTTTTAGGTCAGGCATGGTTTGCCTTTTGTCCTGTCTCTCTGCTTTCTCCCCTTCCCTCGTCCCCCACTGGTTGCACTGATGCCTGCCCCTCCTTTAGCCTACTTTTGTTTTTCCATTAGAAAGGATGGAAGAGGTTTTAATAGGTTCTGTGATTAAGTGCTGATTCATATGTGATTGAGAGATTGTTAGGTTTTCTTTCTAATATTGTCCGTACTTTACCTTACAATAAAAACCACCTTCAGGTGACTGGATTGGTGCCACATAAAAAAATAGAATTTAGATGTTTCTTCATGAAAATATGAGATCATAAAACTTATTTATTGTTTATATTATAATTGTAATTGATTCATTGAGAAATTCAAAATGTCTTTTTTCAGCAAATGTGGTCAGGCACTTGATTGAAAACCACCTAAAACTTGATTTATAGTAATGTAATGAACTACCTGTTGCTGCTACGCAAACCTCAACACCTGTCTAAAGTCTATCTGGCAGTATTATGCTGTTTAATCACAGCTTTTTGGTTAGAAGGAGCTGAATACTGCTGTAATAATCCTCAGTATCTATTTTGCTAAAACAATTGCTATTATTCCTCTTCTGAAGGAGGAATAATATCAAACACTCAGCAAAAACCATAAGAAGCTACTAATACATGATTTAGCATATACAGCCACTTACCGCCATCTTGATGCTTTCCTCTTTTGAGATGTATTCTGAAAGAGAAAAATCATGTTAGGAGGACAGCTGTAGATACTCTCATGTACTAACACAACACAAGTATAAAATATACAGGAGGACTTATGTTATAGTACAAAAAAATCCTCCTCTTCAGACTCAATTAGCTCGTTTCTGATCAAATGTCAGCCCTTTTATTAACAGATAGACTGTGGAACCCACCCCACTTATGTTATTAGTCATTTCGATTTAATGTTAGCTCACTTTACCTTCCTGACATAGATACATGTGGAATAATAGAGAATGAGGTTCAACTCGGCACACAGTAACACAAAAAACAAGTCATACTTTTTGTTAAATGAAAAAAGAAGGCTGACAACATTTTTAAAGCGAAAGTAAGTCCAAGAAAAATATAGCTGGAGGGCTTTTTACTGCGCTGGAGCAAACATTTTTGTTCTATTTTTAGATCACATTTTTGAAGACATTTAGATTCTACACCATCCAATTATTCATTAAAAAAGAAAGAACATGAGCGTCTTACCACAGCTTTACTTGAAGAGATCAGACAGGACAAGGCAACCTCAGCTGACACCGCTTAACTGACTTTCAGGTAGTGGTGGTGGATTATTTTACCGTTTATCGGCTGATGGCGTGGCCCTGACTTGTTTTGCAGGTTCTTTTGTACTTACCCAAGAATATTTCGTTGCACACAACTTCAACAAGTTTTTCAGCATGCCAACAATAGTTATAGTGACCAAATGCTTAAAAATGAAACTGAATGTGCATTACAGTCACACAAAGGAAGAACTGAACTGAAAAATTGCCTATGGTGGCAATCAGTACATGCCCATGCTACAGTATTGTTTGGCCTCCAGTTTATTGCTAAGCAACACGATGATGTCATAATATATAAGACATACAGAAATAAAATTGTCCAAAAAATTGGTCAGTTTAGCAGGCAGATTGCTAAGCAACATGATGATGATGATTTATAAATAATCTGGTTTATAGTGTTCTGCTTTAATTTACATTTGACAAATACTGAAGGTCAAAAGGACTCTTTTAATGCATGTTATATGTTGATACTCTCTTTAGTCTCAAGTTTACTATTGGCAGAAAATCACTTGAATATTCCATTCACACCTCATGTTGATGTTGAAGTGCAAGATTCCTTTACGCCTCTTCTAATTAGCACCTTGGGCAACAACAACCTACATTTGTTTTAACATGTGACAAGGTATAAATAAATAACATTACATGAACCTGACCTAAAGTAAAGCAGCTCCAGTGTAGCAGGTTTCACAGCTACACTCACAGCAAAGAAATGAACCACATCCTTATTTAAATGCGTGTTGAATACTTACAAAATATTTAAAGACCAGTCCCTTAAAAATGTATTTTAGTTGTAAGATAAAATAAGATGGCCTTTATTAGTCCCAAAGTTGGGAAATTCACATTATTAGAGCAGTAGAGCAGACAGAGCACGAATAAATAGACAAAGAATAATATAACAACTATCATAACTACAGATAAGCAACAGAAGAAAAATTTCCAATAAAGTATCATTCTTCTTTTGTTTGACACTTTCTTATCATCTGTCCTGAGACTCTGCTTTTTTTGCAGGTACATTTATTGTAAAAACCAAAAAACAAACAAACAAAAAAGTGATATTTTGTTTTGCAGCCCTCAGTGGGGTTAATTCTGGGAAAGGGAGTCCAGTTCTTTTTGGAAAGCTTATAATGTAACATCAAGGCAATGATTGATGTCCACCTTGCTAAGAAAGTGTTTGAAGGGGGAACTAACTGACCCACCACATAAAGAAAAGCTAAGAATTGTCAAGGGAAAATATTGCAGACTTTCAAATCTCGAGAGTTTACCTGAAACCTTGGCTGATTGTGAACTACACCCGTTTTCACACCTTGGCTCGTGCGATTAGGATGTCACGAGCAGGTTGTAGGGACTCAAGCGCAGAGCGGTAGATGTCTCCAAAGAACAGTTTATTTACAACACCAGTGCACAGTATATACAGTGAAGGGGATCCAAAACTCCAGGGAATCACGGGGTAGCTCTCTCACACTCGCTCACGTCTTCTTGCCCACACTTACACACGTTCACACGGCAGGGAGGTCACAGGTCCGGGGAGGAAAGTCTGTAGCAGAAGAAAGGGAAGTCACTCACTAATCACGAATTCACAAAGCACAGGTTCACAGGAGCTGGGAGAAACACTAACGTCAGTAGTACAATCATCCAGCGACGAGAGGATCTGTGTTCCAGCCTCAAATAGTGCTCCCGGTGATGACAGGTAATTGTTGCCAGGTGTGTGGGCCAAGGGCGGGAGCCCACAATGAGCTCCGCCCAGGCAGAGAGAGAAAGAGAGAGAGAGAGAGAACCAAAACAGCAAATGTAGCCTTGTGGGGCTGGCCGGGCAGGCACGGAGACCATGACATAGGATCATTAAGGGATCCTTTGTCCCTCTTGGGATGATACTCCCATAGGCCTTAAATCTGGGACTTTCCACTATTTGATCCTAGAACTGAAGAAGCTTCTCGAATGAGAGGCGAAACGTCTTTAAGCAACTTAAAGAAGTCCAGACGCTTTTCTTTCCAAGCTCCTTAGACTACGATGAGCTGGATGACTGAGAACCTTCACAAACATATTGTGGAATCTATGTCCAAGTGACTTCAGTCTCATCTGGACCTGCAGGTTTCACCAACCTGCAGGTCCAGATGAGACTGAAGTCACTTGGACGTCTGACGAAACGTTTGCCCAATACAAATTATTTTTACTATATCAAATGTTTTAGAAGTCAGACAAGTATATCAGTATATCTCATTCTATTCTAATCAGCATTAAGTATAATTAACAATCGGCAAAATCACATATGATGATTTTATGTTTTATGGCTCCAGATTTTGTGTTTTGTGTGATTCTGTGTTTAATCACTCTTTCATTTAAAATAATGTATAATGATGGGTTGGTGACACATTTCTCATCTTCATCACATTCCTACAGATGCAAATTCAGACATTAGAACAGTGGTTTTCATTACTCTAACTGATTTCTTATTTCCCATATTCACCAAACTTATAGTTTGACTTTTCTTTGATTAAAAATAAAGATGATTTACAACTAACAGGAAAATTTCTGTTTTAGCACTTTTACCACATAAGGATGGATGTTAAGATCATCAGATGTGATGTCAGGAGGAAGCCAAGGGGCTTTAATCTCTTTGTCTCACCGCTCTCAACACTTGGAGTTCTCAAATAGTATAGAGGAAGGTGTTGAAATAGTTGAAAAAGTAGTAAACATAGGAAAGTTTGCACTGTCACTTTTTCTTTGTCTAATTCTTCTATTTCATCAGTGAGACAGCAAATTTTAAAAGGAGACTTACTAAGCCCGCTTTTAGTGTCATTCCTTCAGCACTTTGGTGATGTTTAATGGATATAGGTTCAAGTGAAACCTAAATATATATTAAAAAATAAATGTACAATGTTTTAGTGCTTTCCCTTTTAGTATTATGTAACAATATAAAGGCACAGAGGGCAGCGAAATAGCTTTTGATTGGTTACAATGAGAAAAATTTTTTTTAGTGAGTATCCAAAAGCATTAAGTCCTTTCATTAACCACAGATGATCCAAGATCAAAGAAAAGAGAACAGATTGGTCAGTAGGCACTGCTTAGATCTGGGGTTTAAGTTTTGATGGCAATGAACCCCAAAAAGATCAGATTTTATTGTTTTGTTATGAGGGTTGTTGCTTGTAGTGTGAAGAAATGGTCACTAGGGGGAGCCAGTGGTGTATTATTTACAGCCAGAGGAGGCGTTCATTCCAGCAACAACCTAAGAAGAAAACACAAAAGTGTCACTGCTGTTTTTATAGTCTGAATCACTTTCTTATTTTATCCTTTTCCTTATTTAGAGGCCAAATTTCTATTTTAAGCTAAAGCCCAAATATGGTGAATATGGTAAATGAAGACTCGCTGTGATTCACATCCAGGGAAGCGCTGAATTAACAACTGGGCAAAATGTCTTTATTTAAATAGCATGATAACTGAAAAATGCCTAAAATATTAGTTTGTTCCTCTGTATTGCCATGCTTTGTTACGTCCATGCTTCTGTTTCAAACTAAATCCAAGCAAGCATCTTGTATGTAGATGTTACGTTTGAAATATTATGTTCAGAAATACTGAAAATCAAGGCTTCTCCAGCTTTAAATGTGGTCTGATAGTCATGGTTCACTGAAGACCATAAAAACTGCAGACAAAAAAGAAGATTTTAACTTTTGAAACCATGTAAAGCAGAGTTACAGCAACACCTTTTTGGCTGGAGTGGAGTTTCTTGCTAAATATAGTGTTCAAACCTTTACTTTTTTAATAACTTCACAAAGACAATCAAGATACTGTTGCTCTGCTATCTGCACATTTAGTTATAACCAAAGACTGTTCAAGTCCACAATTATTTATATTTTGTAGAAAAATGGGAAATAGATGCAGTAATTTACTAAAACATGTGCAAACATACATGCAAATGCAGTATATAACACACAAACCAAGGTTGTACAGTTCTCACAAGTTTAACAGTCAATATTTGGATAGTGATGCGGCTTTCTTTTAATTTCTTTAAGTAATTTTCAGGAATACTTCTCTGAGCTTCTTAAAGGACATTCAAAACTCTTCTTCGGATGTCTCGGTGCATGCTGGGTAAGGAAATCCCAAAAAGTTTATGCTTATCATCTGGACATAGCTTTTTCAGTGAGAGAAATGTTTTGTTACTCATCGAAGGGACACTACGTATGAACAGAATCAACTTTTTGGGGGCCCTTCTTTAGATGGTTCTGCTTTTTCTACTGTTCCCTGTTAGGAAGATCCCACACTCCTTCAACAATGTTGGCTATGCTAGTGTTCCACTGTGGGTCTTTTTATTTTCTTTTACTGCATTGGCAGTGTGTTTTTCATACTAAAGAATGAAGCTCTTGCCGATCAGACATTTATCAGATGGTTTTTGCATGGTGGATTAAAATCTGGTCTGGCATGTTTCTGTGTTCATAATCCATCAATTTTGATAAGATCTCCAAAACCACTGGATGAAATACAGCTCCAAACCATGACAGAGCCTCCACCATGTTTTACTGATGAGTTTAAGTATTCACTCCATCAGACCTGTAAACACTAATTTTAAGTCCAGTTCTTGTGTAACATTGCACACCTCAGCCTCATGGAGCTAGTGTTGTATTTTTGACACCACAACCTGACAATTCACTGATTTAAGGAACAACTTCAGAAGAAGGCTCACCCCCTGTTTTTATTGTCTCTCTTATTTTATTATCTTTTCTTTCTTCATAAATCAAGTTTTTATTTTAACATGCTTTTTTTTTTTGCTTGGTTAATCAGTTTTATGCTGGTTATGAGTGTCCAGGTTATGGTTAATGTCTTTTTAATGAGCAATTACTCTTATTAAATTCATTGAAGCATAGAAAACTTCAGTGTGCATATGCGTTAAATACATCATTGTTTGTTGTACTAATGTAATTTTCAACATAAATATCTGCACTTCACTTAAGTGAAGACTGCATGTGTGGCCAAGTGCAAAGTTTTAACTCTATGATTACTTTATTATTATTTAATAATACCTAGTTTTAAAAGAGTCTGTGCTGTTTCTAAATTATCAGTTTGTTTTTGATTTCACAGGGGACAGCAGCACAACATGTACAGGGTCAGAAACTGAAGCAAGGATGTGTCTGTGAGAGATTCATTTTTATTTTTACCACAATAACAAAAGTGCCCACTCAAAGGTTTTGAAAATGGAGTGTTTATTTAATCTTCTGATTAATTCTTTTTTTTAAGACATCAAATAATAACTTTGGATATTAATTCTATTATTTTAGTGCTTATTATTATATTGTGCAACTTATTTTGTGGGGGGTTTTGGGGGTAGGGTCAAACTGATGATGTTGAAATCTCAAAAGTCCCAAAAGAGTAAATGACATATCAGTAATCTAAGGAGGGAAAACTTCTGAGAAAATAACAATCCACAGGCAATCTCCACAAAAGGTGACTCCTACCTGTGACAGCTATGGGTAAGCTATAGGTTAACAAGTGAGCGATGCTCAGACAGCAGCTACTGTTTATAACATGAACACATAATGCAATGAGCAATGTCATATTGAACAAAATGTAATAATCCATGATGAAACTTTTCAGAGAACAGAAAACAGGCCACACACTTCGAAAACCATTCGACAACGTCACAAGGCAAGCAATGGACTGGAACCCACATGGAAAAAGGAAAGTGGGGAAACCCAACAGACGTAGAGAAGATCTGTTGAGGGTGAAGTAAAGGCTGCCAGAATGACGTGGACCCAGCTGAAGAGAACGGCCCAGAACAGTGGTGTTGTTGTGGCCCTATGCTTCACCAGGAGTCTACAAGCCTGATGATGATCATGATGATGATTTTATATTTCAGTCCCTTTGTTTATTGCGTTGGAGCAGCCTTTCAGTGCCTTTCTCTGTCTCTCGCTAGCAAAGTTGACCCAGACAGTAAAGCTAGTTACTAGTCAGACACGGTCCCCAACGTATTAGCCAGAAGTCTATTTACCACGGTTCGGAGCTGCGGTCCTGGCCGAAGTAACAGGAGAGTTTAAACACGTGGAGGGATCATCTGTGTTAGTTCAGTGAGAGAGTTATTTGGAAAGAGAACGATTTTCACTAACAGTCAAAAAACAATGTGTACACTTATGTCTGCATTTTTATTTTGTTAAATACTAAGAAAAAATATTATTGAAATTGCTGTTGCTTGAGTGAAAGTACCAGGTAATGATGTAATGTTTAGTGTGTGTGTATATAATGTATCTGTGTGTGGGAAAAGGAACATTTTTTATTTTTTAATCATTTTTCTAAACAGTCTCCACTCTGCAATCTGCCACCCAACCCACTACTAGCAACCATCATGATGCTCTGGCCAGCTACCGACTCCTTTTGCCACGGAAGCCCAACACATCACCCAACACAACTATGCAACCTCTTCAGCACCTCCTCGTCTGCACATTGGGTCCTTGGAGGGTCCCAGGTGCCTGTCCAGCCTTCTGTTCCCGCTGGGGGTTCTGGAGAACCGCACCAGCCTTCCGTCCCCGCTGGAGGGTCCGAGGGGCCCGTCCAGCCTTCTGTTCCCGCTGGGGGTTCTGGAGAACCGCACCAGCCTTCCGTCCCCGCTGGAGGGTCCGAGGGGCCCGTCCAGCCTTCTGTTCCCGCTGGGGGTTCTGGAGAACCGCGCCAGCCCTTGTTCGTCTCCGCTGGAGGGTCAGAGGGGCCCGTCCAGCCACAGCCACCTGCCTCCGCTGGAGGGTCCGAGGGACCCGTCCAGCCACAGCCACCTGTCTCCGCTGGAGGGTCCGAGGGGCCCGTCCAGCCACAGCCACCTGTCTTCGCTGGAGGGTCCGAGGGGCCCGTCCGGCCATCTGTCTCCGCTGGAGGGCCCGAGGGGCCCGTCCGGCCTTCTGTCTCCGCTGGAGGGCCCAAGGAGCCCGTCCAGCCTCCTGCCTCGTCAGCTGGGGGTCTTGGAGGACCCAGCCAACACATCCTCATCTCTACTGACGGTTCCGGGGAGACCGTTCAGCCACCACCTACATTGGCGTCTGCTGCGCCCACATCGTCACTTGCAGCATCCCCGCCTGCGGCAGCTTCATCCACACCACCTGCAGCAGCCTCCTCATCAGCTTCAGCGTCGCCTGCAGCGCCACCATCTCCGGCTCCCACGCCGTCGCCTGCAGCGCCGCCTTCGCCGGCTCCCACGCCTTCGCCGGCTCCCACGCCTTCGCCGGCTCCAACGCCTTCGCCCGGTCCGGCCTCCGAGTCTTCGCCTTCGCCCGGTCCGGCCTCCGAGTCTTCGCCTTGGCCTGGACCACATCCTGCGCCTCTACAGTGCCGGCCTCCTTCCAGGCCTTTGATTGCTCGTCCTGCCCGGCCTGCTCGTCCTGCCCATCCTGCTCGTCCTGCTCGTCCTGCCCGTCCTGCCCGGCCTGCTCGTCCTGCCCGGCCTGCTCGTCCTGTCCGGCCTCCTTCTGGGCCTCTGATTGGACGTCGTGGATGGCCCCCTGACCTACGTCGCCGCCGCTGCCTCCCGCACGGCCGGCCTCCTGACCTGCTCCGTCGCCGCCGCTGCGTCCCGCACGGCCAGCTTCCTGACCTGCTCCCTCGCCGCCGCTGCCTCCCGCACGGCCGGCCTCCTGACCTGCTCCGTCGCCGCCGGTGCCTCCCGCCCGGCCGGCCTCCTGAACTGTTTACTGGACTCCGGGCCGGCCCCCTGAACCTTTTCGAGACTGTTGCCTGGGCCTCTGCGCCTTTCGTGGGCCCTTTTGTTTGTTTTCTTTTGGACTGTTCCTGGGCCTCAGTGCTGTTGTTTTGTTCTGTTTTGGACTTTGTTCCCTGTGTTTTGGTTTTTGGCTCCTTGTGTTTTTGTTTCTGTCCCTCCGTCCTGTTCCCCCGCCGCCCACCCTGGTTGGGTTGTTTTTTGTTTTGGTGTTTCGGTTTGGGCTGTCTGGGAGCCAGCCCTTTGGGGGGGGGGGGTACTGTTAGGATGCCTGGGTCATTTGACCCAGGGCTTTTGAGTTTATTATATTATTTATCATTTCTGGGTTTTCCTTGAGTTCTGCCTTTTGGTTTATGTCTCGGTGTGATCCTTAGTTGCTGTCTCCCCACGTCCAGTCAGTGTCTGTCTGCCCTGGTCCCACGTCTCTGTTCCCTCTGGTGTAGTGCCTGCATGTGAGTCTGTGTCTTTTGTTCGGTCTGTGTTATGTGCTTCCTGTTTTACTTTGAAGGTCTCTGTCTTATCTCAGTGTGTTCAGTTTACGCTTCCTTGTCTCGTCAGTTCTGATTTGCCCCAGCTGTGTTTCCCTCCTATTACTCATTCCCTGATTGCTCCCTCTATGTATTTAAGCCTTGTGTTTCAGTTTGTCATTGTCGCGATCTACTGTTTATTTTGCTGTGTGTTCCGTCTGCCTGTTTCATGTAAGTTTCTTTTGTATTTTCGGGGTTTTTGTTACTTTTTGCCATCCAGCATTAAAGCTGAGTTTTTTGAAATACACTTTTGCCTCCGAGCGTCTGCACATTGGGTCCTCCTTACCACCACTCCTGCCCGCACACAGCCTACACCTAACACTATCATTTGATTTCCTGAGGTCAGATGGCCCAGGATGTGAGTGGGCATTAAGGCGTCTGGGAAGGGATCTCAAAACAGGATTATAGATGGCAGACAGTTGGTGTTTTAAGCCACCGCCTCTGTTCAAAGATTGTTGTTCACAGTGGACATAGATGGCTTCTTTCACTCCTCTTTCAAACCATCTGTCCTCTCTGTCCAAAATGTGAACGTTGGCATCCTTGAAAGAGTGACCTTTGTCCTTTAGATGCAGATGGACTGCTGAGTCTTGTCCCGTGGAGGTGGCTCTTCTATGTTGTGCCATGTGTTTATGAAGTGGTTGTTTGGTCTCTCCAATGTAGAGGTCTGGGCATTCCTCGCTACACTGTACAGCATACACCACATTGTTAAGTTTGTGTTTTGGAGTTTTGTCTTTGAGATGAACCAGTTTTTGTCTGAGTGTGTTGCTGGGTCTGAAGTATACAGGGATGTTGTGCTTGGAGAAGACTCTTGTCTGAAAGTGCCTTGAGGCGACTGTGGTTGTGATTTGGCACTATATAAATAAAATAAAATTGAATTGAATTGATAAACCGGCAACACAGGGGATGACAATGTAGTTTCGTTTGTTTTTCTGATCCTCCCTAGTTGGTATCTTATCTTTTTTTTTTTTGTGCCTTTTTGCTGACTTGATGAAAGCCCAATTAGGATAACCACATGTTTTTAAGAAGTTCCTTTAGAGAAGATTAAATGCATGTGTGTTAAATACATTTTTATTTGTTTTACAAGACAGATATCTGCACTTAAGTGAAGACTAAATGTGCAGCCAAGGGCAAAGTGGTAACTCTCTGATTACTTTATTAATCAAAATGACACCTAGGTTTAAAAGAGTCTGTGCTGTTTCTGAATTATGAGAGCTTGTTTTTGCTTCTACAGGGGACAGCGACATAACATATACAGGGTCAGAAACTGGAGCGTAAATATGTCAGTGAAAGATTTATTTTTATTTTTCCCACAATAACAAAAGACTAATGCTAACTAGTGCCCACTGAATTACTGAAATGGACACACTTTTGTCTCAAAATGCAACCAGGTTCCACAAAAAGACAAACTCAATAAAGCAGCACCCCCCAGCCCAAACCTCCTGTAGTTCACTGTAAATGTAAACAATAGTAATTATAGTAATAGATATACAGCCAACATTGAGACAAGACAAAGTTACGGCTTTACAGTTAAAGCTGAACCATGAAATAATTGCCAGAAAATTCAACGTTTTTGAACATAACTTTCTGATCAGTTTTTTTTTTTTTTTTTTTTTTTTTAAGAAATCAGTATTTCCCAACATCAAAATAAGAAACAAAAAAAGAATATATATCTAAATACAATAGCAAAAAGTAAAAAAATAAATGCAAATTAAACTAAATGCATGCAGTCTGTCATGGAACAGTGTGTTATCCAGGACCATGACACAGTTTGTATGAAAGAGTGGAAAAATTCCCATCTTTTTCAACTACAGTATGCTCAAAAATGTGGTAACTTGAGTGAAACTCAAGACACTTTTAATACAACATGATTGAAGTTTAAAATTGCACAGGTTCAAGAGCCTAAAATCTAATTTAAATTCGATTTTCAAAAACATGAACAAAAATCAAAAACTGTTAAACTGACAGTTGAGTACATCACAAACATGTTAGTTTCAGTTTCAGAAATCCTGATTAAGATATAACAATTGTATCAACCAGAAATAAGAGCACACCAAATATTTTTTCTTTATGCTGAAGGATTTTCTAACCCTGATTCTGTTTGCTCCTCAGGAGTCTCCAACTCTGTCTTGAGCTCCTCTTTAAGGAACTCGTTTTTCTCTGCCATCTCCTTAACTTTTTTCCACGGTTCCATATTTCTTCTTTCCTTCAGGTTATTCACAAACTTTTTCAATATCATAGTCAGAGAAAAACCATACTCAATTATACTCTCGACTTCTTTTGTATAACCACGAGTAAAGTCTCCAGTGTGCAAACCAAAAACTCTGCCATCATCATCAAACACTGGAGAGCCAGAGGCACTGTGATACATGAAAGTGTTTCCTGCTTTTTTATGCTCCAATAAGTTTTCAGTGCCTTTCTTTCTCATATAATCACTGATTGATTTTATGATGAACAAGCCCCTTAATTTTTCATCGGCAGCCTGCCCTCTCTGCGCTATCTCAATGATAAACGTAGGATCCATTTTTTTCACTCGCCCTGCTGGGTGTCCAATGATGCAGGCTTCACCATTTGCAGGCAGTGGCCCAAACCTGCTGAGCAGCCCTGATGGTACCTTTATTTTATGTGCTCCTATTTGGTTGTCTGGTTTATAGGCTTGTTCTTTGAGATTCAGAACGGCATAATCTAGATCAACATCAAAGTCAAATAATGTATTCTCTGCTATGAAGTAGTAGAATTTTGTTTCTGAATCAGGATTCTTATGGTCAAACTCAACACGCACTTCTACATCCTTCAGCTCCTTTCCTTCAACGTAACCATCAAACAAATGCGCTCTAGTCAGGATCAAATAGGGCACTTTCAAATCATTTCTCCCAGTGTTCTGATTGGGGGAAGTATTCTCTTTCCTATTCTCATTACCAAACAGCACGAAGCCTGTTCCCATAAAACGATCATTAACAATGACTTTGCAAACTGACTTCCCCAGTTCTAGCAGCTTCCTGACTCTGGGAACTTCACTGAACGACTCTTGGATCTTTGCAAAGTTTTCCTTTCTGAGATTCAGTGCTAAATACATGTTTGTGTCAACACTGCCTGGTCTTGTTGTTCTTGGTTCCTGTGGAAAAGAGATGTGGAATTTTCTATTATCTAGGTTGTGAGAAAGTGAGAAAAAGATTTACATTTACTGTTTAAAGTTGTGACAAACAGGACAACTGAAAGATGATTAACCGATTCAAACTAATTTGAATAAAAAATTACACTGTCACCAAGGGAAGGAAAAACAGAGAGGTGTATAAACACATAGTGAGTAAAAAGGTGACAGAAGAAGAAACACTCTCTGGATCATGGGAATCCCTAAGTAGCCTACACCTACTGCAGCATAACTAAAGGAGGATTCATGGTCACATGACCCAGGCCTAACTATATGCTTTAGCAAAAATTAAAGTTTGGGGTCTTTAATTTGTCATCTGCATAGCAGTAAAAAGTATGCCATGCCTTCTAATGATGGTTCAGTGGTCCACTCTTTTAAGAAACAACTAAAAACTCATCTTTTTAGACTTTCAGTAAACACTTTTCTAAATACTGCTGGGGGGAGCATAGCACTTTGTTATTGCTGTATTAAAGGTGCTACATGGAAACAATTTTGCTTACACTGACCTGTTCCTGTGAAGCTAGTTGTTCTTGGCTTGAACCTTCCTCCAGGGCCTGGTCAGTGTTGTTGCTAACGATAGTGGGAGCTCTGTCTTCTCCGCTCTTATAAACAATAAACAGCAGCATCATTAATATAACATTCAAACGGATGATTATGAATTGCACTATGACACACAAAACACACACCATATGTGACCTGCAATGCTGTAGAGAGAAAGGGTTGCTGCAGCACCCCCTGGTGGATTGCAGAAGACTAGAATACCAGCAACTACTTATTATATAGGAATACATATGAAAAACAATTTACTTTTTCCTATCTTCCATATTCTTCAATATAAATTCTTTATTAAGATCAGGTATAGTTTGTCTTTTGTCCCATCTCTCTGCTCTCTTCTTCTCCATTATCCACAAGCGGTCGCAGAGTTTACAAAAACTATCATAGATGATACTTTATCAATGAAAAAGTGTAGAAAGTTTTCACAAACATCCTGAGAGGACTTGACACCATCAGTCTGTGGAGCATAAAGGACCATCTAAATCAGGGCTCTCAGACTCACGGCTCAGGGGCCATTTCCGGCCCACATCACCTCTACTTGTGGCCTGTATACTGACGTGAAGAAATATAATACAATTTGGCCCTTCACGTTACTTTTTTTTGTTAGGTAGGAATTGTTTTTTGTTAAAATACGTTCTTTTAAAAGCAAAATATTTATTTAATATGATGGCAAAATGAGCAGAGAGTACAAACATGTTGAGGGATTGGCTGTGTTAGTTCAATGTGAGTTTTTGCAAAGAAAACAATTTTCACAGTTAAACACGAATGTGTACACATATATCTGCATTTTTTTTTTTTAAATACAAACAAAATTATAGCAGAAGTGGTGCCACGCGTTTATCCAGGAAGAAAGCACAAATTTGTTCATTTGGTAGTTCAATGGAAGGCTTCAATTAGTTAAGATAAAAAAAAAAACAAAACAAAAAAGATTTGCAGTTTTGCCTTGTTATACAATACCTGAAAAGAAAAAAAAAAAAACAGTCCAGTTTTATGAATATTTGTTGGTCTTTTTGTAGTTGTTTTTTGTACTACTTGAAAACTAAATTGGTCCTCCAATGAGATGACCATGTCAGCAGTGGCCAAGAGCTTATTTTAGTTTTAGACACCAGATCTGAACAGTTTTAAATAAAGCATGAGGCTTACAGCTATTTGCCTAAATAATAGCAGCAAAGTTTTTTCTCTTAGCATCTTTCATAGCACAAAGACAAAGCATTACAGGATTACTAAGTATGTTAGTATGTTTGTTTGAGTATGTTTTTTTTCATGTTGCATGTGTGTAGTATGTGTTTCTTGTTACAAAAAAGTATAAGCATTTTGTCTTTTTGGAGGGAGGCTACCACTTTGTAATCTTTGTTTTGAAAAGTATCACATACATAAAAATTTATTTACTTACTTCAAAACATTTCAGCACAGCCCATAAAAAGCTACTAATACATGATTTCGCAAATACAGCCACTTACCGCCATCTTAATGCGTCCGTGTTTTCAGATTTATTCTGAAAGGAAATGATCGTGTTAGGAGGACAGCTGCGGATAGTCTCAAGTACTAACACATTTTAAACTGCAAAACATACATGAGGAGTTATGAGTCATGGTAAAAAAAAGAAATACTTACACTTAATCAGCTCCTTTCTAGCCAAATTTCAGCCCTTTTAGTAACAAGTACACTGTTTACGAGACTGTGGAACACATCAAACTCTTTTTATTAGTCATTCTGATTTTAATGGCTTCTCATTGCTAAACACACCACTACAGTACAGTATGGAAGAAAATCTAACTTGATGCATAGAAGAGCTGTTAGGAGCACAGTACACAAAGTTTTATTAACAGCAAATAATTTTGAGTATTATAACAATGCCTGCTCACTTGCCTTCCTGACATAGACAGATATGGAACAGTGGAGAATAAGGTTCAACTCGGCCCACAGTAATACAAAATAACAAATCACTGTTTGTTTTAAATGAAAAGAAAAATGCTGACAACATTTTTAAAGAGAAAGTATCTCGAAAAATGTATTGCTGGAGTGTTTATTTTTGTTGGAGCAAACTTTTTTTGTTCTGTTTTTAGATAACATTTTTGAAGACATGTAGATTCTCCTCCATCAGATTATTCCCTAATAAAGAAAAAACATGAGCATCTTACCTCAGCTTCACACAAGGAGATCAGATAGGACAAGGTACCCTCAGTTGATGCTCCTTGACTGACTTTCAGGTTGTTGTGGTGGACTATTTAACTGTTTTTTGGTCATGCCTTTCTAAATGTTTCACCTGACTTTTCCTGTGGTGCAACATTGGGGTTGATGGCGTGACAATGACCTTAACCTCAACTAGTTTTACAGGTTTTCTTGTACTTACCCAAGAATGCTGAATTGCAGACACCTTGTCCATGTCTTTCATCACACCAAAAATAGTTATAGTGAGCAAATGTCAAAACTTGAATGTGCATTCTTCAAGATTCTTTATTTGTTACATGCATAGTTATATGAGTACAACACACAGTGAAATGTGTCCTGAAATGCTCCTCGACTGTGCAAAAAGAGAACATTATATACAGTAAGCGAATATGTACAAGGAGGACATTATGTGCATTAAGTGAGTGAATTATATACATTAAGTAAATTTAAATAAAAACAAATAAATAAAATTTAAGTTGAAAAACTGAGAATGTACATTGTGCGAGTGGAATGTTAGACTATCTTGTGCCGTAGTGAGGCCAGAATAATCAGGCATGATATGAGGATGAGGTAACAATAAGTCCCTTGTCACTTATGGATGCTGGGAGGGGGGACATCTTCTGGTTTAGGACACAGATGGCCCGAGGATAAAAGCTCCTCTTCAGTCTCTCTGTTTTTGCCCAGTCGGTGCGGAACCTTCTGCCTGATTGCAGAAGTTGGAACAGTTTGTTGCCAGGATGGAGCAGGTCCTTCAATATCTGAGATGCTCTAGTCCAGCATCTCCTGGTGTAGATGTCCTGCAGAGAGGGGAGAGCAGTCCTGCAGCAGCGTTCTGCTGTACAGATCACTGTCTGAAGAGCTTTTTTGTCCTTAACAAGGCTGTTCCCATACCAGGATGTGATGTTCTGTGTGAGGATGTTCTCCACAGCACCTGCATAGAAAGTCCTGAGGATCACTGGAGAGACCCCAAACTTCCTCAGTTGTCGGAGATGATACAGGCGCTGCCTAGCCTGTTTAGAATGGACCTGAATGTGGGCAGACCATGTCAGGTCTGAGGAGATGTGGACACCGATATACTTGAAGGACTGCACCCTCTCCACTGGATTTCCATTGATGATAATAGGCTTGTAGTCCCTGTGCTAACTCATTCTGAAGTCCACCACCAGCTCGTTACTTGTAACTAGAGATGGACCGATCCGATATTACGTATCGGTATCGGTCCGATACTGACCTAAATTACTGGATCGGATATCGGCGAGAAATTAAAAAATGTAATCCGATCCATTAAATATCAAAAAAGCACCTCACAAAACTTGTGACACGACGTAACTCGGCTTGTAACCGTAGCACGTCGAAGCAGTGTGCTCACGTGATAGAGCGGCTGTGTTTATTTGTAGCCTGGCTAGCAATCCAGCATTTCATCTCCGAGGAAGTTATCCCAGAGAGAAGTAAAGCAAGTGTGTAAGTTCATCTCTGAATGTTTGTAAAGCGTATCTACGTTAAGCTTAACAACCGATATATGGAGCCTCTTCTCTCTCCCTCTCTTGCTGCTACTTCAATCGTGAAACTGTTTAATGATCAGCTGATCGGCTTTTCTGTTGCGAGTCCGTCTCTCTTCTTTGTTTTTGGCCCACTTTGCACCAGAAAGAGGAAACCAGCGGCTGAACAACAGCAGCACGTTTAACCTTGATAAGCTGTTGTTAGAATTTATTTAATATTACTTTCTAGACCAGGATCTTTTTCTACGTAGCTGACGGCTGGTAACTGTGCAGGGGCGGATCTAGCAAAGTTTAGCCAGGGGGGCCGATAGGGCATTAACAGGGAAAAGGGGGCACAAAGACATACTTATCTTTCTTATTCTCATTTAAAATGTCTAGCTTTTAATAAATAATTATCTGAATCTTACACCCAAAGTTTTAATCTGATGTAAAATGTATAGAAGTCCATTACTGTATATAGTAACTGTTAAGTCTAATATACCCTAGTAAGCTATAGTACTTTTTCCTTTGGGAAAGTACCATCTGTGCAGTCTGCAATTCTGTAGAAGGAAGATGTTGAATATATTTAATTATTCTTGAAAAATAATTTATTTCTGTGCATTTTTTTCACACTGCATCAAATTAAAGTTGATTACGTCGATTAAGCATCATGAGGTGGAGGGTGGGGGTGGTTCCCTTTTTTTTTTTTTGCTGGGAGTTTGCAACCCTATTAGTTAGGTTGCTTAATATTTCTGCTAAGTACTTTTTAAAATACCAGAATAGTAAGGATGGACTAGGTTTAAGTTTATTAGATTGATCAGTATTGCTGAACTATGAAATATTTTGGGTGCAGTGTATTTTTTACATACAGGTATAACAGAATAGCTTTATTGTTGTTGTTTATTTAAACTTGAGTATGAACTTATACAAAATGCAGCAAGATATTAAAAAAAAAACAGTTTTATTGATTAAAAAACACACTATATCGGATTAATATCGGTATCGGCAGATATCCAAATTTATGATATCGGTATCGGACATAAAAAAGTGGTATCGTGCCATCTCTACTTGTAACGCGTTACTGTAATCCGATTACTTTTTTCAAGTAACGAGTAATGTAAGGGATTACCATTGCAAAAACGGTAATTAGATTACCGTTACTTTCCCGTAGGAACGCTGCATTACTGCGTTACTAAAACTGTGAGTTTTTTGTGAGAATGTCTCATGACAGTGATGTAAGCGAGTGTGATGTTCGTGACAACAGCTATGTGCAGATCAACAATGGATAATATATCCAGTGTGGGAGAGAGTATGAGCATGCAGCGTTTAAAGCGTGGAGGTACTGACCTTATTTTGAGTTTGATTCCATAAAAAGTGACAAAAACATTAGCGTCCGTTGTGCGTGGGAAGAAAACTTATTTTTACAGCAAAAAAAACCCCTAAATTTCCAAGCAAGCACCGAGTGCGCTACGACTGTAATGGGAAATTCACAGAGAAACTCCGGAGTCTTCAACTGACCGCTGCGGCACACCTGCACCAGGGTAAACCTCCGCCTACCCCACTCCTGCTTTGCAGGTGAAAATAGAGCAACTAGTCTTTGATTTTATTTATTTTCTGCTGTGTTTTACTTGCATCTATTTGAAAGAGTGAGTGTAAACACACAAAAAAATATTTTATTTTTTATGTGCTGGAATGTGCAGAAAATAGGTTTAAATATTAAACAAATTTCTTCCAGTCAGAGAATGTTGCATATAATTTAATTTTTGCTTGATGCATAAAGTTAAAAGATTAAAATTAATAAAACAAGTTTTAAAAAGAGACTTTTCCATTTGATTACATTTTGTATGATGGATTATGCAGAAAAAGTAGAATTGGGCTGAAAGATCTATCACTTTATTACCTATTCAGGTTGTAAATCGTGTTTTTAAAAAGTAACTAAGTAAATAAGTAATTAATTACTTTTGAAAATAAGTAATCTGTAAAGTAATGGGATTACTTTTTGGGGGAAGTAATCAGTAATTAGTTACTGATTACTTTTTTCAAGTAACTTGCCCAACACTGGTTGCAACAGGGACCTATTTAAAAGCAGCAGGACAGCGGCCTGAATTTTGAGACCCCTGCTCTAGGGGTTTCAGGCTCAGGTGCAGTGCAGTGGATATAGCACCCTCAGTTGAGAGGTTCAGGTGATATGCAAATTGAAGAGGGTCGAGTGAGTTGAACAGTATTGAGGTGATGTGATGCTTACAGTTTTTCTCGATTGCTTAAACACTATAACCAGGCCTCTAAACTAAAATTTCAAAACCATAAACGCTATTGGTCAAAAAGCTCACCCATTTCCCTGAACTATAAACACTATTCCCTGCTTTGACACATGACTCAAATTTGGTGAACTGGTACTGCAAAACTCTACACACAAATCCCTACATTTTACAGTGCTTACACCATGTAGTCATGTAGAAAGCACTAGCATGCAATAATGTTAACGTAAGTCAGCATAGCTTGAGCCCAATTAGCACACAATTAACCAGGTGGAAACACTAGGAGTCAAAATTTAGCACACACCAATCAGAACCTGCGATGGATAGATAAAAGGGCCAAAGTCAGCTCATTCAGGTTTGAAACAATGGATCCAAAGAGATGCAAAGGAAGAGGACGTGGTGGAGAAAGAGGACGTGGTGAAGGAGGAGGACGTGGTGAAAGAGGAGGACGTGGTGGAGAAAGAGGACGTGGTGAAGGAGGAGGACGTGGTGGAAGAGGAGGAGGAGGTGGTGAAGGAGGTGGAGGTGGAGAACGATGGCGACAAGGAAGGGGAAGAGCAAGGGCACGAAGACAGTCAGTCTCGGATGAAATTCGAGCCACTTTAGTTGACCATGTCCTTGTCCATGGGATGACTATGAGGGAGGCTGGGCAACGAGTACAACCAAATTTGAGTCGCTTCACTGTTGCCTCCATCATCAGAACCTTCAGGGAGGAAAACAGGTAGGTGTACTTGCAGTAAGACTGCTTTGTACAGTAACGTTTAAGTTACTGAATTTATGTGTCTTGAGTTTCAGTATGTTTCCATTATTTTCCTGTAAAATGAATGTGTGACAGTTACAGTAATGAGTGCTTCTATTTTTGTAGGACACAGAGACGACCACCTGGTGGAGGCAGGTTAAGGCTTTTGTCGGAGGAGCAAGAGAGGGAACTTGTAAACATGGTAATTGCAAATAATGTAATCCGCCTGCAAGAGATTCAAAGGAGAGTGATTGAGGATGATCATCTTTTTCGAGGCATAAATGCCATCAGCCTCTCCAGAATTGACCGCATCCTCCGAAAGAATCAATTCCGGATGAAACAGGCATACCGAGTCCCTTTCGAACGAAACTCTGACAGAGTGAAAAACCAACGTGTGGAATATGTTCAGGTATGAGTTTTGATACTGTATAAGGTATTGTGTACCATCACAGCATGGCAGTTTATGCTGCCATTTCAGCACTCTTGAACTTTGGTTCAGGGTACCGATTGACGCTACTGTGTTATGTGTTTTGCAGAGAATCTTTGAGATTGAAGGACGGCCTGTTCCCCATTAAATGATCTTTGTGGATGAGGCAGGTTTTAACCTGACCAAAAGAAGGAAAAGGGGGAGGAACATAATTGGCCATCGGGCTATTGTAAATGTCCCTGGTCAGCGTGGGGGGAATGTCACTATGTGCGCAGCCATCAGCCAACGAGGGGTACTCCACCGCCATGCCGTACTAGGACCCTATAACACTATGCTTCTCCTTGCTTTTCTTGATGGTTTAAGACAACATATGTTCCAGCTGGACTACAGGGAACCAGCACAGCCAGAGCAGCCTCACTACGTTGTTGTGTGGGATAACGTCAGCTTCCATCGCACTGCTCTGGTTCGTGACTGGTTTACCAATAACCCAAGGTTTTCTAATATCTTTCTGCCTGCATACTCCCCCTTTCTAAACCCGATAGAGGAGTTATTTTCGGCATGGCGGTGGAAAGTGTATGACCGAGAACCTTATGTCCGTGTTCACCTCCTTCAGGCCATGGAAGAGGCCTGCCTAGACATATCAGTAGATGCATGCCAGGGGTGGATCAGGCATGCAAGAGGATTTTACCCCCGCTGCCTGGCTGGGGCCAATATAGCCTGTGATGTGGATGAGATTCTCTGGCCTGACCCAGACCAAAGACAAGATGCTGTGGTGGGATAATGTTTCTGGTGTGTGTTGTACTGTATAGTACATGAATGACAATGTGCCACTGTACATACATTGGTTGCGTCTTTTGTGTTTATCATGTGACAAGGGTTTTGAAGGGGAGAACCATAAGCAACCTAATTGTTTTGGAACTATTGTTTTGAATTAACTGTACCAGTGTGCAAAACTCTGTTGTAGTGTGTGTGTTTTTGAGGGCTTGTGTTTGATGTCTGAGGGCAAAGTTCGGTTTTTCAGCAGGAGTGAATAGTTTTGGGTGTAGAGCTTCATTTTGACCAGGAAATAGGATGTTTGGGGAATTGAGTGAGATGTTATGGATTTGTGTTTACTGTTGTGCGGATATGAGGCGTAGTTTCAAGAAATGTGTTTTAGCAATCGAGAAAAACTGTAATCATTCTCCTGAAACACGTCATTATCAAGGATATAAGTGCTACTGTTAGGTCTGCACTCGCAGGCCTTGCTGGCTCAGAGACTTCTCCCCATGAACAAAGCAAGACAATAAGAGATCGATCGGTTTTAACTTGCGCAAGGGAAGCCAGGTTGGAATCTCAGAGTTGTAAGCCCACACCCGATCCCCGAGAACTTCAAATTCCAGCCTCCCTTCGCAGCCTTTTTATTCAGTGAACACAGTTACACAAGCACCCAATTTAAAACCCATATGGTGTGTCATAAAAGCTAAGGCACTGTGTGTGCATGCATGTGCGAGCATGTGAGTGCGTGTGTGTGTGTGTGTGTGTGCATATGTATGTGTGTGTGTGTGTGTGTGTGTGTGTGTGTATTCGTGACTTCCTGCTTACAACCGTTTTAACAAAATCCCTAGTCATAAAAGGGTCTCACCCCACCCCTCTATACGGTTTAACCCCTTTAATGGTTCACCATATACAAGGTGAACCCATTTTTGACTGACTGAATTCCCCACCACAGTCTCCCAGTGTCTCTGTGAACACAAAAGTGAACCTGAATTTTTTGACCATGGACCTTTTTGCCAATCTAATTTCTCTATTCAGTTTGGTACGTGCAATCCTGAGGGCTGCTGCATCACCTGTCCTCAGGATTGCAAAAGTGGAAGAGAAACATCTTCACGGTGGCCTACTTTGAAGTCTCCAATGATGAATACTCTGTCCGGCTGTGTGTTTTGTAGATCACTGATGTGGTGATAGAGAGTGTCTTCCTTTGTATCTGCATCAGGGGAAGTGAACAGCAGTGATGGTGAAGACAGAAATCTCCCTTAGGATAAGAAAGGATGGCATTTAGCTTTCAGAGACTCAATGTCCAGAAAACAGTGTGCAAAAACCCTGTCTGCATCTCTGAGCTCTCATGTTGATGTTGCATGAGATAGTTTGGATAAACTCTGAGATAGTCCGGTTTATTTTCCAGTGAGTGGTGTTTGCCCCCCCCCCCCCCCCCCCCTTACCTGAATGACCCCCTGAATGGCCCACTGAAAGACCACTGAACCATTGGTGAAACATGTTTGTTATGCTAATTTAAGAGCTGTTAGAACAAACCGGTGAATTTTAGAATAGAATAGGATAATCCTTTAATTGTCCCACAAGGGGAAATTTGGTTGTAACAGCAGCCAAAAACACATATACAAACAAACAGTACACAGGACACAGAACAGAAACATACACAATTTTCTTACATATTTACATTAAGGACAATGGTTACTATATACAGAGTACTGTACAGTTATTAAATTAAATATAAATAACTGCAGATAAGAGGCAAACCAGGTTGTAGTGCAAATGGGTTGATTAACTTATTGCAGTTACAGCACAGATGTAAACATCTATGATTCCGGAGGTGCAGAGGAGTACACACCCCCATCACCATCAACGGCACCGCTGTGGAGAGAGTGAGCAGCTTCCACTTCCTTGGTGTACATCTGGCTGAGGATCTTACGTGGTCAGTACACATAAACAAAACAGTGAAGAAGGCGCAGCAGCACCTCTTCTTTCTCAGGAGACTGAAAAGATTCGGCATGAGCCCCCGCATCCTCAGGACCTTCTATCGCTGTGCCATTGAAAGCATCCTCACTGGATGCATCACCACCTGGTACGGCAACAGCACCGCTCACAACCGCAAAGCTCTCCAGAGAGTAGTGTGGTGTGCTGAACGGATAATTGGAGGTGAGCTTCCCTCCCTCCAAGACATCTACAGGAAGCGGTGCCTGAGGAAAGCGGGGAGGATCATCAAGGACTCCAGTCACCCCAGCCATAAACTGTTCAGACTACTTCCATCAGGAAGGAGGTTCTGCAGCATCCGGTCCCGTACCAGCAGACTGAGAGACAGCTTTTTCCATCAGGCCATCAGACTGCTGAACACTTCATAGACACCTCACCCTCACTACTGGAACTTCAACATTATGCACTCCATACTGTATATAAATACCACTGTTTTGCACATACCAACCTCTGTATATTTTATATATCTTATTTTATTGTTTACTTTATTTCATTTGTAAAACATGTATATACATACTATATACACACTCAAACACACACACGTAGAAAAACATACTGAATGTGTATACTAAATAATGTATATACCTTTACATATTGTACATATATTTATTACTTTTTAGATTAGCCATTTTTATATTTTGCTTGTTTTACATTATTGTATTTTGCACAACTCTGTTGCTTGTGAAGCTCGCACACAAGAATTTCACTCACATGTACTGTACCAGTGTACCTGCACATGTGATGTGACAATAAAAGTGATTTGATTTGATTTGATTGTTGGGAGCAGTTCTGATTGTACAGTCTGACAGCTGCAGGGAGGAAGGACCTGCGGAAGCGCTCCTTCATGCATCTAGGATGCAGCAGTCTGTCACTGAAGGAGCTCTGCAGTTCAGCAACATTCAGCAACAGACTCTGTCCATCAGAGATGTTATTTTGGCCAGAGTCCTTCTGTCTCCCACCACCTGCACTGGGTCCAGGGTGCATCCCAGAACAGAGCTGGCTTCCTGATGAGTTTATCCAAACTCTTCATCTCAGCTGCCGATTGGGTTGACCACAATTGAAGGGTTGAGACTGTGATTGTTAGTTCATGTCTGTGTTTCTAAGTCCTGTATTTTTGGGTCTATAACTGTGCTTGCCACACACCCAAACCTGCAGACATGACACTTTCAGTTTGTGGTTTCACAGTTTTTCCTCCCACCTTTCAAAATGTTCTCCTGTGGTGCATCAGTGGGTTCATGGCGTGACAATAATGTTAACCCCAACTCGTTTTGCAGGTTTTCCTGTACTTACCCAAGAATGCTGAATTGCACACACCTTGTCCATGTCTTTCATCACACCACAGATAGTTATAGTGAGCAAATGTCAAAACTTGAAAAATGAATGTGCATTCTTCAAGATTCTTTATGGTTGCACTCACCCTCAGCAAGTCTTTCAGCATTCCATACCATGAAAAATGAATGTGCATTACAGTAACACAAAAAGAACTGAACTGACAACATGCCTATGTTGGGAACCAATGCACTCCATGCTTCAGTATTGTTTCGTCTCTGATTTCCGTCCATACATGCATGGTTGCTAGGCAATGTTATGATTTCATAATGTTATCCATTATTACAGTTTCAACGATAACAAGCTGGAGGAGGAACACTTCCAGAAATGACTGTCTATGAATACAGTTCATCATGCCATCTATTCCAGGAGCGCAGCTTCATAGTAGAAGAGTCAGGTGCTGAACTGGCCTTCCTGCAGTCCTGATCTTTCATCAATGAAAACATCTGAAGCATCATGAAACCAGAAGCAGGACAAAGAAGAGCCAGGACAGCTGAGCAGCTAAAACCCTCCATCAGACACGGATGGAGCAACATCCCACTCCCAAAAAGTACAAAAGCTGCTGTCCTCAGCTCACAGACATTTACAGAATGATGTTAAAAGGCGAGGGTGTACAGGAGCATTACAAAATTAAACTTCTGATATGTGTTTGGTTTTCTGTCTTTGAGAGAATATGGGTTTATGAGATTTGCAAATCATTGGATTCTGTTTTTTTTTTTTTTAAGTTTTAAACAGCATCACTACTTTGAGGTCGTAACATGTGGTCATGGAAAAAATATTTTTACCTCAAATATATCAAAAGTTTTGAAAGTGGGACAGGATCCACAGCAGGTCTGCAGCTCTCTTGTTAGTTTCCTGTGTTACAGTTAACTGTAACACAGGAAACTGGTTACTGGTTTACTGGTTTCCACTAAACCTTTACTGTGGTCTCTGTGGTCGATTCACTGTTTGGAAAATGGGACAGTCACAGTGTCAGACAGCTGTGGCACTGATCCTGCAGCTTAAACAGACCACTGCATTGGAAGAATGTGATTGGTACACGGTGTGAGTCAATTCAGGTTATGAATGGCACGATGCAGCAGGAGTTGTCCACCTGTGATGAAGTCTGAAAATAATTTTGGGAAATTTGCTTTGTTCTTAATCCAGGTGTGTTTGGTGAAAAATAAAGTGAGATCATTGAGAAAAAGACAAGGTTAGGCCACCTTTTGGGATTCCACACGACACACGAGGAGCTGATGAAGATGCAGAGTTGCCAAAGTGAAGGGAGAAAGTTCTCCTGTGTGAGACACTGCAGTCAGATGTAAAAGCACATAAATGGTGAAGTCACCTGAGTCAGTAGCTGTTTTTTCCAAGAGTCAAGCATTCATTTACCCACATCAAAACAGGTGCTGCTCGTGTGGTTAACTGATGAGAGAAGCTGAAGTCTCTGGCTGTGTCCCAATTCAGGGTATGCACGCTTGAAGTACGCACACTACGCGTACTACGGACGGTGCGTACTACAAGTACGGGAAGTGCGGAAGTGAGAGGCTTGTGAAATGGGACGGTCTAGCCTTCGTCGCGCTGTTCAGGTTGCCTAGCAACCATGATACTAACCGCGAGAAACGTGTCATACAGCAGTGTGTGACAGAAATGAAGGAGAAAAAATGTTTTGTTGGTCCTTCATTTTTGTCATGACATCACTTTGATTAGTTGAGTATCTGAGGCTGAGACCACGGGACTGTAAAACATGATTGTTGGGCTTCATTTCTGTACTGAACAGTCATTTAAGATTAGTTAGTAAATAGCAATCAGCTAATGTTGTTCATGAGACTAAAATCATCTCACTGTGGTAATGTAAATATAATATGGCCAATATTATATGTATTCTCAGACTATTATGATGATATATATATATATACACATATATGAATAACAGCAGTGAGCTTGAACTCTGGGTCAAAGATTTAAGTTGCAGTTATTTATATTTCCAATCACCTTAAATCTTCACTCAAAGACAAGTATCTTTGACAGTGTATATATAGATGTATTATACATAACAGACAAATATTGTTCGTTTAATATGTTGGCATCATTACATTTCTCTCAATGCTTACATATATGTGTAAAAAGAAAATGTACGAGCTGTGAAAACTGTTTCTGATAAACAAAGAGTAGACTGATATATTATGTCCTTCGCCCTGCCAGGCTAAGTAAACAGTCTTCCAGCCAACCCAGGTGGCCTTGCATGGAATGGGAAGAACAGTCTAAACACAGTCGTTATCTGGGTGTTTTTTGTTTGGCTCCAGCCTTGCGACCGCAGCTGGCACCGAGAAGGTATCCGCATGAAGTGATGGTGCTTTTACTTTAGTGCGAACAGCTTATATGAATTTCAAAGCAGTTCTACAGTCCAACACTGGTCTCTCAATCTCCCGTTGGAGAGCCGTGAGCTTCGCCATACTTGCGTTCTGTGATGTTGTCATTCTTGTGCTCAAGGAGCCGATTCTGAAAAACTCACGACAGTGTGCCTCCCCGAGATGTGATCCAATTTGCGCTCAGAGATGTTATTCCGAGCTAGCCCTTCCGAGATGTAATCCAGTCTGCACTCAGAGATCTTATTCTGAGTATTCACAGCAGCCATAGCCTTTCCAAGATCTTATCCGTGCTGCACTCAATGAGCTCATTTTGAGAAACTCACGCCTCGTACCATCGTTTCAATCCCAGCGGGCAGCCTTGTGGGGGTTTGAACAGCCGGTTCCGCTTTCTTAATTTTTCGATAAGTCAGGGCCAAGCCAGCTCCGATCAGCCAGAACCCTGTTACCATGGTTCCGAATAGGTAGAAATCTTCAGCACTCAGGCTCACCCAAGCCCAGACTTCTCTTTGAGAAAGGGGTGTCAATTGCATTCAGAGACCAGTTGATCAAATCCATAATTCCTTTTTTAGGTTTTAGAAAACAGACTGTGAGAGAGTGTTCCAGGGAAAAGTAATACAAAAAACACGAGACTAGACAAGGACACAAGAGGCTAAGCAGGGAAGCTAAGGGAGAGGAGAGGAGGAGAGGAGAAAAATGCGACCGCCTTCGTCAAGAGCAAGGACAGAAGGATATATAATATAATAAACATCAAAAGTAAAAGTACTGTTTGTCAAGAAAGATGTACCTACTGCACATGTTCAAGGCTGAATACTCAGAATAAGATCACTGAGTGCAGACTGGATTACATCTCGGAAGGGCTAGCTCGGAATAACATCTCTGAGCGCAAATTGGATCACATCTCGGGGAGCCTTCTGTGAAGTATCGAAGTATCAAAAACTAAACTAAGATCTACACTGGGAAATATTAAAATAACTATGAAAACAGTGACGATGGATAAGAGCATGAAACTGAACAGGAACGATCAACTATGTAACTATGAAATAAACCAAACGTGAACGCAAACAGACGACCCGACAAAGACTCAATGGGACACACAGACTAAATACACACAAGAAGTGATTATGAAAAGTGGAAACACATGGGGAAAGAGCTGACACAAATGAACATCATGACACCACAGGGAAAAGTAACACTAAGCACAATGAACATAGAAACAGACTTTCAAAATACACCAGGAGAGACGTAGACATGACAACACCTACTTGACAACAAGAAATACAAGTCATACTGACACAGAGGACAAAAACAGACTCACACAAGGGGACATATGAAAACCTAAACTAGGATAACAATCAACTAAATCTTAATTGATAATGATAATACCAATGCAAGACTTCATATATTTTCGATTTAAGAAATCGAAAATATATACTGAAAATGCTGGGTCACACACCCAGCCCCTAACAAAAACTCCTTTAAAGTGACTCCATGTCTGTTTGGGCAGCTCACAAATTCAAATCAAAAACATGAGTGATGCTAACAAAACCTATGAGGGGGGAACTATGAGGGGAAAGTGGTCCACCATGTAAAGAGCAGCAAAGAAAAGGAGAGGATATAATATTATCATATCTAACATTTACTTGGATCAAGCAAGTCACCAACTCTTGACATGAGTGTGCATGTAGGTCCTTTGTTTGTCAATCACAATTTATCCAAAGCAAATTTTTTATTATTTTTTTAATTAAATGAAGCCAAACATTCCTTCAGACTAATGGCTCCTCTGTGTCGCTCACTCACTACCCCTCCAATATTACAACACACATACATTCATACATACCAAGGTCAATCTCTCATTGAAACCTGTTATTAGAATAATTTCATATTTATCTTCCCCACATTCCTTCAGTCAAACACTAAGCTGCCAAGGTCAAAGCTGGATCATGTAGACACAGACACAAAAATTCAGATTTTAGAAGCCATTTTCACTACTCAAGCTCATTTTCCATTGAATAAAAATAAATTTGATTTACTACTAGCAGGAAAAGTTCTGTTTTACTACTCTTATAATTTTTGCCACATAAGGCTGAATGTCAAGATATTTTACACCCATCAGATGTGTTGTCTCACCCTTTTCAACACTAGGAATTCTCAGATGGCACAGAGGGAAATTAAAATAGTTGAAAAGTAGCAAACATGGTAAGAAAAAAAGTGCGCTGTCACTTTTTCTTTGTCTGCTTCTATTTCAACAGTGAGGCAGCAAATTTGAAAAAGACTTTAAATAAATCTGCTTTTAGCATCAATATTGTAGACCAGGGGTGCCCAATCCCAGTCCTCGAGAGCTACTGCCCTGCAGCTTTTCGATACATCCTTACTCCAACACAGCTGAATGAAATGGTTTGATTACCTATTCAGCATGCCATGTCAGCTGGCGAAGATCCTCGGGAACGGTCGTCACAACAGTTTGGGAGACGTCTTCTTGGAGCTGCCGGGACAGTGTATCCACAGAGGATCGCATGTAGAGGAGATTTGTAAATGATTAACTAACACTCTTGTCAACACAAAGTTCTTAATTTGGAGCAAAGTTCTACAAGAAAGATAAGTTACTGAAAAAAGTGTTTGTGCTTAAAGTGCCTTGGCACTCTTTGGCAATATTGTAGACCAGGGGTGCCCAATCCCAGTCCTCGAGAGCTGCTGTCCTGCAGCTTTTCGATACATCCCTACTCCAACACAGCTGAATGAAATGGTTTGATTACCTCTTCAGCATGCCGTCAAGTTTGGCAAATTTAATCATCATCTCGGCCTCCTCTGCCGAATTGTTAATGCTGCCTGTTGCTTGAAGGTAGTGGAGAGATGGGACATTTGGGAAATGCATTTAACACGGCATATAATTTGTTTTCTTGGTACACCGTGCGGTTTCGGGGTTTCAATATGAAACGTATTAGCACCAGTCACAAATGCAGTATTGCTGACCATGGTCCTTCCACACTAGTAATGGTAAATGCAGTGCATCATGTTGTCAGCTTTACTGTATCATAGCCAGGGAAACTGGTCAAGTCACTCTCTTCCAAATGTACACACTTTCCCCTTTTTACCTCCAAAAGTTGATTCTGTTCATCTGGACGTAGCGTTTTGTGGGAGAAACGTTTCGTCACTCATCCAAGTGACTTCTTCAGTCTCAGCTGACTGCAGGTTTCCCCAAACCTTATAAACAGTACATTTGCATAATGACTGAAACCAGCCCACTGAAGGAACAATGGTCAGTTCCTTAATCTTAATTATGCAAATTCTCATGACCATTGATCAACAACCACTGACCAAGTCCCACTGATCAATGGCCATGAGTACCATTCACAGAGAGTTGGGGAATGGCTGCAATCACAGCATTGTAAGATGGTAACAGATGTACCCTTAGGCCCCCTCCTCAATTCAGAGATGGTCTTTCCCTTTTCACGTAAACGGCCTCCTTGACTCCGCACTCAAACCGGCGTTCCTCCCTGTTCAGGATGTGCACATCCTCATCATTGAAAGACTGTAAATAAACTGCACCTTGGATGAGTGACGAAACGTTTCTCGCACAAAACGCTACGTCCAGATGAACAGAATCAACTTTTGGAGATTTATTTACCTGGATGATTGAGCATGCATCAAGACGTTTCCCCCTTTTACTTTTGGTGGGCTCGGGCTCATAGTTCGTTTGTGGCTCATTATCTGATGCCATTTCTGGACCAGTGTCAGACATAACCTGAGAGGTTGATGTGTCAGAGCACTGGCTATGAATTTCAGATGGATCAGGCCTTAACTTAACAAAAAAGTTATCAATCGTTCTTTTCATCTATTCTCATTACCCACGGGCTTAGGCTACTCACTAGGGCTGGGTATCGTCGCTGATTTCTATAATTGATTTGATTAAATTCAATTTTGACTCAGAATGATAGGAAATATTACAATTCTAATCATTTATCAGTACTGACACTTGTGAGACTTCATCAGAGGCGTGAGCATCACAGCAGATGCCTTTGTGTCACAGTAACTGAGGATAAAATATAAAGAAACATGAAGGAGATTTTCCTGGCCTGGGATTTTATAGCAGATAACTGCCTTAAAAATATTCTGCAATCTAAGAGTTTTTAAATTTGGCATAATTAAAAAAAAAATTAAATAGCAAAAAAAAGCTCAAATCCATTTTAATCGGAAAATCGATTATTGAACCCAGCCCTACTACTCACCTTTGTCTATCCGCCTGCACTTCCTAGTGATGTGTTTGTCGCAAATGAAATGGTTGTGGATAGTGGAAGAGAAGAACTGTAATTTTAGCTGAGGTTGCTTGTCTAACAGTTTGTCTGTCTTTGCCAGCATACGAGGCTTTTGCCAAAGACTCTGGACGTGTCTCTAGGCATGGGTTTTGATTAAAATCGATTCTAGCTTGGATAAAGTGATTATCGATTCATTAAAATCCTGAATATATAAATATAATTTTTTTTTTAACCGAAACGCCAGAATCTTGGGTTAAACCTCACAAAATTTCAACAACCACTAAACAGCTAAAACAGAGCAGGTACGTGGCTTCTGCACAAGGATTTAAAAATAAAGTGCTGACCTGCTGACTCATCAGACTCGGTGAGATGTCGCCTTTCTCACCCGACACGGTCGGGGCTGAAACCCGACAGCTCGCTGATTCTGATGTTTCGGCAGGTCGGTGCTTTGTTTTTACGCCCCTTTTGCGCTAGATTCTGAAGCTGCAGGTTTTATCTCTCTCTAAACAATACTGACTGAACCAGCAGCAAAAAAAAGATCCAATCTACGCTTCACATAAACATCACCATGAATTCCCTCTTAGCTTTGCTGTTTTGCTTCTAGCACGATAACATCACACTTCATGCACAACTCTCTCTCTCTCTTTCTCAGTGTACTTCAAGAACAGTTTCCCGTCTAAAAATCTGTTTTCTGATCGCTCGCTTATTACGCACAGGTCTACCATTGTTTACAACGCTGTCAGCCGCTGTTTTTTCCTTTTACTTAATTCCAAAAAGAAAGCCTCATGTGTGCTGTTTAATACTGAAAAAAATTTGACTTTTTAAAATTATCCAAAAGTGCAAAATGCTCAGCTGTGTCTCTAATAAAACCTCTGTAACTTTGCTCTGCTTCACTTCAGCAGCATCAGGTAATGTTCATATGTTGATTAATGACTTTCTTTCATTTTTGATCTACTGCAGAATATTTTTAAGGTCATCTGAAAAATCCCAGTCCAGGAAAATCTCCTTCATGTTTTTCTGTGTTTTATCCTCAGTTACGTTGACGTAAAGGCATCTGCTGTGATGCTTACACCTTTGATAAAGTCTCGCAAGTGTCAGCTTTCTTTTTATAGATATAAAAATATGGAAATGTACTGACACATGATCAGAATTATGAAAGGCAAAATTTCCCCAAATCGAATCCTGGATCGAATCGATTCGATTCTAGAAATCAACGACGATGCCCAGCCCTACCTGTCTCCCTTTGAGTTTGAGATCTGTGGACTCAGTGGTCCACTCTTTTAAGAAACAACTAAAAACTCATCTTTTTAGACTTTCAGTAAACACTTTTCTAAATACTGCTGGGGGGAGCATAGCACTTTGTTATTACGATATTAAAGGTGCTACATAGAAACAATTTTGCTTACACTGACCTGTTCCTGTGAAGCTAGTTGTTCTTGGCTTGAACCTTCCTCCAGGGCCTGGTCAGTGTTGTTGCTAACGATAGTGGGAGCTCTGTCTTCACCGCTCTTATGAACAATAAACAGCAGCATCATTAATATAACATTCAAACTGATGATTATGAATTGCACTATGACACACAAAACACACACCATATGTGACCTGCAAGGCTGTAGAGAGAAAGGGTTGCTGCAGCACCCCCTGGTGGATTGCAGAAGACTAAAATGCCAGCAACTACTTATTATAAAAGAATGAATATGAAAAACAATTTACTTTTTCCTATCTTCCATATTCTGCAATATAAATTCTTTATTTAGATCAGGTATAGTTTGTCTTTTGTCCCGTCTCACTGCTCTCTTCTCTCTCATTATCCACAAGTGGTCGCAGAGATGGCTGCCCCTCCGTGAGTCTGTTTCTGGAGTTTAATCATTTACACACAACATACACCACTAGTTATACACAGACACCTATGGGTGCACTAAGATTTATGGAATGTAAATGGAGCTGGCTCCAGAGAAAAGAGGTTATTATGATAATAATAAATTATTTATTCTCAATGATCCCAACTAAACCGCCACAAGATTGGTTCAGATCTCTAGATTCATATATGTCCAAATTCCTTTGGAAAAATAAGCCCCCACGTATAAGCTTAAAAACACTTCAAAAGACCAAGGATAAAGGAGGATTAGAACTACCTAACTTTCAGCACTATTTCTTAGCCAAGAGGCTTCAGTTTATCTCAGGATGGCTAAAACATACCCTCTTAGATGAACCTTGGCTAGATGTAGAACAAGCACTTTGCAATAATCTAGAGATTTCAGATCTACCATTTATCAGCTCAAACATTCAACGACATGAATGCTTCAAAAGTGTCAACATCAGCTCTTCTCTGACAGCATGGTGGGAGTTTCTGAAGTTGACAGAGTCTTCATTAATCCCATGCAAACGTACACCTATCTGGAACAAACCAGACATATTACAAAACAATAATATGATAAACTTTCCAGATTGGAGTGGTAAAGGAATCAAATATTTAGAACATATACTAGAAGGAACAGAATTTATTCCATTTGACAGACTAGTTACACAATATGGGATCAACAAGAAAAGATTTTTAGAATATCAACAAATTAAATCCATAGTAAAAAAGAAATTTAAACCGGGTCAAGTTGAACTACAAGCACCACCAAGTTTGGTTCAATTTCTTACTCTTAAAACCCCCAAATTACTATCCAAAATATACAGAATACTTTCTAAAATAGATGAATCAATATCACTTCCTATTGCAAAATGGGAAGCGGATTTATCAGTTAACTTAGACCAAAACTTCTGCTCTCAGATTTGCTTAAAAACCTTTCATCTAATTAGAAATCCCAGTCTTCAATTAATTCAATACAAAATACTACATAGAGTGCACTATACAGGTCATCGGATGTTCAAGATGGGCTTTACGTCTACCAACAACTGCTCACACTGCCAAACCAATTCACCGGACAATTATATCCACGCTCTTTGGTTCTGTCCACCAGTTCAGAAGTTTTGGCGCGAGATATGTGAGGACTTATCACTTCTTCTCAGCACAAGCCTCAGCAGCTTCTGCTCATTAAGCAAATTGTCAGTTTCTCCGTCTCTTTCTTTCATGAGAACGAGTTTGGCTCAGTGAGATGAGTAGCTGCCTCGAGAACAGGAGGGCCAGTTTCGAATCCTGGGCATGGCAACATTTCACCTGAAGTGTCTGAAATGTAACATTCCAACTTCCCCTTTAGTGTGTTTGTTGGGCAGCTTAGATAATGTCACTACGGAAAAGAACATAGCCCACATGGTTTTCACTGCCCTATGCATAGCCAAGAAAACAGTCCTCATGAACTGGAAAACTAAAAATAAACTTAATTCTAACCAATATAGAAATTATCTATTAGATTACATTAGTCTTGATACAGCCTCTGCCACCACATCAGATCAATTGCTCTGGGCTCCTTTGATCAGCTCCATCACCTAGTGGGGGTGGGGGGTCATAGTTTGGTCCCACCTTCACTGTTGTGATTGGTGTGGGGGTAGGGACAGGCTTAGGGCGTTGGGGGGTTCCCCAGGAGCATCTTCCTTTGGGGGGCTCACATGGGTTACTGACCTGGTAGCCTGGCTGCTCCTGGGTGGGTCCGGGACGGGCGTGAGGTTCTGGGGGTGCTCCGTCTCTGGGCTGGGGCCCTGGCCAGGCCTTGGGGGCTTGGGTCCTGGTTGGTGTGTTGCTGGGGTTGTGGGCGGGTGGGTGTATGGGGGCCCAGCCCTGGCGCAGGGTGCCGCCAGTGCATCAAGCCACCTGGGGGGCTCTTCAACTGGTGGGGGAGGTTGTCACATCTTGCAGTAGCTCTTCTCTCTTCAGGAACTCACTCTGCAGGAGGGGGAGATACAGGAGAGGTGTATCTACATGGGACTCTCTGCTGTTAGCTGGAGCTAACTAATTGTTACTACCAGCCGATGATGAAGACGTACTTTCTTGAAAAACTTGCGTATATCCATGATTTCTTGCTGTTTGCAGCATGTACCCTAGTGTGTCCGCAGGTGTAGACGAGCGGAGTGTAAAGTAGCAGCGAAAACGAGGACTGGATTTTCAGTAATGTGGATGTCCCCTGTGAACAACTGGAACGGATTGGATAACAAAGCACTGACGCTACCATAACAGTGTAAAGTGAAAGGGACCAACATGATCATATTTATGTGAATAGCGACAGGTTTATATTATTATTTCTTTAAACTCATATTCCTGCATCTTTATATTGAATTTGTTTGAATTTCTGTAAAAAAAAATCGAATAAGTTAAAAAAAAAACTCCAAAAAAAACCCCACTAAATTATTTAGGGGGGCTTAAGAATATTTTAGGGAGGCTTCAGCACCCCTAAAATGGGCCTAACGACGCCACTGCTGGGGACATCTCAGGTCCTCGAAGGTTTGGAGGCCTATCTCCCCCCACCACTTCCCCTGCCAGTGGCAGACGCCCTCAGACATCGGTGCGTTGGTGGTTCTTTGTGTCCAGGGATGGGCGTCCAGGTACACACCGGCTCACTCCTTGGTGGCTGCTTACCGGGGCCTGGAGCCTGGGGCTCGCTCGGGCCACTTCGGGGGTGGGGTGCCCTCGGCCTCTTGGCCCGGTGCTCAGTCATTCTGGCACAGCTGGCTGCCAGCGGAGCTCACGGGCATCACGGGGATAGTGGCGCGGCTGCCCCTCTGTTGGTCTTCCTTGATCTCTTGTGTTCTGGGGACCTCTGGATGTCTGGAGTTTTGATCTCCTCCATACCTGCTTCATGCCCTGGAGGACGGGGCAGTGGCCCCCCACACCCTCTAGCAGATCATTACATGAAGGAACCTTTTAAAAACAAGCGCGTCCATGCTCACAGGTGTACACATGGGTGCTCACACACACAAACTACACCCTTTTTGGCTCCTACCTCAAAGCACACTGTGCGCTGTCAATCTTACGTGCTGCACAATAATGTTTAATATTTAATATTTACTGTTATATTCACATAGATCATCGTGATGTTGTTTATTATATTGCTCTCGTTTTCTTCTGCTTGGTTTTTTTTCTTTCTCAACAGGTGATCCAGGTGATTGATATATGTATTTTTTGTCTGCTTATTTTGTTGTTTTTTGCCCTTTTTCCCCGTCCCTCTTCTCCGCTGTTTTTTCCCCCTCTTTCTTTCTCCCTTTTCTTTTCCTCATTCAAGTCTGTCCCGTATCTAGCAAGTGAAAATAAAAAATAAACAATAAAAGGTGAATCAAATGGACCATTACGGCAAGGCTGGGATGGTCCATTTTGCAAAGTAAATCCGTTGGGCATCTTTCTTCGCCTATAGACAATAATTCTGATGGCAAAAAAGCCAAACGGGACAGGCAAAAAAAAAAGAAAAAAGAAAAGAAATATTAACGTATTCTCAGCTACTTTATGTTTCAGCATACATGATTTTACCGCCATCTTGATGCTTTTCTTTTATAGGTCATGGTACCAAAAAAACATTCTCTTCATAATTACACTGAATCAGTTCCTTTCTAACCAAATTTCATCCCTTTGAGAAACAAATGTACTGATTGGTTTTTGACAGGTTATTACCTCCATACTTTTTACAAGACTGTGAAACCCATGTAAAAAGTCATCTCCATTTTACCATTTTAGTAGACCTCATAGCTAAACACAGCACTAGAGTATTTATTTGCAGATGGACGAAAATCTTACTGCAATGCATGCAGTTCGAGGTTAGGTTGATTGCGCCCCAGCTGTATTAACGTCTTAACAGTAAATAATTTAGAGTATTATAACAATGCTTGCTCACTTTGCCTTCCTGAAATCGACAGATATGTAATAGTAGAGAATAAGATTCAACTCAGCCCACAGTAAGACAAAAAACAAGACATAGTTTATGTTAATTTTTAAAAAAAAAAAAAAGGCTGGCAGCATTTTTAAAGAGAAAGTAACTCAAAGAAAAATATAGCTATAGGGTTTATTCTTTGTTACAGAAAACATTTTTGTTCTGTTTTTAGATAACATTTTTGAACACATGCAGATTTTCCACCCTCCAATTATTCCTCAATAAAGAAAGAACATGAGCATCTTAACTCAGCTTCACTCGAGGAGATCAAACAGGACAAGGCAACCTCGGTTGACACAGCTTGACTGACTTTCAGGTTGTGATGGCGGACTATTTAACTGTTTTTCATCCCGCCTTTCTAAATGTTTCTACTGACTTTTCTTGTGATCCATAAGTGATGGATGACGCTAACCCCAACTCGTTTTGCAGGTACTTACCCAAGAATTCTTGGTTGCAGCACCTTATCCTAATTTTTCCACATACCAACAATAGTCATAGTGAACAAATGTCAAAACCTGTGATTTCAGTCTATTCATAGGTGGTTCCTAGGTAACACAATATATATCGGCCACAGTTTAGATGATAAAAATTATATTCATGAAATTAAAGTGATCTAGTATTTTTTTTTATAAAATCTTATAAGTGCTAGAAAATGGTCATTTTAACAGATTTCTAGGCAACATGATAACATTATAATATCTTATCAAAATAAGCAGCATCAGTCACCCAAGACGTACCTGTGCACTAATTTTTGCTGCTGAACGTTGGGTATTGCAGGATCCATTTCAAAGCCTTTTGTGCATTATAGTACAATAAATTACTTTATGAATAATCTGGTTTATGGTGCTCTGCTTTCATTTACGTCCAACAAATACTGAAGGGCAGAAGGACACTTTTCATGTGTTTATATGCTGACACTGTTTTTAGTCTCCTGAACCTTGTTCAAGTTTGAACTTTACTAGTGGCAGAAAATCACTGGTGGAATATTCCACTCACACCTCACGTGGATGTTTGTAGTACAAGATTCCTATATGTTGCTTTCAATTAGCACCTCAGGCAAAAACAGGCTACTGTTGTTGGAGACATGCCAAGGAATGATAAACAAGATTACAAGTACCAAACCAAAAGTAAACACATCTCCTTATACAGGTTTCACAGCTACACTCACAGCAAAACATGAACTGTATGGGCAGAAATCTGTGCCATCAGAAATTGAATTTGAATGAGTTAAATTTGAATTTGAATTGCTCAGATTGAATCTGAATTGTAACTTGAATAAATGCTTTTGAAAACTGAATTTGAATTAGTCTAATTTGAAATTGAATTTATGGTTTGAAAATGATCATCACTAAATTGAAATTGAATTTTATATTTTGAAAATGAATTGATTTGCTTTGAAACTGCATTTTATCCTTTAAAAATTCAACTCTCGAATAATTTCAGTTTCACTTCTCACCATTCAGTTTCAGTTCTACAATTCAGTTTTTTGGAACTTACATCCGGTTCCGGGTCAAGTGCAGATTAATAGAACTACGTTTTGCTAGCGGACCGAAAGTGTTACTGACGGGAATCTACAGCATCTTGAGCTGAATTAAGACTTCAGAAGTCATTCGTCATGTCGAATGACCAGCGGATAAACTCTCAGGTTGGTAATAAATGTATTACATGTATAAGAACAAGCGTCATGTTAACAAATGATCCCTGCTGCTGCGGAGTCGGGGCAGTCTGCTTCTCCCCACTGCAGGGAAAAGGGTAACACCACCTGGGTCTGGGTGCAGTTTCCCCCTCCAGGGGCAAGGGTACCTAGACCCGGTTCTTAGAGTACGCTTGGGGAGTGTGATTGTGTGTACAGTGTCTCTTTATGTCTGTCTCCACGTTGGTTGAGTGTGGAGTAATTGCCTATGAGAGCATGAGGGTGGGAATGGATGTTTGTATTTGAGTGTGCCTGTATGTCTGTGTCTATATGTCAGGTTGGGTATCAGACGCCACCTCTCTGGGGACATCTCAGGCCCTCCAAGGTTTGGAGGCCTATCTCCCCCCACCACTTCCCCTGCCGGTGGCAGACGCCCTCAGACATCGATGCGTTGGTGGTTCTTTGTGTCCGGGGATGGGCGTCCGGGTACACACCGGCTCACTCCTTGGTGGCTGCTTATCGGGGCCTGGAACCTGGGGCTTGCTCGGGCCACTTCGGGGGTGGGGTGCCCTCGGCCTCTCGGCCTGGGGCTCGGTCACTCAGGCACAGCTGGCTGCCGGCGGAGCTCACGGGCACGTCACTGCAACCCCCCCTGGCTTCTGCTCCGCGGCTGCTGAGTGATCCCTCATCTGGGACTCTCCTCAGCTCTTTCTGGGACAGTGGCGCGGCTGCCCCTCTGTTGGTCTTCCTTGGTCTCTTGTGTTCTGGGGGCCTCTGGATGTCTGGAGTTTTGATCTCCTCCATACCTGCTTCATGCCCTGGAGGATGGGACTGTGGCCCCCCACACCCTCTAGCAGATCATTACATTAAGGAACCTTTTAAATACAAGCGCGCTCATGCTCACAGGTGTACACACAGCTGATCACACACACAAACTACACCCTTTTTGGCTCCTACCTCAAAGCACACTGTGCGCTGTCGATCTTACGTGCTGCACAATAATGTTTAATATTAAGTATTTAGCGTTATATTCCCATATATCATTGTGATGTTGTTTATTCTATTACTCTCGTTTTCTTCTGCTTGTTTTCTTTTTTCTTTCCCAACAGGTGATCCAGGTGATCGATATATGTATTTTTTGTCTGCTTATTCTGTTGGTTTTTGTTTTTTGCCCTTTATCCCCGTCCCTCTTCTTCGCTGTTTTTTTTTTCTTCCCCCTCTTTCTTTCTCCCTTTTCTTTTCCCCTGTCCCGTATCTAGCAAGTAAAAAAAATAAATAAATAAATAAAATAAAATAAACAATAAAAGGTAAATCAAATGGACCATTACGGCAAGGCTGGGATGGTCCATTTGGTAAAGTAAATCCGTTGGGCATCTTTCTTCGCCTTTAGACAATAATTCTGATGGCAAAAGAACCAAACGGGACAGGTTTAAAAAAAAAACAAAAAAAAAAACAAAAAAAAAACAAATGATAGCTGTAAGGTAACTTTTATGCTTATTGTAGCTGTTAGCTAAAAACGCTAATTTAGCGTAGTTTGCCCTGAATTCAGCTTTAACAAACAAATATGATCGACTGTTTCTAGTAGAAATCCAAAGTTGTCATCTTGTACCCTCTCAGAGCCTTGTATGCTTGCAGAGACCCCTACAGTAGGGAAACATGCAAAACGGTGTCCAAACCTTTGTATTTGAGCTTTATTTATGTCTTACACAGCATCCCAACTCTTTAGCTAACTTAATAACTTTAGCTAAAGTGAATAGTTAGTCTAATTTATTAGTGCAGCATTACTGGATCACCTCTGTTTGAAGTGATATAATATGATATACAACTATCACTGTGTTTAACTACCATAATAATTCTTAGGGTACTGAGTGCATGCTTAATTAGATTTTTTTTTAAACATACTGCTCCATTGCTATGTTTGACAGGCTGAAGTTGTCAGGTCACCTCCTAAATCGACCATCTTTTACAGGTGTTTTGTGCCAGAAATGGAGTGTCCACTGAAGACTGAAGATACTGAATCTCTACGCCTTGCCATTGATCCCTCTTGTGCCTTCATCTAGACAAGAGACATTAACTTAACCACTCTCACATGCTCTGTACCTACATCACCTTCCCTGACAGTCGTAGCTTGGCTCATCTGAGGGTGAAATTATAAGAATGTGTTATTTTGCAAAGTGCTCTCCAGGGTTCCTAAATAAAATATGGCATTGAGGTCATTTCTTTTGAATTAATCCCTTCTTCTGAAATATAAGAACCTCTCCTGGTTTTAATGGCACTTTGTATTTCCTTACTTTCTGTTCCACTTCCAAACCCAAATAAATGCTGACAAGCTGACACAGTAACATGGAAGAGGGAAAGAAGTTGGAAAGGACTACTACAAATAAACCTAATGCCTAACAATGAAAAATGTAAAATAAGAACAATAATAATAATAAAGATAAAAGATGAAGTACAAAGTTTTTAGTTTTTTGTTTATTCCAAATGATCATCCAGATGTCTGTGACGTGATGACAAACACCATAATGGAAGGCCTTAGTCATCACATGCTTAAACTCATCATATATTTTTGCATATGCTGAACAGGCAGTCAGACATGCTGTAACTGTGGGGTAGAAAACAGCATGAACACCATACGGCAGGGGTCTCAAACTCCAGTCCTCGAGGGCATGGAAAAGTTGCATGACACCGGCCCTTGAGGACTGGAGTTTGAGACCCCTGTCATATGGAATATGACAGGTGTGGTTGAACTGCATGAAGACTCTGAAGTTTCTCTTCTTATCTGGCAGGACAGGAATGTGGCCTTGTCCTGTGAGCCACCGTAAGGATGTACTTAGAGTAGAACTGGACTGTCACCGGCCTCAGGCTCTTCACCTTTTCAAAGACAAAGCAGTCATTTAGATAAAATATTAGATATTGTTTACCTGTAAATACACAAAGAGAATTTAGAAATGTAATTATTGTCAAGAGTGAACAAGCACTGATAGTGTAATCTACAGCTAAGGCCAAACGTTTAGAGAATGAGAAGTGTTGTTTGTTACAAATCTCCAAAAGTTGAATCTGTTCATCTGGACGTAGCGCTTAGTGGGAGAAACGTTTCGTCACTCATCCAAGTGACTTCTTCAGTCTCAGCTGACTGCAGGTTTCCCCAAACCTTATAAACAGTACATTTGCATAACGACTGAAACATAATGCAGAAAAAATCAACAATCACTTGATCAATGGTCATGGGAATTTGCATAATTATGATTAAGTAACTGACCTCACAGCCCATTGTTCCTTCAGTGGGCTGGTTTCAGTCGTTATGCAAATGTACTGTTTATAAGGTTTGGGGAAACCTGCAGTCAGCTGAGACTGAAGAAGTCACTTGGATGAGTGACCTAACGTTTCTCCCACTAAGCGCTACGTCCAGATGAACAGATTCAACTTTTGGAGATTTACTTTCCTGGATGATTGAGAATGCATCAAGACGTTTATTTACAAAGTTTGCTGTTTCAGTGATAGTTGTATATCATATTATATCACTTCAAACAGGTGATCCAGTAATGCTGCACTAATGAATTAGACTAACTATTCACTTTAGCTAAAGTTATTAAGTTAGCTAAAGAGTTGGGATGCTGTGCAAGACATAAATAAAGCTCAAATACAAAGGTTTGGACACCGTTTTGCATGTTTCCCTACTGTAGGGGTCTCTGCAAGCATACAGGGCTCTGAGAGGGTACAAGATGACAACTTTGGAATTCTACTAGAAACAGTCGATCATATTTGTTTGTCAAAGCTGAATTCAGGGCAAACTACGCTAAATTAGCGTTTTTAGCTAACAGCTACAATAAGCATAAAAGTTACCTTACAGCTATCATTTGTTAACATGACGCTTGTTCTTATACATGTAATACATTTATTACCAACCATGTTTAATGAATCATATTTCATAACTTTAATTCAAATATAAATGGTCAATTTTAAAATCCTATGCACAAGTTTTGCAAACAACAAAGTTATTTGCAGCCATTTACCTTTTACCCCTTTTTAAATAAATAACCATTTTGAACTATTTACAGAACAATCAGCTGTTCTACATTCAATAAGATGCCACACAAATTATTTGTGCCACTCCAAAAAATACTTTCTGTCCACTATAAAGGAGAACATCACAGCCTGATACCTGCAGGTCTGACAGCAGCAGGTGTATCACTCCTTTTTCTACCTGGAGACAGCAGTCTTTCTCTTTCTCTCTCTCCCTTCCTCTCGCCGTCATTCCTAAAACTTCCCCCTCTTCCTAAACAACCAAATGTCATGTTGCCATATCATTTTTTGATTAGTCGACATGGTACATTTTTCCACCAACACGAACGGGCTGTTTTTTGTTTTGTTTTTTTATTTGTTGTTCATAAGCAGAGAGTGCTTGCTTGTAATGCAGTGATGGGAATAGCGGCGTTACAAGTAATGGCGTTACTAACGGCACATATATATTGTTTATCGTGACTCTGGTTTTACGTGGCCTATCAACACAATTTAAAAACTGGTATATATTACATTGGTGCTTTGCCATCTTGAAGTGGTCATGTGTTTGGCTTACCACGACTACTTTATTCTTCCTCAGTCAACAGCAGCACTCATGTGATTGTTTTGCCCCCTTAGCTCCAGGTGTTGTGCCAAAAAGTGATCGTGATTGCTGTCCGCGGGAGCGCGCAGCTGCTTAAAGCTGTAGCGTCTAGATTACTTACATAGTCAGCTACTTCTGCGCAACTTATATAAAATGCAAAAGCATTTGCTCACAAAACACGCGATGACCTTAAATGAATGTTGTCTTTTTAATTCCGCTCCGGACCCGTGAATCTCAACCCAGCAGCAGCGGAAAAGTTTGCACGTCCTCTCCCGTTAATGCGGCAGGTAAATAATCAACTAACAGTGCATATTATGTTAGCGCGATCTGCCTTATTACAAAACCTGCCATCACTGTGCATTTAGGTGACCATGATGAGAGAGACAGACAGAGTCTGGCTGGCTCAGATGCTGGCAGTTCTCGCTGCAGTCTACCGGTAGCGTCTCCTTTCAGGCCCGAATGTCACCGAGCAGTGACTAAGTTTGTGGTAAAAGGCATTTGCCATGTTACTCCTAAATTTCTATCTTGTTCAAAGAGAAGATATAAAACAAAGTTCTAAGCTAATCGACCCTAGTGTTCTCCTTTTTTAAAAAAAAAAAAAAGGAATCCATAAGAGAATCGATAAAGAATCGAATCGTTATACAGAATCGAAAATGGAATCGGAATCGTGAAAATCTTATCAATACCCATCCCTAGTATTCTCTGACCATATGCCCATTATTTGACATTGTTCCTCTTAGTCCTGTTGTTAAACGGGTTGCACCTGTCCCACACTGTTGTGCCTTCGGCTTAGATACTGCCGAGCATTTTTCTACACTGTTCGACCAACTTGTGTCCCATTGCTCTGAGTTGTCCACCTCAGATGGATTACCCTTTCATCTTTCATAGTAAATCTGTTCTTGATGTTGTTGTTCCTCTAATACTCAGACAGTGTAAACCCAAGACCAGTCCTTGGCAAACTGATTTTCAGTGTTAGGCAAGTTACTTTGAAAAAGTAATTAATTATAGTTACTAGTTACTACTTCAAAAAAGTAACTGAGTTAGTAACTGAGTTACAATATTCTAAAAGTAATTAATTACTTGAAAAGTAACTATTGCGTTACTTTAAAAAAACGTTTAACCCTCTGGGATCCAGAGTATAATTGGCCATTTTTAACTACTTTTGATTTTCCCTCCAGATTTTACCTTTAAAAATGATTTACTTTGCCTTGTTTGGTATCATTCTTTTCAGCACAACCTCACGTGTCTGAATTTATAGTTATGTTTTCATTTTGAAATACTGTATTACCACAATTGATCTAAAATCAGACAAAACGTAAAATCAGAGTAGAAAAAGTTATAATTTTAACTGTAACAACCACAAACATGTTTATTGAATCATATTTCATAACTTTAAATGCAAATATGAATTGTCAATTTCAAAATCCTATGCACAACTTTTGCAAACAACAAGGTTATTTAAGTTATTTACAGAACAATCAGCTGTTCGCTCTTTTTCTGCTCTCTCTCTCTCTCACCGTCACTCCTAAAACGTCCCTGTTTTGTTTTGTTTTTATGCTCATAAGCAGAGAGTGCTTGCTAGCGCTGTCCTTAGACAGTAAACGTGACGAAACTATTGAGGAAAAAACGCTGCGTATATATTGTTTATCATGATTCTGGTTTTACGTGGCCTATCAACACAATTTGAAAGCTGGTATATGTCACCTTGTTGCTTTGTCATCTTAAAGTGGTCATGTGATTGGCTTACCATGACTACTATATTCTTCCTCAGTCAAACAGCAGCACTTGTGCGATTGTTTTGCCCCCTTAGCTCCAGGTGTTGTGCTAGAAAGTGATCGTGATTACCGTCTGCGGGAGCGCAGCTGCTTAAAGCTGTAGTGTCCAGATTACTTACGTAGTCAGCTACTTCTGTGCAGCTGATATAAGATGCAGTAAGCTGAAGACAGCTTCAACTGTCTGTTTGTTGAAAAATAGTAACGCGACTGCACCACATTTTCTTGTTAGTAACTGTAACGGCGTTGTAACGATAGGAATGGTAATTAGTTAGATTACTCGTTACTAAAAAAAGTAATGCCAACAATAACGTCGTTACTTGTAACGCCATTATTCCCATCACTGAACATAACATCATGAAGCTTTTTTGGATTATAAATAATCTGGTTTACAGTGCTCTGCTTTCATTTACATTTAACAAATACTGAAGGTCAAAAGGACACTTGATGCACTTATATGCTGACACTGTTTTTTGCTTCCTGAACCATGTTTAAGTTTGAACTTTACTATTAGCAGAATGTTCCACTCACACGTCATGTGGATGTTTGCAGTTAAAGTACAAGATTCCTATACGTCAATTAGCACCTCAGGCGAAAATAGCCTTGATGTGTGTGGAAACATGCCAAGGAATGATAAATGACATTACAGGAGCCTGACCTAAAGTAAACACAGCTCCTGATACAGGTTTCACAGCAAAACATGAACTACACTTATCAGTGCACTTCCGGTAACTGCCAGTTTGAGACTTACAAAATACATAAAGACCAACCCCTTAACAATACCAAGTACTTTAGTTATAAGAAAAGATGGCTTTTGTTTGGCTATCAGTTTGGAAGTTCACATTATTAGAGCAAGAGTTTGGATAGAACAGGAATAAATAGACGCAGTATAACATAGCAACAATTATACAAAAACAGTAGAAGAAAAGCATTGTTTCTTATTTTGACGATCTCCTTTTTTTGCAGGTAAGTTTGTTGTAAACTCAGTTACTTGTGTTATGATTCAATGTTGTCAGTGTTTTGTTTCTCCTTTCTCTCTTAGGAGGTGGACACCTGGGCGTGCCAGCTGGGTAGCTGGGTGGAGTCTCTTCCAGTCCTGGGATTGGATAATTGATTGATCACCTCTGTATTTAACTACCGGATGACAGCCACCTGGCCCCCCTCTCTCCTAACCTCCACCATCCAACAAAGAACCTGTGTTTTTGATTCGTTGCTGTGTAGAGTGTCTTTGCCAAATTGATTTGCAAGTATAACCTCGTGTGTGTGTTTGGTGTTAGTACCTCAATTTTGTAAATAGCTGTAAATAGATTTGTAAAGTAGCAATTGTGTATTTTGTTCACCTTGTATATATTCTTCACTGTAGCAGTCTAGTAGGCGTGAGAAGCCATTTTTGTTGATTAAGTTTTCTCCTGTTTTTCGTTAGAAAGTTAGGCAAGTAAATTGTCTTTTGGTTGGTTTTCATTTTGTGTAGGAAAGCGTAGGGACCATTAGGGAGTTTTGTTTGTTATTTGTTTGTTTGTTTGTCACTGCTGAAGCAAATAAATGGCTGCTTAGCACTTTAAAAGATACTGTTTGTGTTCTTGCTTGGGTGGTTCATGAGTGGGGCCAATTTCTTGTTGCGTTCAATACACGCCTAGACTAAGAACGTAACACTTGTTTTGACAACAAGCAAACAAAAAAAAAACTGTCAAGGTGGGGAACGCTGATGTATTTATGAAACACACCCAAATGCAGACACAGGAGACATGAATTGAGGTTTAAACAAAAAGTGAGCCTTTATTGTGGCCAATTGGAAAACGAACAAACAAGAAACAAAGACAAAAACTAAACTAAGATCTACACTGGGAAATGCTAAAATAACTATGAAAACAGTGACGATGGACAAGAACATGAAACTGAACTGGAACGTGCAACTGTGGAACTATGAAATAAACCGAACACGAAACAATGACCTGACACAGACTAAATGGAGCACACAGACTAAATACACACAAGAAATGATAAGGAAAAGTGGAAACACATGGGGAAACAGCTGAAACAAATGAACGCTATGACACTACATAACGTTATGTGGAAAAATAACACTAATCACAATGAACATGGAAAAATAACACTAATCACAATGAACATGGAAAAGTAACACTAATCACAATGAACATGGAAAAGTAACACTAATCACAATGAACATAGATTCAGACTTTCAAAATAGACCAGGAAACATAGACATGTAGACATGACAAAACCGGCTTGACAACATGAAAAACACAGACAAGAAATACAAGTAATACTGACACAGAGGACAAGAACAGTCACACAAAGGGACATAGATGAAAACCTAAACTAGAATAACACACAACTAAATCTTAATTGACAATACCAACACATGACTTATTTTCAATATAAAAAATCAAAAATATAGACTAAAAATGCTTGGCCATGGACCCAGCCCTTGCCAAAAACTCTTAAAGTGACTCCACATCTGTTTGGACACATTTCACAAACGTTTCCACCATGTACCCCAATGTCTAAACACAACATCCTTTTCTAAAGCTACATAAACACAACCACACCTGCCCACTGCAAAACTCAAACTTTCACACCAAAAGAGCAGCTCGAAGCTTTCAAAAATGTAAACACTATACACATCATTACACACTACAGCAAAACAATTGAAAACACAATGCTCAATTTGTGAGAAGGTTCTTTGTTTCATAACTGCCAATGCATATTTTTAGAAACTATACAGTAACGGATCGTCGTAGATCTCTGCAGAGGATTAGGCATTTAGATTTGTGAGTTTCATATGAAGAGTATAAATCTATAGAAAATCCTGCATGTACGTACACTACTGTAACACAACTCAATGCAAAAACAGAATCTATTGCACACAACAGTACTCTTGAAAACATGATCAGGATGTGAAGTTTTTTTATTTACTTTATTCACACCACACACACACAACAATCACTTTGCAGCATCATGTCGCTGAGCTGCATTGGGCCACATCACCTCATCCACATCGCAGGCTATATTGTCTCTCGCCAGGCACCGTGGGAAAAACGCCCTGGAATGGCGAATCCATCCTTGGAAGGCCTCCGCTGGGATGTCAACACAGGCCAGCTCCATTGCCCTTAGGAGGTTCTCTCTTGTGTATGGTTGTCTGTCATAAACCTTCCATCTCCACGATGAGAAGAACTCCTCTATAGGGTTCAGGAAAGGGGAGTAGGGTGGCAGACAGACGTTTAAAAAGTGGTCACTGTTGGTGGTGAACCACTCTCTGATTTGGTTTGTTCTGTGGAAGCGGACATTGTCCCAAATGATCACATAAATGTGATGTGCGGGTCCAGGATGGTGTTGTTGGCGGTCCAGGAGGATGTCTTTTAGCTCCTCTAGGAAGGTGAGGAGACGTTGGGTGTTGTAAGACCCAAGGACAGCATGCCGGTGGACAAGCCCCTCCGAAACCCATGGCCACACAAAGAGTAATATTACCGCCCCGTTGGCCAGGGATCTCAGTGATGGCTCTTTGGCCAATGATGTTACGGCCTCTTTGCCTTCGTTTCTGCAGGTTGAAGCCAGCCTCATCCAGGAAGAGGTACTCATGAGGTCTGGCCATCGCGTCCAACTGTAATATCCTCTGTGAAAATGTGAAAGTGCACAGGTGTTCAGAACAACAGTCAATCAGGTAGCAGAGTATTGACAAGAAGTATTGTAGGCCACTGAGCAACACAGTATGTCCACTAACTGTACTGTGAACATGGATGTATACTTACTTGCACATACTCGTAACGTAGGTCTTTGTGTCGCGCAGAGTTGCGCTCAGAGGGAACCCTATAGACCTGTTTCATCCGCGTCTTTTGGCGCCGGAGAACTCGGTCTATTGTGGCCAAGCTGACATCGTCAATGCTCTCAAAGTTGACATTATCGGCAATGACTTTGTCTCTGATCTCCCGGAGTCTGATGAGGTTGTTCCCACGAACTATATCCACAATGAGGGTTTCTTGTGCCGCTGTAAATATGGCAACCCTCCCACCTCTATGTGGCGTTCTTTCAACTCTAAAGAAAGAAACATGTGTTGTCAATTGACATGTGTTACAATACAGTCACAACTGATTTGAAACCAATAGACTACTTTCACAGGTTTGTAAAACTGTATTGTGACAAAGAAAGCCCTGATAATGGTGGCCACGGTGAACCTACTCAGGTTTGGACGGACTCTTAGTCCTGCTTCAGCCATTGTCATGCCATGGACAATGACATGGTCAATGACTGTTGCTCGCATCTCGTCCGTAATGATGGTGCGAGGTTGTCTTCCTCTCCCTCCTGGACCTTCTCCACTCCCATGTTGGCCTCCTCCTCTTCCTCGTTGACCTGCTCTTCTTCCTCCTCTCATTTGAACTCCTCTTCCTCGTTGGCCTGCTCTTCTTTTCCCAGGGCCAGCTCTTCTCCCTCCTTTGCATCGAATTCTTCTTCCCCTGACTCTGCCTTCATCCATTGTGTTTGTTTGGAATCTTCAGCAAACTGTGCACTCGAACTTGCTTTTATACATGTGGTCACAGCATTAGCAACAAGTGTCTTCAATTTTGAGTTGTTGTGTGTAATGAATGATGCCAGGTGTGTTCATTGTGTTCAAATATTGCTGACTGTGGCAAGCATGTTGCATCACATGAGCTTTCATTTGAGAATATGAGCAGAGTTCTTTTGCAACTTGTGTTTTAGCAAGGCAAAATGTGTTTAGATTTATGACAACGGAGGATTGTGTTCTGTAAATTGTGTCTTCATGTGACATTAGAGCTGGGCGATAGAATGATAACGATATGTATTGCGAAATAACTTTTTCTCAATAGAAAAAATAAACTATTGCGATAGACCTTGCTCTCTTAAAAAAAAGAAAAGAACATCCAATCCAAATTAAGTAGCGCAGAGCCGAACCAATCACAGCCGCAGCGTCACGTCACGTGACTTGTTACGTACAGCACAAGTGCCAAGCCATGTGTAGTTGTTTGGGAAGCAGCCAGCCGGGCTGCCCAGGTAATGGAGGAAATGAGTGCGCCGACTAGAGAAAAATCAACCGAGAGCGTGGGTGACCAGGTTACCGAAGAGAAAAGAGATGATGGTTCCAATGCCGGAGAGATTGTCGAACAGAAGGGCCATAGAAGTTCTGTAGTACGAAGGTATTTCGTAGTGATGTGTCGGTCGCGAACGAAATGGCTCTTAGAGCCGGATTTTTGACGTGAACGACGCGAGCCGGCTCCTTATCGCGAGCCGTGGGGGTTTTTTTTCTTTCCTTCTCTCACCCTCTCTCTCTCGCACTTTTTTTCCGCTTCACTCTGCATGCGAGCCTTGTGCTTTGCGCTGGGCAGAGGGGGGAGGGGCGGTAGTTACACTCGCAGTAGCACAGGAACAGAGCGGGAGGGAGAGAGAGAGAAAGAGAGCGAAAGAGAGCCAGGGACAACAACGTCACATTACAAAGGTATAGTAATCATCCACAACTATTTTCAGTTGCCGATGATAAAGGATTCAGAAAGTTCAGAAAACTATACAACAAGGAGAGATTGAAAATTTCCTTTTAGTTCTCAGTTTATTTGATATTGACAAAAGTTAGTCAATTTTGTCTGTTCTTCTGTAAAACAAACTAAGATTTAAAAACTAAACTCAGCTCTATGTGACATGTGTTTATGGTATTGGTAAGTGATGGCTAGATTTAATAAATGTGTTTAGACAACTGGTCATTTGGTTTAGAGGATTGGCTTTTGTGTTTTAGCATTTGAGAAAAACTGTAATGTGATGGCTTGTGTGAACTGTTTGATACAAAAATACAATTTTTACAAAGGTTTGGAGAGTTAAGCAAGGTTTTTAGCTTCTGCAAGAAAACTACAATATTATGCTGATTTAGTAAAGGGTTTTCTTATTTGTGTGTAGAGTTAAAAAAAATAGCCAATAGTTACAAAAAATGTGCTTAAGCCATCAGAAAAAAACTGTAATACACACCAAGGTCAAACTCTCAGTGAGGCCTGTTATTAGAATCATTTCATATTACAGTTTTTCTGAATTGCTAAAACACCTTTCCTAAAATCTCATCTCTTTGTGTCAAAACACTAAACACAAAGTGTAAAATTCAAGCTACACTCACATAACCTTTAACTTGTCTTGCAAAACCAAACATTTGACCCAAAACTATTTTAACTTTACTCAAAATCAACCACTAGTGCCAAAAGCCACACAAAACCAGCCAATGTGCAAACACAACTTAGCAACGATTACACACTACAAAAATAAATACAAAACACTGTGAGATAGCTGGAAAATAATATTCATCTATTCATTCATTTATTCTTGTACTCACATTTTAACAAAAAAAGAACTGCAGTAAAAAAAAAAAAGTTAAATATACATTAAAAAATTATTTATTTTTACAACATATTGAGATGATTTATCCTGCCTCAGCATCAAGCCTCCGGCCACAGGACTTCATCCACATCACATGCTATGGTCTCCCTTGAAAGGCAACAAGGAAAGAACAGTTTAGCATGCCGAATCCAGCCCTTGCAAGATTTCACTCCTGTCTCACCACATGCTCCATTCACTGCTTGAAGTAGATTTTCCTGTGTGTACGGGTTTCGGTCTTATACTTTCATCTCCATGCTGAGAAAAACTCCTCAATAGGGTTCAAAAAGGGAGAGTACGGTGGAAGAAACACATTGATAAAATGCTGCTCATTGTGAAACCAGTTGCATATTTTTGGACCTCAGTGAAAGCTCAAATTGTCCCAAATGATATTGATCAAAGAACACTGATCAATGGCCATGAGTACCATTTCCAAAGAGTTGGGGAATGGCTGCAATCACAGCATTGTAAGATGGCGAAAGAATGGGTTTTGGTCAGTGATTGTTGATCAATGGTCATGGGAAATTGCATAATTATGATTAAGGAACTGACCTCACAGCCCATTGTTCCTTCGGTGGGCTGGTTTCAGTTATGCAAATGTACTGTTTATAAGATTGGGGAAACCTGCAGTCAGCTGAGACTGAAGAAGTCACTTGGATGAGTGACGAAACGTTTCTCCCACAAAACGCTACGTCCAAATGAACAGAATCAACTTTTGGAGATTTACTTTCCTGGATGATTGAGAATGCATCAAGACGTTTTTACATCATACTATTTCATTTACAGAACTAAAATTAGTTTGTTGTGTAAAGAGAATCTTTGAGCTTGACTCAATGGTTAGACCTCATGAATACATCTCCGTGGATGAAGCTGTATTCAGTCTAGCAAAAAGCAGAAGAAGAGGTTGCAACATGTGTTTTCAATTTTGAGTGGTAGTGTGTTAATGATGACTTCTGTAGCCTGTGTGCACCGTTCTGGGTACAAGTGCACCACACTGCTAAATGTACTTTGTGTTTGAGAATGTGTTTAGAGTTTTGGTAAATGGGAGATTCAGATTTTCAAATGGTGTCCTAACCAGATGAATAGCGTTTAAGATTTTGACAACTGTGGGATTGATTTGATGAAAGAGTTTTCACAGTTGACAATTTAGTTTTTACAATGGGATTTAGTGTTTTAGCAATTCAGAAAAACTGTATTATATATATATATATATATATATATATATATATATATATATATATATATATATATATATATATAAACAAAAAAGAAAACAAGCAAAAAGAGAGCAACACAATAAACACAACTCTACACTCTACAGCAATAACCTATATAACTGTAACTAACAGTAAATACTAAATATTGAATGTTATTGTGTAGCACACCAGACCCACAGCGCAAAATGTGCTTTGAGGTAGCAGCCAAGAAAGATATAGTTTGTATCTGTGAGCACCCATTGTTAGGTTTATATTGTGGATTGTCATTTATGCTTAGAAACATATAATCATATATGCTTAGGGGTATATAATCAATTGTATATGTTACAGGCCCTCGATGGGGTTTGTTTTTAAACTGTTTTTTTTAACAGAAAAGAAGAGACAGGAGACATGAGTTGTGTTCGGTCTGCAGGCTCTTCCTCATCTGAGGCACAGAAGCGTTGCAACGGCCTATCGCACTCAGCGCTATCTCCCCCTTGTGGCAATGCCACGCAATTACGTTCTCCATAACTAAATGAAAGTGCAATACCACCATAAAATCAGGTCTTTTACATCAATAAACGTTTTACAAAAAAAATTACAAGTGTGACCATACACTTGTGGGGGTCACATAGAGTGATTGAGGTCTGATCCTTAGTAGTCTGCAAAGACTCTGTGTGCCTTCCAGAGTGTTCTGGCATGCACACACATCCTAAGGTCATGAGAGAGGCCGTACCTTCTCTTACTGATTTATGGTATAGGACAGGGGTCAGCAACCTTTAACACCCAAAGAGCCATTTGGACCCGGGTTCAAGATAACACTGTATATATTGTTTTTCACCTTTATGCTTTTTGTGAACAACTAAGGTGTGTTGCTTATGAAATCCATGAAGTGCTACAGAGAAAATTACATTTTATTTACGTAATCAACACATTTTGCACTCTTAAAGAAATATAACAAAGCAAGGCAAGGCAAGGCAAGTTTATTTATATAGCACAATTCAACAACAAGGTGATTCAAAGTGCTTTACAGAGACATTAAAAACAAAAACAAATAAAAAGCATGATTTAAAATTGATTAAGACAAGCAAACAAACAAGCAAACAAACAAACAAAACAGTATTTAAAATCAAAAATCAAAACAGTAGATAAAATCAGAACAGTAGATAAAATCAGTAGTTAAAATGTAAGTTTTGAAATTTAAGCGTGTGGATTTGGTGCTTTATTCAAAAGCAGCTGAGAACAGGTGAGTCTTCAACCTGGATTTAAATAAACTGAGTGTTTCAGCTGATCTGAGGCTTTCTGGGAGTTTGTTCCAGATATAAGGAGCATAAAAGCTGAATGCAGCTTCTCCGTGTCTGGTTCTGACTCTGGGAACTGATAAAAAACTGGATCCAGATGACCTGAGGGATCTGGAAGGTTCATACTGGGTCAGGAGGTCACTGATGTATTTTGGTCCTAAACCATTCAGAGCTTTATAGACCAGCATCAGAACTTTAAAGTCTATCCTCTGACGGACAGGCAGCCAGTGTATAGACCTCAGAGCTGGACTGATGTGGTCCACTTTTTTGGTCTTAGTGAGAACTTGAGCAGCAGAGTTCTGAATGAGCTGTAGTTGTCTGACTGATTTTTTAGGTAGACCTGTAAAGATGCTGTTACAGTAATCAAGCCTACTAAAGATGAATGCATGGACTAGTTTTTCCAGGTCCTGTTGAGACATCAGATCTTTTATCCTTGAAATATTCTTGAGGTGATAGTAAGCTGATTTTGTTATTGTCTTAATGTGTTTTTCTAAGTTTAGGTCTGCATCCATCACTACACCCAAATTTCTCTCCTGGTTTGTGGTTTTTAGGTGTATAGATTGAAGTTCTCTGGTGACCTGTAATCGTTTTTCTTTGGCTCCAAAGACTATTACTTCAGTTTTGTTTTTGTTTAGCTGGAGAAAATTGTGGCACAACCAGTCATTAATTTCCTCAATGCATTTACCAAGAGCCTGTACAGGGCCTCGGTCTCCTGGTGACATTGTGATATATATTTGTGTGTCATCTGCATAGCTATGATAGTTTATTTTGTTGTTCTTTATAATCTGTGCCAGTGGGAGCATGTAGATGTTAAACAGAAGGGGTCCCAAGATGGAACCTTGGGGAACTCCACATGTGATACTTGTCTGCTCAGATGTGAAGTTACCTATTGATACAAAGTATTTCCTGTTTTCTAAGTATGTTTTGAACCAGTTTAGTACAGTTCCGAAAGACCTGCCCAGTTCTCCAGTCGTTTGAGTAATATGTTGTGGTCAACAGTATCAAATGCTGCACTGAGATCCAGTAAAACTAAGACTGACATTTTTCCACTGTCTGTATTCAGACATATGTCATTAAACACTTTGGTCAGAGCGGTTTCAGTGCTGTGGTTCTGTCTAAAACCTGACTGGAAGGCATCATAGCAGTTATTCTGTGTTAAGAAGTAATTGAGCTGTTGAGAAACTGCTTTTTCAATGATCTTACTTAAAAATGGGAGATTTGAGATCGGCCTGTAGTTATTCATTTGTGTCTTGTCAAGATTGTCCTTTTTCAATATAGGTTTAATTACAGCAGTTTTTAGTGGTTCTGGAAACACACCTGACATTAAAGAAAAGTTTACAATCTGTAACAGGTCTGACTCCAAAGTCTTTGAGACCTTTTTGAAAAAACTTGTTGGCAAGACATCTAAACAGCAAGAGGAGGAGTTCAGTTGGCCTAAGATGTCCTCCAGGTCTTTGCTGTTAACAGGGTGAAACTGTTTGATGGTGTTTAAACAGCTTTTCGGTGGACACAGTACATATCCTGGATCTGCTGTTGATGTACCAATTGCTTGTCTAATCTTTTGGATTTTTTCTGTGAAGAATTTGGCAAAGTCATTGCAGGCCATGGTCGAATGAAGTTCAGTTGCCACTGACACAGGAGGGTTTGTTAGCCTGTCAACTGTAGAAAATAAGACCCGAGCATTATGACTGTTTTTGGTGATGATGTCAGAGAAGTAGGACCTCCTTGCACTCCTCAGTTGTAAATTATAATTGTGAAGTTTCTCTTTATAGATGTCATAATGAACCTGGAGGTTTGTTTTTCTCCATCTGCGCTCAGCTTTCCTACACTCTCTTTTTTCATTTTTCACCAGTGTGGAGTTTCTCCATGGAGACTTTTTCCTTCCAGAGATAACCTTCACCTTAATGGGAGCAATAGTGTCCATTACATTTAACATTTTATCATTAAAGCTATTGACGAGCTCATTGACTGAACCTCTGGACAGGTCAGGTGTTAAGGGGAAGACCTGGTTAAAGATCTCACTACTGTATTCAGTTATACACCGTTTTGTGATCACTGCTGTTGATATATTTGTGTGGGCTGAGATTTTACTTTCAAAGAAAACACAGTAATGATCAGACAGGCCCACATCAGACACCATCAGACACCTTTGAAATGCTCAGGCCCTTGGAGATCAGTAGGTCAAGAGTGTGTCCTGTATTATGTAAATGTTTTCCCAGCTAAAGGAAAGGAAAGGAAAGGAAACACTGTATATATAAGGAAAGACACCCAGCTGAATGAAAATGATCCATGCAGCAAACAAAAACTGTTGTGAGCCGCCACCCTTATATCACCTTTGGGCTTTTGGAGCCTTGACCTGACTTTTAAAAAATATTTGGAAAAAAAGCACTATGCTGCTAAAAAAAGAAAAATAGATATTTGCAAAATTCTGCCTAAATATGTATTTTACCTGGTTAATGTGTGTGGCGTGGTCTGCAGTGCCGCTGCAGGGGAGGCGGATGCACCTGAGCGGCACCCGCAATCACGCCTCGCCACCTTAAAGTCTGTGCTCTCTCTGCTGTTGTGTTGTCAGGCTGTGAGTTGAAAAGCTACAGCCGGCTGTATGCGTACAGCAACCGTGTGTGAAAAGTGGTCAATAAAGAGATGCTGAAAAGCAGCGGGTCTGCCGTGGTATGTTTACAATGGGACTTATGCTCCTGAACCTCTGCGCACAGCGTCTGTACGAAGTCACTTTCATCTTTACGCAGGACTGTAAGCTGTCGTCTGTGAGGCGCGAGCAGTGTTTGTTTTTAACATAGTTCACGGTGGAGAACAGCTGTTGACATAATGTGGATTCGAAGATCCATAATTGGCCCACCTGGGGTTGAAAGTCTCGATAAATGCACGGCGTTTCAGCGGGTATATCAGCTTACGCAAATGTGACGCTTATTTTGAGCGATGAAAAATAATAAAATATAATTTTATTTTTATATTTAAATATCACAATAATCTTCCAATTTAGAACTACAAGTTAAAAAAGAACTAACATAAATAAAATACACTTCAGCTAAATACTTCTAATTTATTTTCTCAAACCACCCGGAGCTGCAGTATAAGGACAAAAGAGCCGCAGGTTGCCGACCCCTGGTATAGGAGGACACCTACTCTGTATCAATTTTAGTAAGTGCGCTTTGTTTAGGTGGACCGCTGAACTCCTGGTACCGGCTTTTTAAGGAGGCGTTCACAGTGCCATATCTACACACACACACACACACACACACACACACACACACTACAAACAGACAAGGTACTCTTTGTTCACATGCATGCTTGTGTAAGATGTCTTATTCTTAAGAACTTGTGCATATTCATGCAACCTCAATAAAGAGCGGTGCTATGGGGGAGCTAACTGAGAATGACTGGGGTTCAAGCGGCAGGAACAGCGCTCGTCACAGTTCTCTCCCTTGTGCACGAGATTACACAAAGAGTTCAGCCTGGCGTCTAATGCTTTTGCCATTGTAGTAGAATTGTCTACTTCCAACAATAGGTCTGTGCTAGACAAACCTATCACCCATTAGTACACCTGTGTGTCCACATGTGTGCACACCTGTGCCAATCAGCGCAGTTGTATTCAAAATGTTTCTCCATGTAACGATCTGCTAGAGGGTCTGGGGAGCCAGAGTCCCATCCCCAAGGGCATTAAGCAGGCATGGAGGAGATCCAGGCCCCAGACATCCCGGAAGGGGCCCAACCGAGCCAAGGGCACCAGACCCCGCCAAGCAGCCACCGGGAGTGAGCCAGTACATACCTGAGTGCCCAGCCCTTGACACCAAGAACCACCAACGCACCAACATCTGAGGGCATCAGCCACCAGCAGGGAGTGTGGTGCGTGGACCCCAGTAGGCACCCCATTCCCCGGAATCCACCAAGGGCAGGGGGTCCAGGCCCATCTGAACCGGAGCCCACAGCAGTAGCACTGCCAAGTCCCACAGAGCCCAGGGCAGGCCACCGCAGAGGAAATTACCCCCACCCCATCATCCAATTATCTTCTGGGCTGCATAAGACAATAGAAACCCAGGTTAAGTTCATTCTCCACCTCTCCTATATCTGTTAACTTTTACTTTCTTAATAACTTCACACACGAAAAACAAAAATATTGCTCCTCTGCTGTCTGTACATTTATTTTTAACCAATTATTTATATTTGGTAGGAAAATGGAAAATAGATGCAAGAATTTTCTGACACATGTGCAAACATTCATGCAAATGCAGTCTATAACACACAGACCAAGGTTGGACAATTCTCACAAGTCTACAAGTAAATATTTGGACAGTGAGGCAGCTTTTTAAAATTTCTTTAAGTAGTTTTCAGGAATAGTTCTCTGGGCTTCTTGAAGGACATTCAAGGTCCTCTTTAGATGTCTTGATGCATGCTCAATCATCTGGGTAAGGAAATCCCCCAAAATTTATCCTTATTATCTGGACAGAGCTTTTTCAGTGGGAGAAATGTTTCCTCACTCATCGAAGGGACACTACGTCCAGATGAACAGAATAAACTGTTTGAGGTCTTTTCTCTAGGTTTTTCTGCTTTTGTACTTTTCTCTGTTAAGATGATCTCACACTGCTTCAATAATGTTGACTATGATAGTGTTCCACTGTGGGTGTTTTTTCCCTTTTACTGCATTGGCAGTTTGTTTGTCATACTGAAAAATATAGCTGTTGCCACACTTATCCGATGGTATTGCATGGTGGATTAAAATCTGCTCTGGCACTTTTCTGTGTTAATAATCCGCAGAATAATCCACAATTTGGACAACATCTCCAACACCACTGGATGAAATGCAGCTCCAAACCATGAGAGAGCCTCCGCCATGTTTTACTGATGGCTGCATACTGACGATTTTAAGAAATCACTCCATCACACATGTAAACACTCATTTTGAATCCAGTTCTTATGTAATGTGGCACACCTCAGCCTTCTCTGTCTTTTACTCTTCTTTCAGAATAGCTTCTTCGCAACCAACTTTGCATTAAGATCACTTTTGAGTGAAGAGTATATGGATCAACTGAAAGGACAGTTTCATCATGCTTCAGGTCTCTGCTTGAATTATTTTTCCTGTTTCTCAAGGACATAATTTTCAGGTACTATTCATCTACTGTAGATTGTTTTTCAGGTCTGCCACTTCTTCTTTTGTCCTCTACTTAACCAGTTTCCTCAAACTCTTTTAAGGGTACACTGACCACTATGCCAAGATATGCTAGAAAAATGCTAAAAACAAATGGCTACAATATAAAAAAAATTTGAGAAATCAAATTGAATATGTTCTTGTGATAATCTACTATTAAAGTAGCAGAAGACAACATTTAAAACTAGTTTGTTGAAAATTTGTCTGTTACGATTATCCACTACAATTCTGAGCAAATGCTTTGGTACGGAGCCCTGCAGGGGACATGGGAGAAAAAAAAATTAAGACGGACTTTTGCGAGATCTCGCAAAACTAACTTGGGATCTCGCAAAACTTTTGCGAGATCTCGCAAAAGTAACTCGGGATCTCGCAAAAGTTTTGCGAGATCTTGTGAAGGAAAAAAAAACCTTAGGCTTAAATGATTCAAATGTCAGTGCTAAGTGACTTAAAAAAAACTAAAAAAATTGTCAGGTACAGGAACTGAACTGAAAATGAGTTAAAAAGCAGCCAATACCTAAAGAAAAACTTGGAACAACCTTCTGAAGCCTTGACAAAAAGACCACTTAAAAATTGTGGCTGCTTGGAACCAAATATAAAGGAATTCTTTTGCACAGAACTGTATACAGTACATGAGGAAATAAAATGAATAATTAATGTAGCAGCTGAGCAAAACAAACAAACACAAAACAAACAAAAGAAATTGCTCAGTGCTCTTCAAAACTTCAAGGGCACAAAAACAGGATAGTTTACTATTAAAAAATCCTGTGGTAATAAAGTTAACTATTATTCCACAAAGTTAAACACAATTAAAAACCAAAAGTAGGTGTGAAAAAAAAAAGATTTATAGATATTGCACATTTGGTGTGATCTTGACATAATTTTCACAAAACATAAATCAGCCTGAGCTAGTATTGGTCTTTACCATTGCACAAAATCATATCTTAAAAGCTGTGGATGCTAACAGATAGACAGACAGATGACATGAACCAACTGCATACACACTTCTTTCGGTGAGAAAAATACTATGGTATGTACAAAACAGAATGTAGATTTTTGGGATTTGTACTTAGTATAATCATTCATCAGTCTCTATGTAGCTCTATGTTTTCCATTTTGCTGGAGGATTTTTAGAACTGGCTACTAAGCTCCGTTGACTCCTCAGAATCTACTAGCTTAACCTCGTTACACTCCACTTTATCTGAGCATTCTTCCAAAAGAGCCTCAGGTATGTCTTGCTTTGACCTCACAACAGATGCAATAATGTTTTCTAGGTGTGGATTTCCCTTTGCCTCCTCCTCAACTCTTTCCAACACCTCCCCATAGCCCTCTTTCTTCAGAATACCCACAAAGTTTTCAAATAGAGTGAGCAGAGGAAAGGCATTCTCGAGCATACTCTGATTAGGCTTTGGAAACCCCCAAAAATAACCACCATTGTGCAAACCAAACACTCGTCCATGAACTGGGGAGCCAGAAGAGCCGTGATACATTTTAGAGTTGTAATTCAAATAGATATTTTCATATGGGTCATTTTTGATCGCCTGACTGATTGCATAAATAGTGATCAAATATTCCTTGTAGTCCTCTAAATTTTTGCTAACAGCCTCCTCTCGTCTGTCTTTCTCAATGATACATGTAGGATGCATTTTTTTCACTCCTCCTCCTCGGTGTCCAACAACACAGGCCGCACCATCTAAAGGTGCAGGTACAAATCTCTTGAGGAGCCCTAGGGGGACCTGGCTCTCTGTTTCTAGCATAAGTATGGCATAATCTAACTTATAATTGCCAACAAACACTGTGGCTTTTATCTTGTTCCTTTCCAATTCTTGTTTTTCAAAGTTAAAGACAGCAGTAATGTTTACAAATCCCTGCCAATTAGGTATTTTTGATTTAATCCAGTATTTGAATAAGTGGGCATTCGTCAAGACATAGTTGTTTGACGTTGAAGAGTTGTTTGACAATGTCAGTAAGGGAAAAGTGTATATTTATTTCTAAGGTCAAAGCATGTGTTATACTGGACTAAATATTATATATCAAAAACACAAAAAACTTAAATATGTATGCATCTTTCAGTCAGCTCAGGTCATGTTGATGACCTGAGCTCACCCGAAAGGCTGGAGCTCCCTGTGGCTGCGTGCTCAATCTGCGGCTGTCAGGACCAGGACTGCCCTGATAAAAACAGATACACATACAAATGAAACCAGACAAAAGACAAATGATGAAACATGAATACTGTAATATTATTAGACAAGCTGTTACTTACAATTTCCTTCCCCAAAAAGGGCCTGATGTCTTCAGTTATCTTTTGCCGTTTGCTGGGAAACATTTTCTTCTGACATCATAAACATAAAGTCAGAGTATGTAATGGGTTTCTAAGGTTGCTTCAATCTTTTTTTTTTTAAATACATATCTTGTTCAACTCACTGTAGCATGTGGCCAATAAACAACCTCTGATGATTCTGCCATTGAAGTCCTGAAGAAGTGATTTTCTGTGTCAGGCCTTTAATATATCTTCAAACAAAAATCAGAATATACCAAACTTGGTTCAATCTGTGTTAAAAGCAGAATAAATGCAGATACTTAATAATAATAAAAAAAAATTCAAACCCATTAAATGCAATAAAAATCACACACTGATGATGTTGAAATCTCAAAAGTCTCAAAAGAGTAAATGACATATAATCCATATAAATGACAGTAATCCAAGGAGGGAAAACTTCTGAGAAAATAAGAATCCACACACAATCTCTACAAAAGGTGACTCCTACCTGTGACAGCTATGGATAAGCTATAGGTGAGCAAGAGAGCGATGCTCAGGTAGCAGCTACTATTTATAACATGAACACATATTTCACCTACCAATGTCATACTGAACAAAATGTAATAATCCATGATGAGACATGTCAGAGAACAGAAAACAACACAGTGTTGCCAGAAACACAGATGAGGTAAACTTTATTTCACAACCAACATTTTAAAAAGGAGATTTTAAATAGAGATTTAGGGCAACCTGCCAGGAAGATGACAAATCTGTCCATACCAGTCAAACAATATAAACTACACACCACACTCCACAGGGATCTGTGCACGGCAAACAAAATACATGCAAATAGTAACACGGCACACAGTGACCTCAGTGCAGTTGACACTGAGGTCACTGTTGGTCCCGGTGGACGTGAACATCATGAAGCCTGGCTAGTTGGAGGAGATCTGGCTGTTGATCCAGGTCTGGTACTGGGATACTCTGGTGAAACCTCTCCCAAAACTTACAATTCCCACCTGAATCCAGCAACCATTCTGTTTGCTCACCATTGGACCTCCTGAAGTCCCCCTTTGAGATCAGTTGTCAGTGATTCTTCCACTTGCTAGTCACAGTTACACTGCCTGTTTTCCACAACAGGAACCTCCACCTCCATCAGGTTTTGTGGAAGAGGAAGGTGCACTGAAGGGGTAAAATAAAAATATCAGTTTGTTATAAATGACATGTGACTGCTTAAATGCGCCTTCAAACAAAAGGACAGCTGCACCAAACTTAAAAACAAAGTACAGTCATGTGTGCAAACAAATTTGGGGGAAACATGATGTTCTTGTCCGCTGGAGGTTATAACTCTCTGCAGAACACAGTCACGTGGTTAACTAGTGGAGTGCTTTGATCCCACTCTGTCATCTTGTCCTGTTTTTGTTATTTGAGTATTTGAGAGGAAGCACAACAGCTGACAATAGATTAACGCCAACATGTAGTAGCTGTCTAATGCCACTGGCGTGTAACCTGCCTCTCACCATATGACAGCTGGGATAGGCTCCAGTGCCCCTGTGACCCTGATGAGGGTAAGTGAAAGAGAATGGATAGGTGGATGGATGGATGTAAACACATCGCCTCATGGCCATTTAAACACACTACAAGCAACATCCTCCATTAAAAGATAAAATATGAAATAACAAGATACGACTACACAGAATGATAACCATACTGTTTACATTATAAATCCAGCGGGATACAATGTGCAATGTCCAAGCATCCATTCAATGATAACAGAACAAATGGACCCGTTGTAATTTCAGAACTTTTCTGAGAATCATCACATTCCTTTTTCTTTTCTAACTCAGAAGATAATTTCAACCCAACTTTTTCAGTTCCTTTCCTTATTGTAGGCACTTCTCCTCTGTTTTTTTTTATTCTGCTATTTATGTGACTCCAGGTCATATGAGATAGTTTTATAATGAGGAATTGTTGTTACTCAATTTGAAGAAGCACTGACAAAAGGTATATATAAGTAACTGTGTGAAATATCTTACATTTTTTTATCTGTCATTTTTTTAAACAGTATGATTTTGGAAAACTTTATATTATTGCTATTGTCTTGCTACTTTCATGCTTCTGCCCTCTGTTTCACACTAATCCAAAGAAGCATTTTGTTTGTAAGTGTATCACAATTTAAATATGTTGTATATAAACATCTCCTCACCATGGAGCCAATTCCTTTTGAAAAGGCAAAAGTGTGTTGACAAATTACTGGTAAGAAACATTTTAAGATGGAAAGATTCATAAAGACAAAGAAGTCTTTAAATCAGTGCAGACAAAAATATAGATTTTTATCATATAAAGAACCTTTTCAGCAGAATCAAAGTTTTTAAATAAGTGTAGTAGTTTGTTATTGACATAATCTCAACTCAACACAGACAAGAAACTGCTTTAAACATTGTGTTGCTTCACTTCTCATTTATTATCAACCAAATATTGTTCAGTGGTGACTTCTCAAAATGAACTCCAGCAAATACAAATAAAAAAACAAGAAAATCTTTTCCAACAGCAAAATAAGACATGAAAAAAGAATATGTATGGAAACGTAATAGCAAAATATAATGAAAGAAATACAGATTAAACTAAATGCATGCAGTCTGTCATGGAACACTGTGTGACCCAGGACCATGACACGGTCTTTATGAAAGAAAGGAAAATTCGCACTTTTGAACTACAGTATCTTCAAAAATGTGGTAACTTCATGTTTAGACTCACTGCAAGAAACTCAAGTGAGTTTTAATACAACATGCAGGAAGTTTGAAATCTAAATTAAATTCCATTTTCAAACATCAACAAAAATCAAAAACTGGCAATCATTGAGTACATCACAAGCACGTTAGTTTCAGCTTCAGAAACGCAAATTGTTTATGTCATTATGACCTACTGAAATCCTGCTTAGAGCTAACCAATTATATTTCCCTTATGCTGAAGGATTTTCTAATCTGAACAACTGATCTCCATTTGCTCCTCAGGAGCGTCCTGTTTTGTGTTGAGCACCTTTGTCAGGAACTTGTTTCCCTTTGCCTCCTTCTCAACTCTTTTCAACAGCTCCTTATTTTCACTTTCCTTCAGATTATTAACAAATCGTTCAAATATCATAATCAGAGGATGGGCATACTCAATTACACTCTCAACATCTTTTGTAAAACCAAAGGTAAATCCTGCAGTGTGCAAACCAAAAACTCTGCCAAGACCATCAAACACTGGAGAACCAGAGGCACCGTGATACATGAAAGTGTGGTAGGTCCCTATTTTTCCTGCTTTATGTCCACCCTGCAAAATGTTTTCAATGCCTTGGTTTCTGACATGATCGCTGAGAGTGTTTATGATTAATGGGTGTTTGTACTGACTTAAATAATCAGAAGCAGCCTGCTCTCTCTTCTCTATCTCAATGATAAATGTAGGATCCATTTCTTTCATTCGCCCTGCTGGGTGTCCAATGATGCAGGCTTCACCATTAGCAGGCAGTGGACCAACCTTGCTGAGCAGCCCTGGTGGTGCCTTTATGTTCTGTGCTCTTGTTCGCTGGTTTGGTTTTGAGCCTTCAGGGTTGAGCTCCAGAACTGCATAATCTAGATCAGCATCAAAGTCAATGAATGTATTCTCTGCTCTAAAGTAGTAGAAATTTGTTTCTGGCTCAGGCTCCTCATAGTCAAATATAGCAAACACTTCTACATCCTGCTGCAGCTCCTTTCCTTCAACGTAACCTTTAAACAAATGTGCGCTAGTCAGGATGAAAGTATCAAACAGCACGAAGCCTGTTCCCATAGAAACATCCTTAACAATGACTTTGCAAACTGACTTTCCCAGTTCTAGCAGCTTCCTGACTCTGTGAACTTGACTGAAGGACTGTTGGATCTTTCCAAAGTTCTCCTTTCTGAGATTCAGTACTTTCTGAAAATAATCAACAGTAAATCTACTTTCCATCAATCGTTTCAAATCTGGAAACTGCTCACGCAGTTGGTTACGAATCTCATCTGTATCAATACTGCAGTCAGGTTCTTCCAGTCTTGATTTTACACTGATTCCCTCTTGCTGTACTATAGTTATGACTGACCAAGTTTCACTCTTGGTTTGTGAACTATCGGATGCAGATTGGCGGTTCTGATCTCTCTGTTTCTTGGGGTTGGCTTCAAGATATTTTCTCTTCAGTTGACGTGGAAGACAGATCTTGAATTTTTTATTATCCAGGTTGTCAACCTTTTGTGTGCACATAGTCACGGTATTTTCATTCTCAAACAGCTTAAAGTTGCTGAGGTCGTCAATGAAGCGACCGTCTCTTTTCAGAGCCTCCTCCACAGTTATCCCCTTCTCGCCATAAACACGGAGATACCTGAACTGTTTTACAGCGTTGTTTTTAAAAAGCTCCTTTGTTTTGGTGTCTTTCCCTCCCTCTTTATCGATGTAGAAGATAGAATATCTATCCTTTGTATGGATTTCCAAATTAGGTTGAACGTTTCCAACTATTTCTGGTTCACATGATATAGTCAGAACTTTATCATCCCTGATGCAAGAACAAGGAAAGTGTGTTGCAATACTAGATTCGTTATCTCCTTTACCCATTTGAATGATAACATTCTCATCAGCACAGGCAATCTTCTCCTCATATATATGTAATGTTTTTATGGCTTCCAGCACTGTGCGAGGTTGATCACAGTAAACGGTGTATTTTTCAGGACCACGTCGACTGAATTTCACTTTAAATTGGTGTTTATGCAATTCCTGCAAAATTCAGAGTGGGGAAACAGAAGTTAGATTATTTTGTATATTTAAAATCAATTTTTTTATATATATATATATGAAGGAATATGCACCTTCTCATCACACTCCGCCTTCAATGTACAGATTAAGTTGGGTGTCATCTGCATAGCAGTGAAAATGTATGCTATGCCTTTTAATGATACCACTTATGGGAAGAATGTATGTGCATGCATATAACGATGTGAACTAAACTAGTATGTTTTGGATAAATGAATGCCATGTAAGAATGGGGAATAAAGTACTGGTTTGGGGTCAAGCACTTTTTCTATGCTCTTTCTAGGTAAGTGCTTCAAACATTCACACTCTGATAAAGTATGATGCAGAGCGACTTAGGGTTAGTATCTTGCCCAAGGATATTTAACATATCATTTAACATTTAACACATTTTTATGTCATTGCTTTGCATATCAAGAAATAAACATACACGTAGGAGAATTTTCCTTTCATAGCTTTTGGACAGAAAACTGGGCAAAGCAGGAATTTTTAATCCTTGATGAAAATGAATCATTGGCTCTACTTTAAGAGAAATTATATTTTTCTAAAAGCAGTCTAAGGAGCTTGGAAAGAACAGTGTCTGGACTTCTTTAAGTTGAGGATCATTAGGGGGTCCATTGTCCCTCTTAGGGGTATACTCCGACAGGGCTTAAATCTGGGACTCTTCACCACTGACCCTTAGAACTGAAGAAGCTTCTCGGATGAGAGGTGAAACGTCTTCAAGCAACTTAAAGAAGTCCAGACGCTTTTCTTTCCAAGCTCCTTAGACTAGGATGACCTGGATGACTGAGAACCTTCACAGACATATTTTTTTTAAAAGCAGTTTTTTACTGTTCTTAATTTAACCAAACTGTGGTAGAAAACTTAAACTGTATTTTAAAAAGTGAAGAAAAAGACCAAATATTAATGGTACGAAAGTAAAATTTTCTATGACTAAACTAGAAAAAAAAATTGTGGGTTCTGCTTAGGGTCTCAGGCGGGACCATTTTTCAGATGTGGTTGACTTTTACATGGAATTATGCAGAAGCTCTCCCAAGAGGATGTAGCCTCTCAGGATGCACAAAGAAAAAAGATGCATAATCAAATTAGGTAACAGTACCACAAGTAACAGATATCAAGGTAATAAATGACAACACATTACAGGATTTTTAGGTGGAATATGTAATGTGTTTGTTCTTTTAGAAGAGTATAAGGTGTTACAAATGACAGAGCAATGTAATGGCTTGCAATGTAGACTATTTCAAACTGCAGGGGACACATCTTGTCCTCACCAGACATAAAAACAATTTGATTAGACAGGAACATGTAGGGAGGGACAGACTAAAGGAAGAAATATGAATAAATCACAGATTTTGTGTGTGAAACATTTGAATGCACGATTTCCATACATTTAGTCCCGCTCACTCTGCAAGGATTAAATCATTAGACGCTAAAGAATGCAGCTAGCTATGCAAACTAAACTAATGCAAACTATACTTGAACAGTGTTACGGGTTCGAAATTGAGGACGAGAGTAAAACAATGATAGTCCAGAAGAGGTCGGTCAAACAATTGATTTTAATGAATGCACGCAGCGTGGAGAGGTGCAAACTGCAAAAACATCAGTTGTACATCTCTGCCCAAAATACACTCTAGATTACTTTTATCCCATCAGGGTATTGTAACGCCCCCTCTTGCGTTTACAGTCACATAATTTGCATGTACAAAACATCCATGTATTTTAAGAGATAACTGCAGACACAGAAGTTCCCCATCCATCCAAATATGGTGAAGATCTCAGGCCTTTGAGGTCCCCATGGACTGGACATCCTTTCGTCACCTGTAACTAAGCAAACTCAAATACCACAAGAAGCTGAATACATTCAGGCCTTTGCTCAGCTACTATTTTACTGTAACAATATACTCAGGCTCTGAGTTATGATATATATATATTAACTCAATCATTTTAAAGTAGTTATAACTGCACCTGTAATAAACATGTTAATATTTGATTATGATAACCCCTATAATATAACTTATAACATAATGCCAGCAGCTTCAATAAACACTTTGATGAAATGATAATTAATGTAATGTTAAGGATGATGGTTATATACAGTTCAGCAGTGACCTAATTTCTTTAAATATTACAATTCCCTCTCTTGATGTCTCTCCAGAGACATCACCACACCATTTCCTTGTGTCACTCCTCGACCCACTCTGTCACCTCTACATCCATTAATGGCATCATGGGCCCCGAAACCACCATTCCCAGGTCCACTTCCTTCGCTCTGACCCTCTCTAGCCGTCCTCTGACTCAGCAAATCAGAAAACCACCTCATGTCCTCTAGGTGGTCCAGTAATAAAACACCAGCTCCCACTTGAAAACACTTCATGCTTAAGTGGTCTCTGCTCCTTTTCTGGGTCTCTCTCTAGTGGAAATCTTCTCCTGTAAGGGATAAAAAACAAACAGCCTTTCTCTGCTACACCTCACTAACCTACTTTGTTCATCTAATGTTCCTTTAATTACTCAAAATTGGTTGACAATATCATGTTCTGGGCTCTATCCATTATATTAACTTTACTTAATCTCAATACTCTTTATGTGTGTGAGCAACGCTTTTAGTTCTATTAAAAACACCCCGGGTAAAATATACACCATCCCTATGTCAGCCTAAATGTCCACTAGAAAACACACTTCAAAATTTTCTATCATCATTTACTCCTCTGTTTGCTTCAAGCATATACATAACATGCAAAAGTTACTGTTAATACCAGTTAGACAAGTTTCTACAACATTTTGTTTCACCCGGCTCACCCTCACACATTTCCTGTTCACTTATTGCATATTCATCTTTAACACCTTTTACCTCAGCAGTTGCTAAGCAGAAACAAAGCAACTCGTGGCCCACCTTTACCCTACAAAATAAATCTATGTCATGTTTGTGTCTGTAAGCATGTTTTGCATTCATTCATTACACTCCACGCCATTCCTGCAAGTTAGGAGCTGTAAATTTAAAAGCTACATAAAGTCCAGGCCTTCGGCCTGGCCTATATTTAAATCATGTGTGTTTGTAAGCGTGCATGCAATTAACCTGCTATGTTCTCATCTTCCCTCAACATGTATCACCTGGACACTCTCACCCGTGAAGCTTAAAACCCTTTGGACGGAACATGAACTCTAAACAAGCACAGTTATGCATTGTGTATGAAATCAACTCAACCTGTAAATAGAGACATCACTGTTATCACAAACATATTCAATACTATTAAAATTATACTGTACAACCTGTTATTAATGCAGTCATCATAAGGCACATTATATAGTAGCAATAAAAATCTCTAAATCCCCAATCCCAACAGGTCCTGTTTTTAAATCTTCCCTGACTTTCCCTTCAAGTTCTGCTTTCTTAGTACAATAATTAGGTCCTCCTAATCCCATTACATCTGCCATATTGATTCCTTCATGTGTAAGTGTCAGATTTCGAGCATCTAAAACTTTACTCAGTCTCTGTTGTGCTAATGATGCCATAATTAAAACCTGCAAATTCACATAAGCCACCACACTATGTTAGTCAGAACTTTTAGTGAGTATTCTCTCCCTACATGTGCTGTTTCCTATATTATTTTGGCCACCCTTGCTGCATGCTGTGCACATTTGGGGTGCCTTGCTTCTGTTGGACTCCACCTTATGTTAACCTACATAAGTACCTGTCTTAAGAGCGACCTCTGCACAGCTCAGACGCCAGTTGCAAGAGCTCTCTAACATTAGAATCATCAGCTGTGACTTATATAGTGTTATTTCGGTACTTTATACTTCCCACAGTTTTGAACGTTGTTTATATGGGGAGTTCCTCTTTTTGTGTCTATATTTATTAATATGCCTTGTGCACTAAAACTTCCTGTTTTTCAGTCTGGCTGAGCACTTGTTTGTGAGTAAAAGGTGGCCTTGCTCTACAAGCCAGCCTTCATTATTAAAGTACATAAAACAAGATAATGGGCAGGTTCATATTAAAAATATAGCTTTTATTCCTAACACCAATCCCCGTTTTTTCATTTCTCCCCTGAGAAATGAACTAATTCCTAGTTTATGACATTTAAGTTTACTTCAATACATTCCCATTTAATTTTATTTATATAGCGCCAAATCACAACAAAAATTGCCTCAAGGTGCTTCATATATACAGAGAAAAACCCACCAATCTTGTGACCCCCTATTGAGCAAGCACTTTGGCAACAGTGTGAAGGAAAAACTCCCTTTTAACAGGAAGAAACCTCCAGCAGAACCATGCTCAGGTACGGGCAGCCATCTGCTGCGACTGCTTGGCGTCAGCTAATAGAGACTTTTGAAGAGAAATACTTAATATTTAATAATCCACATTTCACTATTCTATTCCTCCGTTCAAATTTTATTCTGTATTGTTCTTTATTTGTTATTATTTATGTTTAGATTGTTTATTGCTAGTCTTGGTTTGTTGTTGTCTGTTTGGGAGCTGACATGGTCTCTATGGATAAGCGTCTTTTGGTGGGGTAGCATCAGGAGAGAAGCTCCAGAGAGGCATCTTTCATGTTAAACACTAAAATATAACAAAAGAGATCTTCTCAACGTGTTGTATATTTTTAATATTTCCTTATTATTTTGTCATAAAATAAATCAACCAAATAACTTAAGCTGTGTGACAGCACCTTGCGTTTACGCCGGGCTGTGAACTGCCCTGAAGCTACACCCCCTTTTACCCCATTTAACTTCTCAATCTTACTTTAAACTATTCCTGACCTTCTCCTTCTCTCATCTGATCATCTCAAGTACGTCCTGTACCAAATTTGCTTCCTCTTTTCAAGTCCCACATTTAATTACAAGCTCTAATACATTTGCCCTATATGGCTGTTCCGACGTGTTTCCTGTCAACTTAACAGAGTTATTCTCAAAACTCAGAGCTGAGGTTCCCCTTTCCTAAGTCTGTATGTTCTACAAGAAAGCAAGTCGGTAAACAAGTTTATCATCACAAAGGTTGTTAGGTAAAGGTCACGTAGACATTTGCTTAGTAACCCTAAAAGAGCACATTTCATGTAGCTAATCGCATATATTAAGACCCCCCTTTTTGTGACACATCTCATGTGTTACAAACTCAAAATCCTTCACTCAGGTTAGGGAATTAAAAGAAAAGTTAATCATATCATATTAGGTATAGTTGCTCCGGGCCTTCAAACCTGTGTTTAAGGAATGAAATCAAATTAATCATCATGTCAAAATCCCTTCTTGGCTCCATCCACAGCCTGCATCCTTGAAACGTCCTATAAACAAAAGCCTGTGTGTTAACTAGAACATCACCTTTTATACTCACTTTCTCCACTTATGATCCAACCTGTGTTATAAAACAAAACTTAAAACATAACAATTATCAGTCATGTGTCCAACCTTAGTCCAGTCTTTTGTCAGTGTCCAGTCGGTATTCATTTATTTTCTTTTTAGTTGTTTCTAGTAAAATAGTTCTTTATACGTTTGGACTGGATTGGCTCGCTGCAATCCTCTTAGACAGGGACCCACAATCTGACCCATTGTAATTCGGAAAAGGTCACCTTACTTTTTGTTTTCCTGAGACTATTGTCGGCGCCGTTATTCATTGTTGTCTTTTGCAGGCCTGCTTAGAACAAAAATGAGAAAAAAGAGAGCTGAGTATTAGCTCATCAAAGTACAAAACAAAATCACCTGACAGGTTTTTTCTTTATAAGTGCACTGTTACAAAACCCCTTAAACATGTCCATGTTTATTAAAACTCCCTCTTTAAAAATAAAACAACAACCTCCAAAATCTTCAACAATCTTAAATTTCAGCCATAGAACACACCCAAAACGTAAAAAGCTACACCGTTTCGTACACAATATCCCCCTTTAAGCACTTTACCAAACTCACATTCAACCTAAGATATAAACACGTTATAACAATGTGTCAACACTAATTTATAAACCTCTTAATCAACTTTACACCTCTCAACTGTCTACATTGCTTCCTTTCCTCAAGGCCTCAATCACACACACACAGCAAGCTCCTCTGTCATCACTCACATTAGCTCTCCAACTAATTTTCATACTCAGTCACAAGATAAATACATGTTTAAACCTTATCACATTATTCAATTATTTTCATTTTCTTTCTATACTAATCACTTGTTTTTATCAATCAGTGCAACAGCGCTCCTAAGTCACCCTTTTAAAACTGCTTTAATACTTTTCTTGTGTTTTTTCCATCTTTTTAAATCTTTCCATCAATTTTATTAACCATTCACACCATTCTCTCACTCATACAAGCAGCAAGCAGATCTTCATTGCATATGCTTATGTTTGCTATTTTGCATATATGGCTTCACAGTCTTTCAAACTCCTTCCCAATTCTCCAGTTAAGCAGTCAGTTTTTTCTTTCCCCGAATTACTAACCCTCTATTTTAATTTCCCACCTTAAATAAGCACTCCTAATCTTCAGCCAGGAGCTAGGGCCTGTTTTCCAGGTTCATGGACACATGATTCTGTGAACAATTCAACCAGAGACTTGCCTTAACATATCCATTGGCGTTAACCTACAATTTTCTTCCAACTGCTGGATCTTGAGAGTTGGTCCGGGTCTGCTCTGCTCCTAAAAATAACAAACTAAGACATTTGCATTATTATCACGGGTGCCTAAACGACCCATTTCTCTTTTTCTAGTCAAAAATACCAATTATGTCATGTATGTAAGCGTGTTCTTCCTTGCGTTATGTGGTCATGTAAATGCAGTGTAAGCTGTTTTCTTCATTGCATGCCAGGTGATCATCTTAATTAAGTGTAAGCAGTTTCTTCATTGCATGAGTGTAAGCTGCTTCTTCATTGCATCCTTATGTATTTATTGCATTTTCATGTATTCATATTTAATTACTGCATCTTTTCACTGAGCTCTACATTCAAACTATCTCACTTCTGATTCGTTTCACAAATAATCTCACATGTAACAATTTATATATGTGTCAGGCGCCACAGCGCGCGTGCACAAAAAGGATCCAGGCGCAGACCCAGCGGTAACAGAAAAGACACTTTATTATACTAACGAAAGGCGACCCGGGGGAAACTTAGAGAGCAAAACGAGGAACTAATAACCCGGGGAAACAATGACACAAGGAAGCCGGAATCGGGACCGCGGGAGGCTGCAACAGAAAGGGGAGAGGATTACTAGGAAGCCGGGAAGCGGAAAACACATTAAGACTGCGTTAGAGTAGTGGGCTTACGATAGAGCGAGACCGTGGGAGCTCGGAAGGGAGGTGCGGCAGCCCGTGAGCAGGGAGTCCGTGGAGATGGTGAAAGGGCCAGATGATGCACTGGGTGAGCCAGTTGAGCAGGAGGACAGGCAGGTGGCAGACGCCGAACGCCGGATTGAAACCACTGTGAGGTGATTACGGACTGGCGTGGAGCATCCGTCAGCGCCAGGTAAAGAAGCTCTGCAGGTAATCACCGCGATGGAGAGCAGGTGTGTCGGTGATGGCCCAGTCCGGGGGTGTGGCTACCCAAGCAGCACGCATTCCACAGACCCAGGACCACGGACTATGACAATATGTGTGTTTTCTATTCATTAATATAATTGTCAGTTATTTTGATTATCTTTTCCTTTTGTATTGTTTACCTCTTTGTTGTGCTGTGGTGGACATCCCTAAACAATCACAAGTTCAGGGTTCAATTTCAATCCAATCATCTCCTATCTTCTCGCAGTCAAACTCGTCCAGCTTCATCTCTCACTGGTCCTTTTCATTCACAGTGTCCTGTTCGGGCTTCAGAGCCCCAGCAAACACAGTGTGTTTCTTCTCTGTTTTGATCTTTCAGTATTTCCTCTTCCTTCAGTCTTATTTTCATTTGCTCTGTTTTCTTCTCCATTCATCTTTTCAGTCTTTTCTTCCAAGATTGCTCCAGGCTTGGCAAATATGACAGTCAGTGCGTTCAAGCAGACATATCACGCTGTTCTTCACCAGCATGCATGTTGCATCACGTGCTTTCTTCCATGCTGCTGGACTCATCATTCGTTGTCAGTGTTACTGCTTTCGCCTGCACTGTCTTTTAGCTTCCGTTACTTCTTCACGTCCACGATGTTCTATCGGTCTTCATCAGGAAATTGACTGTCCTTTGCGTTTCTTCTCGGGGTCAAGGACAAAGTGAGAGCTCAAGCTGCACAATTTCGAGCCAAAGACTGGCTTATTTTCTCCCAATCCTTTTAATCTACTTTTCTGCTGCTGAACTCAAGGTTGCAAAGTTGAGAGAGTCCACCTGTATTGGCACACTAAAGCATATAATTAGTATCATATTCATTTTTATCTTAAAACCTCCCTTTTGCTTCATCTGCCCAGAGTTAAATCTCTCTCTCTACTCTGGGTGCACACTTGTCACCGAGAGCTTCCCTTTTATGGGCATGCATTTCCTGTCCCAGACACACACACGGTTTCCTGTTTCTACAGCTTCTGCAGAGACTTCTTTTAATTTCACAGTCTACAAATAATCAGTAATTCTACTAAATCTTTATCTACAAACAATAGCCTGATTTTCACGCACACACATTTTAATAGCGCTCTTTCACACATCAGGACAACTAACACTTCTCCACACACATCACCATTCTTTAGGTCAGTTTTGTAGCATCAGTCACACAATCATTTCTTGAGTGGGTGTACTAAGTGCATATACTTATGTGTTTTTAAACAGAAAAATAAACTCAACCTCCCATAACATCACTCAAGGTCAAATATCTTCATAGCCCCAAAAGCAAGCATATTATTTCCCTAGTCAAAAGTCAAACCGTTACTCACAGTAATTTTTAATCTCACAGCCTTTGTGTTTTGAGTCATGGTCAGTGGCCCCTATTTCACAGCAAACACGCACCTCTGTTTCAACCAGCCCTGTCTGACCATCCGTAATTGGAGTCAACACAAGACTAAACGTAAAGCCAGTCATATCTCTGCTATCTTCTTCCAAAACTCCATGGTCTATTTCCTCCATGGAGTGTACAGGTTACATTACAAAACTACATTTGAAAGCCAATCGCACACATGCAAAATGAGACAGACATGTATCATAAAGTAATCATCGTATTTAACAACCGTAATGCCAACAAAGTAGAAATAAAAGCAATTCTTCCCTTAAAACACCAATATACGTCGTCCTTCACCCAGGCTCTGCAGTCAGTCATTAGCCACTCATTAGTAAACAGGAAATGTCACTCTAAATAAGTCACAGGCATCTCATTTACATAGACACAGACACACTCTCAAAATAACCAGCCTGCTGCAGCGCCCGTGGCAGACAGAGCCTATATACAAACATAGAAATTATAACACAGAGACGTCTGATAAATTAAATAATATTTACAAGGCCTTAAATTGCACAACCTACATAATTTAGACAAAATTTTAATTAACCCTCCAAGGGACAAACTCCAAGTTTTTGATAATCAATGACAGTATCAGGTCCAACCTGTATCTGGTCTAATTGCTAAAGTTCCTAAGTCAATTTAAAAGCATCCAACGCCCAAGGTCCAACCTTTGCTACCCAAAAAAGCGCAAGTACCGTTCCAAACGGTAAAGTGGTCCAACCACTAGCTATTTTGGAGGTTCCCAAGTTCTCCACGATCGCCAATCGGACTATCCCTTCCAAAGGAAAATCCCAAGCGTCCCCAGGAAATTTGGAGCGTCACCTCCGAGAAATGCGCTTCTTAGAACATCCCACAGTTCCGTTCTACATAAATTTAATTATGTTTTTAAAGACATCCTATGAAACCACCAAACCGACTTTATTGATGTCCAAGCCCAGCTTTATATTCAATTATAACTGTATGACCATATACAGATTTCAAATGACCTATATCCTAAATTCAGTAGTCCAACTACTTTAACTTGTCCTTTTCCTATTTCCGTTACTTTTACCTATTCCTATTCAGTAGTCCAACTACTTTAAATTCTCTTTCCTTAGCAGTCCAACTGCATTTCCTTTAATCAGTACTGTCACTTAACCTTACATTATCATTAGTTCAACTTCAATTCTCATGAGATTTTCACCAAAATCAAAACAGACCTTTACCAGTAATTTTCAGTGAGTAGACTTTCAATTTTGTAATCGTCAATCTGGCACAGTTTGGAAATAATTCAACAGGTAGTGCCTTACCTTTAGATAAGCCGGCTTATGTCAACTCACTTCGACCACTGACTCGTGTCTGCCTGTTTGAGCACCTCGGACCCTCTCGGTCTCAATCTCCAACTTTCTCCCTCTCTCAACCCTCGGCCAATGCACCAAATGTTACGGGTTCGAAATTGAGGACGAGAGTAAAACAATGATAGTCCAGAAGAGGTCGGTCAAACAATTGATTTTAATGAATGCACGCAGCGTGGAGAGGTGCAAACTGCAAAAACATCAGTTGTACATCTCTACCCAAAATACACTCTAGATTACTTTTATCCCATCAGGGTATTGTAACGCCCCCTCTTGCGTTTACAGTCACATAATTTGCATGTACAAAACATCCATGTATTTTAAGAGATAACTGCAGACACAGAAGTTCCCCATCCATCCAAATATGGTGAAGATCTCAGGCCTTTGAGGTCCCCATGGACTGGACATCCTTTCGTCACCTGTAACTAAGCAAACTCAAATACCACAAGAAGCTGAATACATTCAGGCCTTTGCTCAGCTACTATTTTACTGTAACAATATACTCAGCCTATGAGTTATGATATATATATATTAACTCAATCATTTTAAAGTAGTTATAACTGCACCTGTAATAAACATGTTAATATTTGATTATGATAACCCCTATAATATAACTTATAACATAATGCCAGCAGCTTCAATAAACACTTTGATGAAATGATAATTAATGTAATGTTAAGGATGATGGTTATATACAGTTCAGCAGTGACCTAATTTCTTTAAATATTACAAGAGACACCACATAAATAAGCTGCTGGATTCAATGTTTGGAATCTTTGTTATCTGCTAGCATGTCCACTGGTCTTTTAGAAAGTGAAGAGATTGTGTGACTAGAATCTGTGCCTTTGGAAAATTGAAAAAAAAAAAAACCCAAAAAACAATGGGAAATGGGAAGATAAGATAAGATAAGATAAGATAAGATAAGATAAGATAAGATAAGATAAGATAGACCATAATTAGTTCCACATGTGGGAAATTTTGCCACGATCAGCAGTATACATAGGCCACTTACCTTAAATTTGGTGTTTTTCTCAGCCATGTTTGCAGATTCAGATTTATTCTGAAAAACAATTGTGTTACTGAAGTCATATTTTGATCTTTTCTGATATGTTCCTTTTAGTATTATGAAATGGGCAATTGAGGAGCTGGAGGTGTATAATTTGCATTACAGCCTGAGGAGGCGCTCGTTTCAGAAACATAAGAGGAAAATGACCAACTCCAGTTATATTTCTTATTTTACCTGCTTTGCTTCATTTTTGAACATTCAAAACTACAGGCAATTTAAAATTACCAACATGGAAATTTATTAATTTAAAAAAAATAACAACATATTAACCTGGAATTAATTGGTACAGTTACAGTCTCATGGGCCAGATTTTGTTTGGTTTCTGGAAAATCTGAAACTTCTACCTGAGTTTATGGAGTTTAACAGCCATCAGTAGGCCCCTTACTTAAAAAAAACTGAAATAGAGACATGCTAAATAAAAAGAGAAAGATTTGCTAAGTGCTAAGCAATTACTGAGGTCATAGGAGGTGTTGTTCTTGTACCAGATGACAGATATTAAAACTTAAAAAAAAAAAAACCTACAGATTCACACTTACATAAGAGCTCACCTGAGAGCTTGTATCGCCTCCTGGCTGCGTGCACACTCTGCTGCAGCTAGCCAATAGACCGACGTCCACTGTCTGACATTGAAAGTAAAAAGTATGTCCTTCGTTTCTTAACATAAAATCGTCTTGGGGGTATATTGGCACCTTAGAATCAAGAGCTTCACAGCAGGTGTTGTACAAAAAAGTGATCGTCTGCAAAAACTGATTTCCCATGTTTCCATCTGTTTTTATGTGTAATGTCTTTACTTATATCGATAAATAGATTTTAGTAAACAGGATTTACAAAGGAGTTATATATAAAATTTTAAAATGACCCGTTTTTTTCCAAGTATCTTAATAACTCTGTTATTGTAACTAATTAAAACCAATCCGATCCTTTTGTGCTACTTAAAATATGTTTACAGAAATATTATTATATTTGTTGCCATTTCTGATGCCCTCTTGGCCAGATTACTCTTCAAGTCTTTTTAATGTGAAATGAATGATAAATAAAAGTCACTGCCAAAAACTGATTGTGGCTTTAACATTCTTACAGGAATGTTGTTTGTGGCTCAAGATGACTGGCTATCATTCATGAGAAATACATTTGACATATGTTTCACATATTATACACCAACAACTTATTTATAGCAGTTTAAATACGAGCAATCAGTCTTTGGCAGACGACCATTTTTTGCGACAACACCGGAAAAAATGCCTTCACTAACTGGCCAAAAAAACCCTTTTTTTTCAATCATAAATGTTGCGTACCCAGTGACGTACCCAGTGACGTACCCAGTGACGTACACCGCGACGTTTAATAACCGAAAAAAACACTTATTATAACACTTATTTTTCGCTGCTCCTAAGGAGGTGTTCAAACACATTTTCCTGGCGAAAAAAGACGGTGTTCTGGAAGAGTTCTCGCCGAATTTTACGGTTTCCTTATTTATTAATTTTACATTGTTTCTTAACCAGACGGGTTGGAAAAGTGGCAAATTTAGGCCTACATGACTTGCCACACATAGGGTCGAAGTTTGGCTGCGGTGTTCTGACAAACCATCCTACTTTGGCAAAACGTCCTAACGTAAGTTGTTTATGCACATTGCTGCTGTCACAGAGTAATTCCAGCACAAAATTAAATAGGAATGACGCTTTGCCACTTAACTTTGCCCATTAGAGTATGCTTGTAGCTCATATTCATAAAGCCAGGATGGTTTGCCACTTCATTTTACCAATTAAAGTATGCTTGTAGGTAACATTCACAAAGGTAGCATGGTTTGGCACTTAATTTTACCCGTCAGAGTATGTTTGTAGCTCTTATTAACAAAGGTAGGATGATTTTCCACCTAATTTTAGCTGTTAAATTATGCTTCTACCTCATATTCACAAAGGTAGGATGGTTCGCCACTGAATTTTAGCTGTTAAAGTATGCTTGCAGGTCGCATTCACAAAGGTAGGATGGTTTGGCACTGAACTCTACCCGTCAGAGTGTTTTTCCAGCTAATATTCACAAGGGTAGGATGGTTCGCCAATGAATTTCGTGTTGTGCGCGTGCGCAGAAACAGCGGGTAGGATGGTTTATCAGGTAGGATGGATTCCCAGAACACCGGCTTCGCTTTGCTCGGCGCAGCAGGAAACAGTTTTTGCGCGGCGCAACCAATACACAAGAATGGGTTTAGGGGCACAGCGCCTCGTCACGTTCTGTGCAGATGGTACTTCTTCTAAAAACTTTAAACAGTTATTTCTTACTTCAAAGACAGAGTAAAATACGTCACTAGTTTTGAGAGCAGGGCTCCAAGCTGTAAATGAGCTTTTACACATCTCCCCTAGAATTTACATACGCACATAAGAGAGAGAGAAAGCCTCCACCCACCTTTCAGTCCAGCTTTTCCAGATGTTTCCAGATGTTTCTCTGCTCAGACTGAGAGAGCCACTGACTTTTACAAACAAGCGCTGAAAGCTGGTGGGAAGTGGAGCAAAGATCCACAAGACAACAGTTCGTAAAGTTGATGATTGGGTGAATAAGAGCGAAAATGGGACAAGTGCTCAGTCTTCTGACCACTTCAGTGCGAGAGTGAGTGCAGTCAGTGCTGGCGCCTCTTCTCCCGGAACAAATCAGAAAATACACCCTCCCAAATCCGCCAAATTCAACCCAATCAAATACTGACATGTCAAGACATTAGTGATGGGATTTCCGGCTCTTTTTAGAGAACCGGCTCTTTCGGCTCGACTCACTAAAAAGAGCCGGCTCTTTCGGCTCCGAACCGGCTCTTTAGGTTGTTTTGTTGCTTTAATTAATTTATTATTAACAACAATATAAAATTATGCACAAAAGGAATTACTAATGTAAAAAAAAGTGGTTTTATTTATATATGTTTATATATATATATAAATATATGCGGTGGCCCCTAGAGACAAAGCACGTACAAACTCCAAAACACATTTCTAGCGTTAACTGAACTTCCAAAACAGAGCTACCTAGATCACTTAAATTACACAATTGAAAGCATATGTGTATTGTTTGTGTATTTATATACAAGCACTCATATATATTCAAATAATAAATTTAAAAAAAAGTTCATTTACCTGCTACTACCACAAACCAAATCCGGTCGTTGGTACTTGCTGGCTTGTGTAGCCACTAGGTAACAAAAGCTCAACACTGGGCCTAGCATTCTGGAGCACTTCTGTTGTCTTTTGTATGTGTTTTGGAGTTTTTACGTGCTTCGGAGTTTTTACGTGCTTCTAAGTTTTTATGTGTTTTGGAGTTTGTACGTGCTGCTTTGTCTCTAGGGGCCACCGTAAATATACTTTTATTTATTCACTCCACATAAAATGTAATAAATAAATCATATAATACAAAAACCAACTATTCACATTTCAACTTTTAACTATTTAAATTTTCAGCTTTTTCCTTTTAAACAAATTTAAAGTGAAACAACACAAAACACTGCGAACCACAACACAATTAAATATAAATTAAAATATGAAAACAAAAAGAAGATGCATATTCTCTGTCATATGGGCCTGCATGAATAAACTTTCTGAATCCTTTATCATCCGCAACTGAAAATAGTTGTGGATGAATACTATACCTTTTTAATGTGACGTTGTTGTCCCTGGTTCTCTCTCTCACCCTCCCGCTCTGTTCCTGTGCTACTGCCAGTGTAACTACCGCCCCTCCCCCCTCTTCCCAGCGCAAAGCACAAGGCTCGTGTGTGGAGTCAAGCAGAAAAAAAGTGCGAGAGAGAGGGTGAGAGAAAGAGAGAGAGAGAGAAAAAAATCCCCCATGGCTCGCGTCGTTCACGTCAAAGATCCGGCTCTAAGAGCCATTGCGTGCGCGACCGACACATCACTACAAGACATGTTTGCTCTACCTGAAACATATGGTGGGAGTGTGACTGTGACTTGCATTTTTGTGGCTTGTTTGAATTAACTGAGATTATGTAATCATGTTTCTATTTAATCATTAAACAGTTTCCTTCAAAACTATATATTTTTTTAAAATCTGTCCTGGACGAATTATGCCACAATAACTCCTTGATACTTTAAAGCAATGACTGTTATATATCTCAGTTACAATCACTAGACAGTGCGCGCTATAACAGAAATGTGTTCATAGTCTGACAGGTAAGTTGTGCTTCCCTTTGTCATCTTCTGCTGATGGTTGCACACAACAAAAGTGACATCACAGTTGGTCAGTCTGAAGGAAAGGGTTTGTGAGTAAATTTTATTCATACAGAACCTTTCACCACAGAGATCACAAAATGCTTCACAACAAAATAGCAATAAACTGAATGCAAGTCTAAAGTTATTTATTTTAGTTGTTTCATAGAGGACAGTGAAATCTGTTCTTTGTTGATGCTCATCAGAAATATTCTACTACCATCTAAAACATTTACAGTCTATTACTATCCACAGAGTAATGTCCAGATGATCTTCCAGGAATGGTGAACACTCCTGTATACAGAAATGTTCAGATACTTCAACCAAGCACAACAGAAGTGATAAACTCTTTTTCCTGCCTCTGTCTGCTGTGCCTGATCACAGACTGGATACACAGACGAGCATCCCTGGATCACTGTGATACTGAAGACATGAATAAAACTAAATGTGTGAAAATTCTCAGCCAAGTACTGAAGTTAAATAGAGTGTATTTATTTCTGTCACCTCTAAATGGATGTATTAACATGAAAACACTTAATCACACTGAACCTGTGATCTATACATTTATTATTTTGTGTCATAAAACAGTAAGGTTATGTTTTGTTGTTCTGTAACGAGGGGTGGTTTGTAGTGTGGTGAAACGGCCACATGGGGGAGCTGGTACTTCATTGTTTACACTACAGCCTGAAGAGGCATCGATTTCAGGAACAACTGCAGAAGAAAGCATTAATGATGCGCTTAATGATGCTTCATCATTAAGGCAATGCACAGCTTGCCTCATTCACACAAGAACTTTTTTCCATGCTCTTTCTATTTAAGTGCTTTCTTTCTAACATTTACACATATTCATACTCTGATGGATGTATCAGAGAGTAACTTGGAGTTAGTATCTCACCAGAATATTTGGCATGCAGGCTGGAGCAGATGGGGATCGAACCACCAATCTTCTGACCTGCTCTGCCTCTAAATCACAGCCAAAATGCCAAAGTCAGAAAGTCAGCTGCCCGGGCCTACATTTACTTCTTCACTGAGACAGTACTGACCACCAGAAACATCATGTCCTGAATCAGAAGCAGTTGATGGGTCAGTACATGTGACCCGCTGACCTACAGTAATTCTGTGCAGTGTTACAGAGGAAGACCTTAGGAAGCCCTGGCCCAGGAGGAGCATCCAGTTGTCCCATAGAATCATCAACTGAACTCCACTTTGAGGATCTTTGCAGATTAAATTTCAAAGTTTTGTTGTGATGACAAATAAAATATCCTAAATCTTAAAAACAAAACACACGAAAAGATCTAAAACTGTTACAGAGTTAGGATTTAAACTAAAAGATCTAAAACCAATAAAAGCAAACTTAAAAACATTATAACATTAAAAACATTATAACACACTTTGCAGAACTTCAGCTGTCAGCTGCTGATCGCTGCACTCGCATTAGGTAGAAAATAAACATTTACCTCAGCTTCATTTGGTTACTTTGGTGTTAGCAGCAATGAATAATTTGTTCTGGCCTGGGTGCAGTTTGTACTTTAATGTCATGGCACATTAACTAAAAAAACATTTTTACTTATGTATATAAAACTGAACTAGTCCCTTGGATAAAACAAAACGTTCCTGCCACTAGGAACCACTCTAACATGAAGGTGATTTTAGCAATTGTTTTTTATTTGATTCAGAACTCAAATAATAACAGGAAAAAAGGATTGGTGTTACTCAGTCAGTTTCTTTGTTAATTTTTGCCACAAAGACAGGTACACCAAACCTCACAAAATGTGTTTGACAGAAAGTCTTTTCCTGTTTGGGTTTACAGAAATGGAGTGTAAAGAATCTTGACTTGAAATAAACAAATTTCCTTTTTGAACAGGAAGGAAAGTTAAAAAACAAAGAAAAGTTACAGTTCATAATGACAGCACTAAATATGTCGCAAACAGCATGTTTTGCATTACATTGTACAAAACATGCACAGCAATGTTAAAACACAAGGTGTAAAAACATGATTTTCAAAGCATGGTTTTCATTACACTAGTAGTTCTAAAACAAAAAAACAAACATAATAAACACCACGGGTGATACATCTGAACAGAAAGCTTCTCACCCAATAGATTAGACACCTCTATTAAAACCTAAACATCAAACTAATGCCACTTACAAGCTTGGTTTTAAACAAGACATTTTTATCATTCATATCCACTAATAATGTAATGTGCCGTAAAATTTACTCAGCATGAGGTTACATCTGCAGTATAAGCTTTGACTGTAATGTATCTCAATAAGAACTGACATGTTAATGCTAAAACCATGGGCTAAAGTAACTTCACGAAGCTCCAAATCATCCTGTGTCATGTGCTACAGGTCCCCAGAGGCACAGGTTAGGTTACATCGTATGTGTTCAATTCTTTGAAGAATAATGCATCAGAAAATTAGGAATCTCTGGAACCAGAAATAGCTTGCCAGACCCGAACTTGCATATCTAACTGACTTCCATTGGCTCCTCAGTACTGAGTATCTCTTTCAGGTGTGGGTTTCTTTTTGCTGCCTTCTCAACTTTCTTCAACAGCTCCTCATTTTTACCTTCCTTCAGATTTTCCACAAAGTTTTCAAATATAGTAAGAAGAGGAAGGGCATATTCAATGACGCTCTCATCACTGTTTACTGAATCACAGACATAACCTGCAGTGTGCAAACCAAAAACTCTGCCAAGTCCATCAAACACTGGAGAACCAGAGGCACCGTGATACATGAAAGTGTGGTAGGTTGCTACCTTTCCTGCTTTACTTCCACCTATCAATATTTCATTAATGCCATGCTCTTTGAGCCAATCACTGATTGTTTTGATGATGACCAGGTTTTTGTACTGATACAAATGTTCATCAATAGCCTGCCCTCTCTTATCTGTCTCAATGATACACGTAGGATCCATTTTTTTCACCCCCCCTGCTGGGTGTCCAATGATGCAGGCTTCACCATTGGCAGGCAGTGGACCAAACTCACTGAGCAGCCCTGGTGGTACCTTTATGTTCTGTGCTCTTGTTCGCTGGTTTGGTTTTGAGCCTTCAGGGTTGAGCTCCAGAACTGCATAATCTAGATCAGCATCAAAGTCAGTGAATGTATCCTCTGCTCTAAAGTAGTACAAATCTGTTTCTGGTTCAGACTTCTCGTAGTCAAATATAGCAAACACTTCTACATCCTGCTGCAGTGCCTTTCCTTCAACGTAACCATCAAACAAATGTGCGCTAGTCAGGATGAAAGTATCAAACAGCACGAAGCCTGTTCCCATAGAAACATCCTTAACAATGACTTTGCAAACTGACTTTCCCAGTTCTAGCAGCTTCCTGACTCTGTGAACTTCACTGAAGGACTGCTGGATCTTTCCAAAGTTTTCCTTCCTGAGATTCAGTGCTTCCTGATACAAATCACCAGGGAATCTACTCTCCATCCATCGTTTCAGATCTGGAAACTGCTCACGCAGTAGTTCATAAATCTTGTTTCTATCAACATCACTGCTGGTTTCTTTCACTGCGGTTTTTACACGGATTCCCTCCTGTTGTGCTAAATAGACGATCTCTGACCCTGATCTTCTATCACACTTAGTTTGAGAATTATTTTTTGGGTTTTCTTGCAGCTTTCCATTGTGTTCTTTTTTATCTTTTGGAAGGCGTATCTTGAATTGTTTCTGGTGTAGTTTTTCTACCTTTTGTGTGCATACAGTGAGGCGTTTGGGGTCCTGATTGTTGGACAGCTCAAAGTAGCCAAGGTCATCAATGAAGCGACCGTCTCTCTTCAGAGCCTCAGCCACAGTTATTCCCTTTTCTCCATAAACACAGAGGTTCTTGAACTGTTTTACATCATTGTTTTTAAAAAGTTCCTTTGTTTTAGTGTGTAGCCCACCAACTGTGTCTATAAAGAAGACAGAATAGTGCTCTTTTGGATGCACTATTTTGTAATGTTGGACTTTACCTTCAACTTTTTCTGCTCTACATGATATGATCAGACTCTCACCATCACCAATACAAGAACAAGGGAAATGTGTTGCAACGATTGACTTCTTATCCTCTTTACCTAGCTGAATGATAATGTTCTCATCTACACACTTAATCTTCTCATTGCATTTCTCATTTGATTTTATGGCTTCCAGCACTGTGCAAAGCTGATTACACTGAACAGTGTATTCATAACTAGCTTGACTGAATTTCACCGTAAATTCATGGGAATGTTGAACCTAGAGGAAATTAGAGTGAGATGGTTAGAAACAGAGTGGTGCTAAAGAAGCAGAGCAGTATTTTGGTCATGTAATGTAACACGGTATACTTACAGTGAAATCACTGTCATTTTCCTCCTTTGGTCGAGTTGGCGTAAATCCCTGTAGAAATAACAGATATTAAAATATATAAATCATATCAAATTATTCAAGATTCAAAGTGTTTATTGTCATGTGTCCAAAGGGGAAAAAAGCATTTCTCTATGCAATGAAATTCTTTCTTTGCTGTCCACCCTCAGATGCCGATTTATATATACAATAGAAATAGAACAGAAAAAATACAAATAGTACAAATAAATAAATGAAGACAGAAAAGGAGACAAAATATTGAAGTGTGAAACAGAGATGTGTGCAAAAGAGCTGTAGCTTAATATGCTGGCTTAATATGCAGGATGACCTGATGTGCAAAAAATTATTTTTACTGTTCAAAAATAGGTCAGTTGTTCAATGACAGTGGGGAAGAAGGAGTTGTTGAGTTTGGATGTTCTGGATTTCACACTTCTAAACCTTCATCCTAAGGGCAGAAGTGTGAACAGTCCGTGCTGGGGGCGTGTGGGGTCTTTGAGGATGGAGGCAGCTCTTCTCTGGACTCTGTGATTGTAGATGCTCTGCAGAGAGAGCAGCGGACTCCTGGTGATCTTCTCCACGGTTGTTATCACTCTCTGCAGGGGTTTGCGGTCCATAGCAGTGGTGCTGCGGTACCATGCAGTGATGCGGCTGGTCAGTGTGCTCTCCACAGTGCAGCTGTAGAAGCTGCTGAGGATCTTGGGCGACATACCAAATTTCCTCAGCCTCCTCAGGAAATACAGCCGCTGCTGAGCCTTCTTGACCAGCTGTGTGGTGTTCAGTGTCCAGATGAGGTCCTCAGAGATGTAGACGCCCAGGTACCTTAAAGCTGTTCACCGTCTCCACTTCACAGTGGTTGGTGAGGCCTCCTCTTCTTCCTCGTGTCCACTATCATCTCCTTTGTCTTGTAAGTGTAGAGGGTGAGGTTGTTGTCCTCACACCATGACACCAGACCGGCCACCTCTCTCCTGTAAGCTGCTTTGTCCCCTCCAGTGATGCGACCAATCACTGCAGTGTCGTGCACGAACTTCAAAATGATGTTGTCTTTGTTGGAGGTGACACAGTCTTGGGTGCACAGGGTGTAGAGGATGGGACTGAGGACGCAACCCTGTGGAACTCTAGTGTTTGTAATAATATTGGCTGAAGTCCTGTTTTTTTAAGATTAGTTTGTAATGTGTATGTAGATGATTTAAAAATCCCTTTATGTTATTTTTTTAATATTTGGTATTAAAACGCAGCATTCTGATTACAAAAGTGTGAAAAATGGTGAATCTCCTTGTATGACCTTCCTTTGTCACAACTTGTGGGTTGCACACAGTGTTGGATAATATGAAGCAGATCCTTGCAGAGATGTTAAGCCCTCAGACCAAATCACTGGTATGTGCATATCTCATCAATCATACTTCAACTCCCTATAAAGCTCACACATTTTCAGTTTTCATTGACAGTGTCAGAAAGGTAAAGGTTTATATTTCATGATTACATAAGATATTAAACATCTCAAAAACCGACGAGCTTATTTATTGTTCAATCAGCTATTTTCACACTGACGTAAGACCTCACCTGAGGGGGTTTAGGTCCTGCTGGCTGCATGCTTGCTTTGCTGCTGCTGCCACTGGGACTGTTCTGTTAAAAAAAGAAAAGCACAGATAAATTAATTTGGCTGATAGATACAGAGTATAAATGGGGAAGCAATAACATTGCAGTATTGTTAGTTTTTACTTACCGTTTGCTTGGAAAGAAAGTCCCTAATATCCCCCATGTTCTTTGATCGTTTGGGAGGCATTTTCTCCTGCAATCATGAACATAAAAGCAGAGTATGTCAAGTGCTTGTTCGTAAAGCAGAAAAAAACTACGGTGTTTCAAACAGTTTTGTTGTCCAGAAGACTCACATTGAAAGTACGCACACCTCTGTTTTCTACTGTAGTCGTCAGGGAGGGATGAAAGACTTCAGATGTTGATATCCTGATAAAAATAAATAATTAATATCTAAAAATATCCAGAAATAAAAAATGCTGAAAATGCCTGTTGGCACACATTATGAGCAAATACTTGGAAAATGTCAAAATACAACTAACCATGGATGTCTTGTGAGTTTCTCCAAGTTTCTCCAAGCTGAGGCTTACTTGCTTTTGGAAAATACACTACACAAGTAGCAACAAATCGCCCACCAAAAGTCAAAAGTGTGTGCTGCTTGTACTTACTCTTGAGCCTCTGAACTAATCAGTATAGAGCCCTGCCCAGCAGCTAAGGTCGCTTAGAAGGACTTACACCAGAAGAAGTACATTTTTTCTTTCCCTAAAAAGGCCTAACAGGAACATTTCCTGCTCTAGGAAACCAAAACATGGCCCATCATACTCATTTTTTATATGTGTTGTATGTGATTTACTTTTGTAACAAACTAGATATGGCAGTATGTCTGTAAGGGGGTAATTTAGCCAAACAACATAAAAAGCAAAAGAAATGTTCAACAGGTATAAATTGTTATGAATTATTATGGTACATTAAATATCTTAGATTCCAAAATTACAACCAGAATGAAGCTGGGCCATGTTAAGATAAGACTGGTCTAATAACTGTATGAAACACATTTCCTTCGTGCGTGTGCCTGATGCATGCAAAAGAAAGGCTGCAGGAAGCACTTTGTTCTTTAGAGTCTCAATGGTTTGGTTCAGCAAAGAACAGTGTCTCTTTACTAAAACTGCATTTGTGCCGGCAGATGCTCATCTAATCTCCTATAAAGTTGTCTACTGAGTGGCACAGTCTCAAAAGCCGCACAACTGTCAAAGAATTAATACTCACTGTGCTGTGGCTATGGTTTTCACTATGATTGATGACACAGCAGCCAGCAAACTATGGGCTATTCCTCTGTCCAATAATACAATCAGCAGGCAAATTTCTATGTCAAAGAGGAGCACCTTAATGATAATGTGCGTGACAGCCGCTTTTCTCTGCAGATATACAGATATATATATACTGCCCCCCTTGTGGTCATCCTACAAACAATGCAGCATGAAGAAGCTGCCTGTTGCATATAATGATGCAATAAGGATCTTTTTTAGGATAGGGGGCAGCGCCAGTTAGATGTTTGCAGCTGTGGGTGTTTGGACTTTTAAAGCACCTTTCAGAAATGTAATGTTCACATTTAGAGGTGTGCTCAGCTGCTTTTTCTCTGCAGATGGATGAAGTTTCAATGGCTCCAGTAACAGTATCATTTTAGCACTCTCAGATCTGACAGTGAGTGATTCCTGTTACTCATCCAGTCTGAGGAAGCACTAGTTGAAGTTTTTGTGTATTTATTTATTTCTTTTAAGTAATTGTGTATTTTATGTATATTATGGTTTTATATTTTTACAATGTTTGATCGTTTATACATATATTTTCATTAAGGTTTATATGTTGTGTTTTGTCTTGTTTCAATGGACATGAAGTCAGTCATGCCCTGGAGGACGGGGCAGTGGCCCCCCACACCCTCTAGCAGATCATTACATGAAGGAACCTTTTAAAAAATCAAGCGCGTCCATGCTCACAGGTGTACACACGGGTGATCACACACACAAACTACACCCTTTTTGGCTCCTACCTCAAAGCACACTGTGCGCTGTCAATCTTACGTGCTGCACAATAATGTTTAACATTTAGTATTTACTGCCATATTCCCATATATCATTGTGATGTTGTTTATTCTGTTACTCTTGTTTTCTTCTGCTTGTTTTCTTTTTTCTTTCTCAACAGGTGATCCAGGTGGTCAATATGTATTTTTTGTCTGCTTATTCTGTTGGTTTTTGTTTTTTGCCCTTTTCCCCCGTCCCTCTTCCCAGCTGTTTTTCTTTCCCTCCTTCCTTCTCCCCTTTCTTTCCCCCAGTAAAGTCTGTCCCGCATACAACAAGTGAAAATAAAATAAACAATTAAAGGTGAATCAAATAGATCATTACGGCAAGGCTGGGATGGTCCATTTGGTAAAGTAAATCCGTTGGGCATCTTTCTTCGCCTTTAGACAATAATTCTAATGGCAAAAGAGCCAAACGGGACAGGCAAAAAAAAAAAAAAAAAAAGGACATAAAGTCGGTCAATAAAGATTGAATTGAAATGAAAATTACCAGATTTTAGCACGCTTTCTCTCTGCCTCTCTCTCTGTGTCTCTGCCTCTGTGTGTGTGCGTGCGTTTCTCTCTCTCTCTCTCTCATCACTCTGCCTGTGCGGAGCTCATGTTGGGCTCCCGCCTTTTGCCAACGTACCTGCAGTTAATCCTCCATGTAACAGATTTCCCGGACCCGTTCTGAATCCTGAGCCTTGGACCACCTGAGCGTGAGTGTTAGGAGTTTGGCGTGGAGTCTGCGCGTGAGGAAGGAATTCCTCGTGGGGAATGAGAGGAGCTGGGCGAGTTTAGACCCCTGGAACGCGGACCCTCCCCTGTTTAACTGTATTCCTCAGTCTGCGCCTGAGGTAGCCCCGCCTGCCCTTACACAGGTATTTCTTAAATCCAGCTTCACACACTATTTAATCTAGGTCAGTTTTTGAGCAGGTTTCAGTGGTGTAAATTAGCCTATATCATCTGAGATATACACACGGGTGAGAAAGGTACAACTCACCTTTCAGTCCGGCTTTTCCAGATGTTTCTCCGCTCAGACTGAGAGAGCCGCTGACTTTCACAAACACGCGCTGAAAGCAGTTGGGAAGTGGAGCAAAGATCCACAAGGTTTTGTGACAGCAGCTCCTAAAGTTAAAGATCGGGTGAATAAGAGCGAAAGTTGGGCGAGCGCTCAGTCCTCTGACCGCGTCGACGTTAGAGTGAGTCAGAGCAGTCAATACTGGCGCCTCTTCACCGGGAACAAATCCGCAAATAGCCCCGCCCATATCTGTCAAATTCAACCCAATTGAATCACAGAGACAAGTCTGCTCAGCATGAAACGTATGGCGGGAGTGTGAGTGTGACATACATTTTTGTGGCTTGTTAACATGTTTCTATTTAATAATTAAACTGTTTCATTTAAAACTATAGTTAAAAAAACTGTCCTGGCATAATTGCGCCACAATAACTCCTACTTTAGAGCAATGACTGTCATATCCAACCGATTGCGGGAGTGTGATTGTGACGTTAATTTCTGTGGATTGCAGTGGTGGGCAGATCAATCTAAATATCAACAATATCGCTTGATATTTGAAGTTTGTAGTGATATTAATCAGTACCACTGTAATGAGATTGATACTTTCGTTTCTGTTTCTCGCCTGTATGCACTGCTGCGGTGTCATCAAAGAGACAACCTGGCTGTCTGTGTAAGTGCCGCTGCTTTGATGTGTCACAGCAGGGAGCAGGCGCAGTTTGCTCCTCCCCCTCCCCTCTTGTGTTTTAATGTACTATATTGTCAGGTGACTGAGCAACGCTAGGCAAGCAGGCATGCTCAGCTAGCTTTATGCAGCAGAGTGATGCATTGTAGTGTGATTTTACATAACAGTGAATGAATAATAATTACAGAAAATGCAAAGCATACATGATTGTGTTCAAATCTTTAAAATATTTGAAGCCTGAAACTTTATTATGAAGCAAGTTCAACTTCCTCAGGCCATGAGCGTGTACATGATTGTGCTTTTAGTTTGTTATCATTGTGCCTGTCTTTGCTAGATGCTGTAAATGTGTAGTACGTGTTTGCCACATACAGTGGGATGCAAAGGTTTGGGCAACCTTATTAGTAGTCATTATTTTACTATAAATCGTTGGTTGTTACAATAAAAAATGCCAGTTAAATATATCATATAGGAGACACAGTGATATTTGAGAAGTGAAATGAAGTTTATTGGATTTACAGAAAGTGTGCAATAATTGTTTAAACAAAATCAGGCAGGTGCATAAATTTGGGCACCACAAAAAAAGTAATGAAATCAATATTTAGTAGATCCGCCTTTTGCAGAAATTACAGCCTCTAAATGCTTCCTGTAGGTTCCAATGAGAGTCTGGATTGTGGTTAAAAAACTATTCTCATACAGCTTGTGTCAAAATTTGATTGATGACCCTAGCCTTGACCTTTTGACCCTACCGGAAGTACTCCACAAGTGTGTAATATGATCCAGAAGCGTGACGAATTGCATCCGGTGAGGGGAGGGGGGAACTCCGGAAGTGTGTAATATGATCCATAAGCGTGACACCTGTTGTGACACCTGTTGTGAAAAAAAAAAAGTTTTCTCCCTTAGAGGGAGGGGGGTCTGTGGAGGGAGGAGAATAAAAACAGAGAGGGCGGCGCACTATGCGCAGACAAGTTGGATCCTTTTATTCTGCACCCGTGCGTTCCTCTGTACTTGGACGGGGAAGAGATCTGGGGATCAGAGAGGGAGGGGTTTCTGAGACATGGGGGTGGCATCAGATTTCTGTTGAGTCAGTGCTGTATAGAGAGACAGAGCAGCAGTTAGTTTTCCACAGACAAACTCATAGTTTGAATGTTTAAATATTATGACAATTTTCTCAGTAAAGAACTATTTCTTTTTCCAATAGCGGATGTAATTTTACTTTCTTATATTACAGGCACAATAAAATTAAAAAAACTTTGAGATTATCTGACTAGTAACGGATTTATGTGTGTATATATATATATATATATATATATACATACATATTAGAGATGGACCGATCCGATATTACGTATCGGTCCGATACTGACGTAAATTACTGGATCGGATATCGGCGAGAAATAAAAAATGTGATCCGATCCATTAAATATCAAAAAAGCACCTCACAAAACTTGCCACACGGCGTAACTCGTCTCATAACCGTAGCATGTCGGAGCAGTGTGGTCACGTGATACAGCGGCTGTGTTTATTTGGAGCCTTGCTACCAAACCAGCATTTCATCTCCGAGAAAGTTATCCCAGAGAGAAGTAAAGCAAGTGTGTAAGTTCATCTCTGAATGTTTGTAAAGCGTACCTACGTTAAGCTTAACAACTGATATATGGAGCAAGTGTCTCTTTTCTCTCCCTCCCCTTCCTGCTGCTACTTCAATCGTGAAACTGCTTAATGATCAGCTGATCGGCTGATCATATACTGCCCCCTCACAGTATATGTGAGGGGGCAAACTCCTCAAGATGGGTGGTGACCATGGTGGCCATTTAGAAGGCGGCCACCTTTTGTTTTTTCAATAGGAAGAGGGCCATGTGACACATCAAACTTATTGGTAATGTCACAAGAAAAACAGTGGTGTGCTTGGTTTCAAGGATGGACACAGCACTTTTATTAGCCTTTTACTTACAGTTTGCCTTGCTAAAAAGCGCTTGATGTCCCCCATTTTCTTTTGTGGTTTGGGAGGCATTTTCTCCTGAAATTAAACATAATGTATGTAATGTGCTTGTTTTTGTTGGGGGAAAAGGTGGGGAAGCCTTCACCCGATGTGTCACACCAGCAGGCTCAGTTTTTCTACTCAAATCCTCATGATATAGATAATTGATGTCTAAAAATGTCCACACAAAAAAATTCCCATTGATACACATTGTTTGCTTGTTGCCATTATCCAACACCACAATGACACATATTCTAATATTTTTTAAAATGCTGAAAAGTTTAAACTCTCCCTTTCAAACTAATCCTTTTTAGCACACTTATTTAATAATCTCTGCCTGAGCATAATATACAATGGTGATTTCACATACATTGAGCACACAACCAGAAAGCTCAGACTTGGCCGCACAAGTAGGAACAAATTTGCCCGCCAAAATTCAAGAATGTGGCGCTTGTACTTGCCCTTTAGAGTCATGCCTTTTAACCAACCAGTATGGAGCCTGCTCATCAGCATTTTAAGTCTGTTTAGAAATACCTACTACATTTTTTTTACCTTTTACATGAGCAGTTGCTGCTGTAGGAAACTAAAAGTTGGCACCATCATGCTTTACTATTTTGTGGTTGTGTTTGGTTTGAATCTATATTGTAACAAATTAGAAATTCTTGTAGCTTGTCTGTGTAGGGTAATTTAGTCAAATCTGAGATTTTCAAAGTAAAGCTGTCTGTCTGATCGCTCTTTCCTGTGGTCAGCATGTGTTGCCACATTAAGACAACCTGCTTAAATAGCTGTTTGAAACCGATCTCCTTGAAGAATGCCTGCTGCAAGCGAAACAAAGGCTGAAGGAAGTGCTTTGTTCTTTGTAGTCTGAACAGCTTGTGCCATTAAGGAGCTCAGGTAATTAATAAACTTAAATCAACTTAGCTAACAGATTATGTTAGTTAAGCTAAAATAGATTCCTAAGTTAAAAGAACTACTAAAGTATTTGAATTAACTAAAAAACCCAAGTCAACTGAACTAGGACAAGAGTTTAAACAATAGATTATTTTAATTTAGCTGAAAGGGTTTTCCCAAGTAAAAATGACAATTAAAGGAGTTGAACTGACTAACAAATCTCAGTCAACTAAACTAAGACAAAAGTTTAGACAACATGTGATTTTTCAATAAGATAACAATTGGTTGTGTTATAAGAACAAACTCTATTTCTTGACTTAACTTAAAATTTTAAGGCAGCCCTGTACCTGATATTTTTAAGTTGAAACAACAAGTTATATTTTACAGTGTACTTGCTTTTATTCCCCTCGCTTTTTCTCCAGTGTAACAAAAGTAGTTGGAACCTGCTCTTACACCATTAAAAACAGCGACACTTTAATTTCTGTGAATTATTTGGATTAAAAGGTGATAATGTAAACGTATTTGTTTAATAATTAAGCTGAAAGAAAATAAAATCCTAACCAAAATTACAACTTTTCTACATAATTCTCAAGAGCTGTTAGAATGCAGTCCAGAATAAAGTGTCTTTCTGAAGTGAACATTAATGTACCTGTTAGTGATGAACTTATTCTTCAGAAAACAAGTAGAATTAAAAAAAAGAAAAAAAGAAATAGGTCTTCAGTTTCTCCTCATGGTGTTTAAGCTTACAAAAGCTGACAAAGTGTGGATCTGTGAAGTCTGAGAAAACTTGAGGTATCAGTATGTTAGTGTAATAACCGTTAATGGCTTACACGTGTCCTAATCTGAGAACGTCACTAACTTTGCTCCGGACAGGAGGTGTGTGATTGGTTTGATTACATTTTTGAATTTAAAATTTGGGCGGGTAGCGAGAGTGACTCACTAAGGACTTCAACAAAGAACGGAAGTGATTAAAGGCGGGAAAACTGTGATGTAACTAACATGGAATAATCCCAGAAGGAATTCTAACGGTATTTTGTCCAGTGAAAAAGTCAGCCTTTGTCAGTATGACTTAAAATGTATGCTTTTGGGAGGTTATTGTAGGCTATTTTTGAGTTGTATATTTCTTGAAGCTTTTCTTTGTAACTTCTAGATAACCTCTTTTATTGCCATGCACTGCTGATAATGCAACTGCAGTCATCATTCTGTTGTTCATATTTGCACGTAGCTTGTGCCCACATCCTGTGTCTGTCCTTCTCCATTTTCCCCATATTATTATATGTACTTTACATCAAGCTTATTGCTGACTTTGCTCCAACACAACCAACACTATGGAAACCACATTTTTATTAAAATGAAGAGAGAAACATAACCTTAAGCACCTTTTTTAATGACTTTGTATTTAATAAATGAAAGATTAAAGTAATCAGCAGCAGTTGTGATAAGAAAGCAGTCTGATTTGGCAAAGGAAAGCTTTCTACCTGATGCACGTATAACTTCCAATCTTCAAACTGTTAACATGAAACTGATGCCCAATCCCAAACCATTCCTTACACATTCCTATTCCCACAGACTGGAATTATCACACCAGCTTTAAGCAGCCATTAAAGGAGTCACAGCTTTTGGCACTTAGGCTACATCCACACGTACACGGTATTTTTGAAAACTGAGATTTTCTGTTTTTGTTTTGAATTTCTTTTTTTAATCCCGTCCATACATGCATTTTTTTTAAAAAAAACCCCATCTCTGTCCACATGTAAATGCTAAAAATGAAGTCAAATGCTGTCAAGAACATGCCAAATTCTCACTGTGTAGCAATGTTGGCCAGTCTAGAAGCCCGGGAGGGAAAGAGTAAACAGGCTTTGTACCCTCACAAAACCTAAAGCCACGTCCAAAGTTCGCTCTGATGCCTCTGTCTTTCTAAATGGAGGGACAATAACTGCATGTGTATATGTAAGCGTGTAAAAACTGCAGATAGTAAAATTAACAGCAACAGAATTTTTTTTTATTGTAGAAATTTATCTCATGTAAACAATAATGTGGCGCACAGTGTGGCGTTTTTAAAAATCTCAGTTTTCAGTGACTCAAAATGCTGTTTATGGCGAAAAGCACAAATGCATAGGAAAATCTGCATTTTCAAAAATAGCCGTGTACATGTTGATGTAGCCCTAGTTGTGGGATTTAATTTAAGCCTTGGAGATTGCTGCTTGTGCACATATCAAAAACACCTAAGGCTATACAATCTCTGGCAAAAACGATGTATTTATAGATATCTGCAGTGAATGAAAGCAGAGTCTCTTTCCATTTTCTTTAAAAAAAAAAAAAGAAAATGTAAACATGAAGTTCTGAATGGCCCTCCAAAGTAATAAAATGAATGTGAATAGGTATTGGATTGGAAGTGGGCCTTTAAATGGTCACAAAACACAAATCTGACATATTGACATCTACTGCTACCTTAAGCTGACCATTAACCATCAACTTCAGCTTCATATAAATTAAAACGTAATAGAGAAAAAAAAGAGTACATTAAATGTAAACAGTTGTACACAACTATTTAGACTGGACTGGGTAACACTTTTCTTAGTTTGATTCAAACTTTTCTTGAGATTTTCAGTAGATGCACCTATGGTATCCATTTCAAAATCCTATGTTGCCTCTTATCCACAAACTTGGGTGTCCAAACCACCCGCCCACTCGGCAGGGTGACAATACTCCATCAGCTTCTTACAGCCGGGAGTGTGCTAATTCATGTATTATACCAGAAATGTTCTTTGACTAGAAACACCAACAATTTGGGATTTCTGTGAAAGAACGAGAGAAACCCCAATATTTAAGTGTACATGTGAATGTCGAGGCATGAAACAACAGGAAAAGCATGTCAGAAATTCAGGCTGTAGCTGCAGATTCAAGGCAAAAACTCAATTTTTCATCAACCCTGAACCCCGACTATGATAAACACTTACTCATCATGATTCAGTTATTATAAGTCAAATCCCGGTTGTGACCCGTGTAAACTTGCAATGGCATTCACATGATCTAATATGCCCAAAAGCTAGCATGTCAGAGTAGACTTGGGTTTCACTTTCATTCTCATGGCAGGAGAAAGTACAACACCTTATGAACTTGGTGAAAACTGTACAACAAATCGCTACCAAGAGTTACACCAGACTTCTGAGATTTATCAATGCTGTGGGAGACGTATGCCGAACTGTAGTAGAAACAGAAGAATAGCAAACAGAATCAAGATTACACATAGCACACAGCATGCTTCAGTACTTTGTATTGGCACACTCAAATACTGTCAAGTTACAATTATAAGTGTAACTGTAACCCAGAGCTGTCCTTTTTAAAACAATGTGCAAAGAGCTGCAACGATCCAAATACACATGAAGTCTAATGGGAAGGAGAAATATTACATATAAAAAACAAAAAACAAAACAGTGAAGGAGTGTGCAAATTAATCACTAAATCTGTAAGATGGAAAAAAGTAAAGCACCTTTCAGCTCAACAGAAATAGCATGAATGACAGCAACACTTCCAGAAGGACCAAACTAGATTCATCTTCCAAAATACTGGCTCTGCACTCCAATCGCTTTGTTTGGGTTGGCAGCAGTTTTGGGGTCGTGTTGAGACTCTGACGTTTTCCGTTTACTCTGCAGTAAATCGTGCAAGAGTTCAGTCCGAGAACACGAAACGAAAGACTTTGAAAGCAGCTGCATTCGGTTCCTTGTTGCGCCTACTGTGACAGTTTGCTATCACATGTGTCCTGAGTGTAACTTGACTCCAGCCGTACTTACGGCGGTGTTCCTCGGGGCTTTACTCGAGGCCCAGGGAGAAATTAATGCCGTGAACTATACCAATGATGATGGGTTGCCAAGCAACCAAGTATCTGAGCCAGTCAAGAAGCTGCCCATAAAGGACATGCGTCTTCTCCCAGCTGGAAATTGAGGAATTAAGGACAAACATCATGTTTTCTAGACAAACTTTGGGGGTGCACTGTACTAATAAAGAACAGTGAAATCAAATAAGTAAAAGAACATAACGTTAAATGTTACAAGGGCAATGTTAATAGTCTACGCTTTTTCAGCTATTTGAAGATGACTTGCTTCATAGAAATCACTTTCTATGATCTGAAGAAGTTTCTACTTATTTATTCATTAATTCCATGTTATCTACTTTTTTAAAGAAAAAACAAACAAATAACAAACAACCCACCAAAATTTCAATCAGCAAAAGGATACGGGTTGTTCATCATCCTCTTCAAGTCAACCTTCTCATTGCAGTATGGACACGTCTGCTTTTTACCCACAATGCACCAGCCACGGATGCAGAACTCGTGGAATCTGTTGGTTCAGGATCGAGTTAAGGCAGAAGGAGCAACCTGTTTACAGAAAACTCATCATCATCATAACTCCAAGAGCCATTTTGATTTACAGGTGGCTCCCTGACATAGGTGGCTGTAGCTGCTACTTTCCTGCTAAGCTTGGCTAACTAAAGTCACTGTACCAGACCTTGAGTGTGTTTTTCCACTTTTGGAGCATTTTAATGCAATCGTGCGGTTAAAAGGCCATCCAACAAATTGTCCAGTCTGTTGGAACTGAAGAAGGCTTTCAGATGAAAGGTTAAATGTCTTCAAGAACCTTAAAAGAAGTTGAGCTGCATTTAAGATTACCTAGACCTGGAGATCTACACAGACATACTTCAAGATCTCTCCACTCAGTTAGGAACCTTCCTATGAAAAGCTGACTGTTTGACCACAATCCTGGTCACCTCTAGTGCCACAACATGACTATAGCCAAAATGTAACCATGTTACATCAACATCACTAACTTAAAACGCATTAAAATTACAAAAGCATTTCAAGCTCAAACTGTAGGAAACAACAGGGCTTTAGGATACAAGTGTCCACAGGAGAGCTGGTAGGTGTCTTCTATAAATCCTTCCTCCTCCACGTTCACCAGGATCCTCTGACCACAGACCGCACAGATATCATTGGTTAGGCTCCTGCTGGGCATGCCACCCTTGTTGTAGTACTGGAAACACAAAAGTGCTACATCAGCAGAGCATAGAATTACAGGTCATCATTATTTTACTTTTATGGGTTTATATACAAAAACAACAGTTTCTGTAGCTATTTTCTTTCAAAACTGTTTTTTGATCGTGTTTGTGTTAAACTTCAAAAATGATGACAGCCTCCAAGACTATTTGTACTGTTTGCAAGCACTTAAGCTTAATTTAATTGTAGTTCAAAACACTGTTAGCTTTATTTATTCACAAACTAGTTGAAGGCTGCTATGTTAAACTGGGAGGGCAAAAAAGTGTTTTACCCCGATTGTAGAAGCCATGTAGTCCGAGCAGATTTCAGCAAAGTCTCTGCCCATGACGCCGTAGTAAAGTCCATAAAACAGCATAATCACGCCGACATCCATCGAGTCCTCTGCCTTGATCCTGTACAAAGAGAAAAAAAGCTGTGCTCATGCCAGTACAGCTAATTTAACTGTGCTCAATGAAACTGAGGGGTGTTTAAATGGAGTTATGTAACTACCACTTAGTATCTAAAAAGCCACTAAAGAGGCGTTACACTGTATCTGAAGGTAGTCTGTCCTGTAAAAGGTGAAAGATCTACTATTTGATACCTGTTTTTAATTATATTTCCTGTATCCTTAGGCCTGATGGATATATTAAGTACAGGAGAAAACCACATCTGGACTGAAAATATGTTTAAGGTCTGTTAAAGACCACAAGCACATCAATTTTACAACCTCTCCAACTGCAAAATCTGGTTTGTATCAGGGTCAATGGATGCTCTCTTCATGTCTTGTAGTTTACCTGCCTGTTAAACTTGTGATAAATGTATGGGGACATGAAGGGAAATTTATGTCCAGTGCATTATCTTCATATACTGGCTCAGAACTGATTTTTCACGGAGTGACTCTTAACTAAATCTTTTCAATACTTCCACTGAAAGAGGTTTATTTGTGTTTTGTCTCACTATCTTAAACTCTTCCAGGCAGTTGAAATCTCAAATAAAACAGAACTCAGCAATGGCCGTAAACTCAACCAGAAATCAACACTTTAGCACCCTCTACAGTTCACTGCTACACTTGAGTGGCACTGGTAACTTTCTGCATGTTTAGTCCGTTCTGGAAATGAAACTTAGTGGAAATGAAACTTAATGAAGTGAAACTAAGTGGAAATGAAACTCAGTGAAAACAGAAAGCTCAAAAATAAAAAATTTCATTACAAAGTACACAACTCCAATAACCTGGGTTTCTGACAGTGACTGAAGCAGACTGTGTCTCGTTGCTCTAACTGCTCTACATTTTGATTTCTGAATACTTTTCGTTTTAATACTTTCAGTGTTTAATAGCCACTATTGTATGAACAGTGGCTCCATTGTGTAACATGGTTTTGTCAGGAAAGGCTCTCAATTCAATTTTATTTATATAGCCCCAAATTACACACAACAGTTGCCTCAAGGCACTTAATATAGTAAAGTAAAGATCCTACAAGAATACACAAAAACCGAGAAAAAAAGCACTGCAATCATATGGCCCCCTATTAGCAAGCGTTGGCGACAGTAGGAAGGAAAAACTCCCTCTGTATCTGGTGAAAAAAAATCTGCCAATAGAAATATGCAGATCTACTTACTGTGGTAACTGCTTGTGAATAAGTGAACAGCCCAAATTAGCTTTGAATAAACTCTGTATGATTAAACAAGGTCATTAAGAGTGGAGCTGTCAGCACTGACTCACCTGAAGAAGACGTTGAAGCCGAACATGGTGAACATGATGGCCATGTAGCCCAGAACCCCGACTGCATAACTCAGCTTGTAGATGAGCAGAAACCACTTGTAGACCATCCTGGAAATTCAAAGAGACAAAGACCACATCACTCCCATCCCCTGGAGTCCTGCTGTATATAACCGCAATCAGATTTGGTTAATTATTAATTACTTTTGAAGCTTTACATCGATCACTTTGCTCCTACTTACATTTTGAAATTGCCTCCAACTTTTCATACATTGCTATTAGATGTAAATGATCTTATTTCTTTACTTAAGTACACATTTGTCAGTTTAGTAAAATACATGTATAATGAAAAATGATTCAGGTAATTACACACTTATTTAAGTACTTTTTGTTTACTTTACACATAACTTTTTTTTGCCTAATTTTAAGAGTGGCTTTATTTATTAATGGGCTTTTTTAAATTAATAAATACTGACATACTATATTATTCATTTTTCCCTTCACTCATGTACTCATTTAATTACCAATTTGCTTGCTTGTCATCACTATTATATTGGGATATTTTATTTCCATTAGATTTAATTTAGATTTAGATTTAATTGGTTCTATTAGTTGAATAACTTACTGTGAGTGTACTTATCTTGAGTGTACAGCATCAAAACACTTGCGTGTCTTGCTCATCTTGGTGTTAGGAAAACCTCCCATATTAGTCCTGTTAGTTATCACTCAACATGATACAATGTCACTGGACACATCTGCTTTGAATGAAAGGGTTTTAAAATTAGGAGCTAAAGTTCAGAAATAAATTGTATCTTGTGCACAAATCGTTTAATATCTTAAAAAAAATTGATTTAAAAGTATTTTGTGGGATTTGGTTTTGCTTTTTTTTTTACTTTTCTTTTGTAGTTTTCTGTTGGTTTTATCACTTTCATCTCATTATAAAGATATTAGGAAGGCCAAAAAAGGCTCACAAGTATATAAACGTACAGAAAATCCTTAATCCTAAAGCTTGATTCATACTATTGTTATACCCTATCAGTAAAGCATAATGACACAGATGTCAACAACTGTGATGGGTCTCTCTTTGTAAACTGTATTATGATTATCAAAAGGATAAAACAGGGTTTAACTGTATGCAGGTTACCATAACTCAGATAATCCATTCTGAAATCTTCAGTCATTCCATTATTTCAGTAAAAGAAAGTCAGTCTTTAGTTTGTCTTCATCTCCATCAACACAGCGGCTTTAAGAGCCAGCAGGATCGTTCCCCTTACCTCGGCGTCCTGCAGGACAGCGGCTTGCGGGTGGCTCTGAAGATGACGTAGCTAGTGATGACGGAGAACATCCCCCACATGGACAGAAACCGCCACCAGTACAGTTTGATGGTGAAGTAAAGAGGAACCACCCACATCTGGACCAGAGTCACCAGCTGTTGAAGACAGAGACGTAGTCCGTATTCAGTATCAGACTAAGCCTGCTACATACAGTTGTGTGAATGGTAAATGAATATAGCACGTTTCTTCTCTCCCAGAGGACCAAGTCCTTCATACAACATCCTTCATTCACCCATTCATGCAATCTAAACTTTAGCTGCTTTTTCACTAACATTCACAGCAATTCAGAATCACCATCTTTCCCAAGGATAATTGCACGCAGCCTGAAGTGGAGTAAATATAAAATGTATTGTTTACATTATTTCTAAAAGTTATCCAAACCTACCTGCCAATGTGTGAAGAATTAATTGCTCCCTAATCCACATAACTGGTTGTGCAACCCTTGGTAGAAAAAGCTGCAAGCAACCTTTTGCATTAACTGCCAATGAGCACTGTGGAGGAATTTTGGCCCACTCTTCTTTGCAGAATTGTTTTAAATCAGCCATAATGGCGGGGGTTTGAGCATGACTTGTTTAAGGTGAGGCCAAAGCATCATGATTGGATCACATTCAGACTTTCATTTAGCCACCCCAAAACCTTCAATTTGGTGTTTTTGAATCAGTCACTCGTGGATTTGTTCTGCTGCATAATTGAACTAAGCTTAACTGGACATTGTCCTTCAGGATTTTCACCTGCAGATGGGGAAACACCATTGTTGTACATAACTGTTAGCAGGAGTGAGTATATTCTAATGAAGCTCTTTATATTTTGGACATACCATCTACACTGCAGACTTCTCCCACAACTCCACCCAGTGCTTCCTGCAGAAGTTCTCTGATAACTCTGCAATAGTCGGCCTCATCACTGATGGGGACGACAAGGAGTACAGAGGACTGACCCAAGACTTTGTGGACTGGTGCCAGCTGAACTACCTCCAGATCAATGCCAGTAAAACCAAGGAGCTGGTGGTAGACTTCCGCAGGCACAAACATCCTCCACTGCAACCACTGAACATCCAAGGTATGGACATTGAGACTGTGGACAGCTACAGGTACCTTGGTGTTCATCTGAACAACAAACTGGACTGGACTCATAACTCAGACGCCCTCTACAGGAAAGGGCAGAGCGGGCTGTACCTGCTGAGGAGACTCAGGTCGTTTGGAGTGGAGGGCCCACTCCTGAAGACCTTCTATGACTCTGTGGTGGCCTCAGCCATCTTTTATGGTGTGGTCTGCTGGGGCGGCAGCATCTCTGCTGGGGACAGGAAGAGACTGAACAGGCTGATCAGAAGGGCCAGCTCTGTTCTAGGATGCCCTCTGGACCCAGTGGAGGTGGTGAGTGACAGGAGAATGGCGGCTAAGCTGTCATCACTGTTGGACAACATCTCCCACCCCATGCATGAGACTGTGATAGCACTGAGCAGCTCCTTCAGTGGGAGACTGCGGCACCCACTGTGTGGGACGGAGAGATTTCGCAGGTCTTTCCTCCCCACTGCTGTCAGACTCCACAACAGACTTTTGCAGCTGATCAAACACACAAACCCACACGTGCAATAAGACTGCTATATGTGCAATTCTTGTGCAATTCTTCTTCTGACGAAGTTGTATTTTTGTATTTTCCTACTCAGTTGTATATAGTATTTGTATTTCTATTTTATTCTATTGTATATATTATTCTATTCTATTTTATTCTATTGTATATAGTATTTTATTTTATTGTATTTTATTGCATTCCAGTGTTTTCTAATTTCTGCTACATAACTTGCACTTTTGCTGTAACAAAACAAATTTCCCACCTGTGGGACTAATAAAGGTCATCTTATCTTATCTTATCTTATAGGTCATGTGGCACAGCACTTTGATGCTGCCATTCTGTAATAATAGCAATATTAATATTAAAATTAAGGTTAGCTTAATGACTGTACCTGAACATTTGAGGAACTCCTCACACTGGTACCTCCACCACAGCAACATAGATGGAGATGCAGTTGAGCTTACATGTGCAGAATGACACTGACAAGGGCACAATAACTGATTGTAAACAAGTGTGAAGTGACTTGTTTCCTCTAAAGGATTTCCTTTGTGAGAAAATAACATCAGTAATGTAGTTAAAGCTATAAAACAGGCAAATATAATATGTTTTATATTAAACATATTCAGCATTACTTTGTACTTACATGAATAACAATGGCACCAGGCAAATAAAGACAAACATCCTGTGCATAAAACTTTGCAGCTTCTAACCACAGCTAATGCCAACTTTATAATGGGTTTCACACAGGAAAAGGTACAGCAGAAACGTTCAGGACGTGGCCAAATTTCTTCTCAAACCGCCTCGTCTAGCTTCTTTCCATCATCAGAGGACAATAAACTTCTGATCGCTTCTACAACTGAAAATCTGACATTTGGCTTTACAGAAACCTCGCCATGTGGCTTGTGCTTACCAGAATCATTAGGCCATACTCAACCTTTCAACTTCCACTGCGTGCTTAAACTTTTGTTAGTATGGTCATGATGCACATGGTTAAGATAAGATAAGATAAGATAACCTTTATTAGTCCCACACGTGGGAAATTTGTTTTGTCACAGCAGGAAGTGGACAGTGCAAAAGTTATGAAGCAAAAATAAAGCTGTTAACACTCCACACTTTAACTGCTCAAATGATTACGCAGAAATCAGTTTGAGACCAATTCAAATTTTATGCGCATTGGAAGCAAAAATGAAAAACAGCAGCAATTCACTACCTCTGAAGTGGTCATACAGTCTAAAAATTGTGGCCTTGACTATTTAACATGTTTTGTTCATAAACACTCAACTATTTTCAATTTTATTTATACAGCACCATCGCAACAACAGTCGGCTCAGGGCACCTTATACTGTATTGTAAAGACCCCACAATAATACAGGGAAACCCCCAACAATCAGAGAACCTCCTACGATCAAGCAATTTGGCGACAGCGGGAAGGAAATTCTTCCTTTAACCCTTTAAAACCGGTCGGAGCGGGCACGCTCTGTTTTGCGTAACTATTTTTACATCCTGGTAGCTCTGCAACCACGTAAGCTAGTGCAATAATTTTTTTTGCATATGAAACCGGAGGAGTTGTACTTACACCTCATGCCATCAGCTTGTCCTAGGTCACAGTTTCCTTCCACATATAGCTTTGCAAAAACTGCATAAAAAGCGCTTGCAGAAACAAAAACGTAATATTCCAGAAACACGCTTCGCCGATCCGATCAGCTGTTCATAACACTTCCTAGGTTGGAATAAACGTCAGCGCGAACTTTCACATGACCGCCTTGACCTGCCCGAAACCGGAAGTGACGTCATTTTCGCGGAAATGTCGTTTTTTTTTTTTTACCATCAGGGCCTCATGAGCCTGTACTGGTGTTTTTAAAAGTTATCTTTGACTTTATGACTTTCTGTGTCGTTTCTGGGATGCTTTGGACTTATATTGCACTGTTGGAAATAGTTTATTTTGATGCATATGCTGCTTTTTTGCAAATTTGCACTATAATTTTTATTTTCGTTTTTCCTGCAGTATATAAAAATTGGTGTATCTCAAAAATAAAACTATGAAGACACTCAAAATAAATTTCCTGTGGTGGGAAACTATTTTGTGCAACTTTTTTGTATTTACAGTTTTGAGGGATAAGCCTCTTACATTTCTCTAACTACAAATATATGTTAAAAAAAAAACGATTTTCAATTTTTTTGTAGTTTATTGCACTTTTTTGCAATTTATGTAAATACTATGCACTTAATCCATACATATTATTAAAATTTGGGCTATAATGGTTGTATTGATGTATAGCAACTTGAAATGCTCCCAAAAATGGCACTACAGCATGTAAAAATATAATATGGGCTCTGGCGGACTTGGTTCTATGGTAGGTCTTAAAGGGTTAAACAGGAAGTAACCTCAGACAGAACCGGACTCAGGGAGGGGCGTTTTTAATTTATTTATTTTTTCTTTTTTGGCTGTTGTACATTGTAGATGGTTCCTTCCCAGATAGAGATCAATGCTGTTTGTTCAGGTGGGATTCACATGAGCTTGTCTGAAAAGTGAAGTAATGTAGCGCACAGACTACTCTCTCAGACATTTTTAACCCCATCCCCAAAATTTAAATGTATTATTTAACCCTCTGGGGCTGACAGACGCGGCGGCACGTCATAATGGCGATTTAAGATGACAGCAAGACGGAGCCTCACCGAGATTCCGTTTCAATTTGTGTTGAAAGTGCAAACTTCAAACTACGTATCAGTTTTTAAATTGTGTTGACAGGCCAAAAAAAAAAAACAGAGTTATGATTAATAATATTCGGCATACTCCCCGTTTACTGCAAGAAGAGACAATAAACGCCAGACTTTGTAAAGACAGCGCTCACATTGCAAGGGAAACCCCACACCCCACCCCACAACACAGCATCCCCTTTCTTACTGGTGAAAAATTAACCACATCAATCAATCAAAAAAAAAAAAATATGGCAACCCATGACATTTGTTTGCTGAGGCTGAGGGGAAGATTGTGGGAGCTATGGTGGCAAGTGATTGACAGCAATATTGATAGTAGAGCTGGGCGATATAAGATTTTTTCATATCACGATATGTTTTTTTCATTTCAGGCGATAACGATATATATCACGATATAAGCCAAATAACTATATTTGTACGATTTAAATGTGCCGTTGCTCATAAGTAAAATGTGAAATAATCAGCAGCTTGTTTTGATTTTAATATTTATTTCCCATAATAAGTTCAACAGGGTAGATGTACTTAAGGAACATGAGACTTTTTCAGATAAATAAAGGCAAATATTGCAAACTACACAAAAGGTAGCCGCTAAAGCGTTTAAGTTTCAAAATAGAACAAACAAAACAGACTACTAAATTGTCAATTACACTTAGAAACAAAATATTAAATTCTAAAAATAAATCTTAGTTTGTTTTACAGAAGAACAGACAAAATTGACTAACTTTTGTCAATATCAAATAAACTGAGAACTAAAAGGAAATTTTCAATCTCTTCTTGTTGTATAGCTTTCTGAACTTTCTAAATCCTTTATCATCCGCAACTGAAAATAGTTGTGGATGATTACTATACCTTTCTAATGTGACGTTGTTGTCCCTGGCTCTCTTTCTCTCTCTCTCCCTCCCGCTCTGTTCCTGTGCTACTGCGAGTGTAACTACCGCCCCTCCCCCCTCTTCCCAGCGCAAAGCACAAGGCTCGCGTGCGGAGTGAAGCGGAAAAAAAGTGCCAGAGAGAGGGTAAGAGAAGGAAAGAAAAAAACCCCACGGCTCGCGATAAGGAGCCGGCTCGCGTCGTTCACGTCATAAATCCGGCTCTAAGAGCCATTTCGTTTGCGACCGACACATCACTACGAAATACCTCCACACTACGGAACTTCTATAGCCCTTCTGTTCGACAATCTCTCCGGAATTGGAACCATCATCTCTTTTTTCTTCGGTAACCTGGTCACCCACGCTCTCGGTTGATTTTTCTCTAGTTGGCACACTCATTTCCTCCATTACCTGGGCAGCCCGGCTGGCTGCTTCCCAAACAACTACACATGTGCAGCTTGGCACTTGTGCTGTACGTAACAAGTCACATGACGTGACGCTGTGGCTGTGATTGGTTCGGCTCTGCGCTACTTAATTTGGATTGGCTGTTCTTTTCTTTTTTTTTTAAGAGAGCAAGGTCTATCGCAATAGTTTATTTTTTCTATCGAGAAAAAGTTATTTCGCAATACATATCGTTATCGTTCTATCGCCCAGCTCTAATTGATAGTGAGTTTTGAAAATTTGTTGTTGTTTTAAGTGTCACAACAATGAGACGGCTACTAAATGTGGATCAGGCATTGAAACCTTTTTTAGGCTGGAAGTAGTTTCGGAGCCAGACTCTGAGCTGGAGAGTGACGAGTGTGATGATGAAGTGGAAGATACACTTTTTGTTCTACAAGAGGTAAAAGGGGAAGAGGAGGGGAAGAAGAAGAGCCTCTCACATCCACACAGAGTGCACTAGGAGGTCTGCAGAGAGAGGGAAGGCGTGACATGCCCACCAGGTCCAGATCTCCACTGGCCCAGGCAGCAGAGCCACACCTCAGCTCTGAGTCCTGGAAGTCAGAGAAGGATGGTGACATTGCCCCAGAATTTAGCAGGAGAACACCAGGAGTCCAGATAGAGACACTTTGCCCCCATAGTCCAACAGACTTTTTCTTATCGTTTTTTGCTATTGACACAGTCAATACAAATTTGTGCAAACACGAACAAAAATGCTGCAAATAAATAAATAAAAAATAAATAAATAAAAATCATCATTTAGGCAAAAAATACAAATGCACTGAGACAGAACATCTCTACCAGTTGTTTTGGTCTCCTGATTTACATGTTGCTGGTGTCTCTTCCAAGTCTCAGAGATTACTGGAGACAGAATCATATCTTGTCTGTGCCTCTTCCATCCCAAGTGATGATGAGAGACAGGTTCTTCACCATATTTTGGAACATCCACCTCAGTGATCCTGAGGTGGATTTTAAAAAAATGACGCAAAGAAGGGAACACCAGGTCATGACACGCTTTTTAGAGTCAGGCCTCTAAATGATGAGATCCTCAGTGCCTGCCAGGCTTATTACCAAAAAGGAGGGAGTTGTCAGTAGATGAAAGGATGGTGGCAACCAAAGCAAAACCTGGGATGACACAATATATGAAAGACAAATTGACTAAATGGGGGATGAAAATGTTTATATTGGCTGAATCAAGAAGTGGCTACAACATCAGCTTTACCATATACACTGGCAAGAGTCAAACTGCAAGTGAGCATGGGCTGGTCGACGATGTGATGATGAACCTCATTCGGCCTTTTTGTCTTGGCACTGGATACCATATTTACATAGACAATTTTTATACCAGTCCCAGACTGTTCCTTGACCTGACCAGCATGAGGTTTGGTGCATGTGGCACCTACAGGGAAAACAGAAAAGGATGTCCCAAAGACAGGGCAAATGCTCTGAACAGAAAATGTCAGAGGATCTGAGATGGATCAGAGAGGGCCCACTTGTTTTTGTGAAGTGGATGGACACATGGGAGGTGTCCGGTTGCTCCACCATCCATCCCTGCATTTTCAGGGGAGATGGTGAAGAGAAAGGTGAAGGATGGAGATGGACACTGGGCGATCAGAGAAATCCCCTGTCCCACACCAATCATGGCATATAATAAAAATATGGATGGGGTTGACCTGTCTGACCAGCTCATTCAGTACTATTCCACTCACAGAAAAACCTGCCCGCTAGTACAGGACCATGTTGCTGCATTTTGTGGACATTGCGACAACAAATGCATTCAACTTGCATCATGAGATATGCAGTGCCAACCAGGATCAGCCCATAGCACACAAAGATTCCATAGAGTGTGTCAGCTTTGTGAGATGGACAAGACAGGTGTTCCCCAGAGCAGGAGAGCTGAACACATTCCTGTTCAAATTGTCACCGACATAGATGCTGCCCAAAAAGCCACTAAAGGGAGACTCAAATGTAAACGCTGTCTCCAGGAGGACAACAGGTGGAGTAACACACCCTGAGAGTGTCAAGCCTGTGGTGTGCCCCTGTGTCTTGTGGTGAAGAGTTGTTTGAAAAATTCTACATAGGTTTTTAAAATTTACTATTTATATTAAACATGATTTGTTAAACATGTTTGTGTTTTTTACCATAAAAACATAACTTTTTTTCTACTCCAATTTTATGTTTTTTTGTCTGATTTTTGATCAGTTGTGCTAATAGAGTAAGCCAAGCCAGAAGGTTAAATTGTAAAACTGTCCATTTTTCCCTGGGCAATTCTCTCTTAGAAAAATTACTAATTTCATTCCTAAATTTCTTTTATTTTTTTTTTCCTTCATTAATTTCTCAGGCTATTTGTCACTTGTTAATTTCTAACGTCAGTTTCTAAAACTCTGCAATTCTTTCAATGATGTGCATGTCCTCTACCATCACTGACCCTAATATGGTGTCATATATATGGTCTTCCTGGCAAGTGCAAAAGCTTATATGGGGGATCAACTAGAAGCCTATTTAATTAGAAAGCAACTGCAGAAGTCAGGTGGTAAAAATTAAATGGAAATGTCTGGATGGTAAAAGATTAACGGGGTCAAACACTGAATTTAGTCACATTATTTAAAAAGGGCCATGCAGAGATGTTGCACTGGGGACAAAAATGGAAAACAAATATTCTGAAAGCTAAAGATTTCTATGCATGCTTTGAGACAAATCAGTGGCTTCAGCCTCCCAGCTGGCAGCACTCACATTGTAGGAGCGGTGGTGCCTCTGCTTCCACTGCACCAGGACTATCTGAGCCACCACCAGAGTGGCGATGAGGATCAGCACCATCTCTGCGTGCATGGCCTCGTGTCCTCTGTGCTTCATGTGCAGGCGTTCGTGTTGCACCCTGTAAACATGAAGAGGAGGAGGAGGATTAAGAAAGGAGTGAAGCATGTGCAGAAGAGTCAGGACTAAACATGAATTTGTGGGGGGCAAAAGCTGCATTTATTTTCATATTTGTTTAAAAAAAAAAAAAAAAAAAAAAGCAAGCAGATTTTTTGGATATAACGTGTAAAGAAAACACAGAAGAGGGTGTACTCACTTCCAGTTTTCTCTGTGTGTCATTTTCAGCAGGTCGTCCTGGAATGAGGGACAGAAATAGCAGCTGTGAGAGCTTTGTGGGTCTCACTGGACACTTTAATGTAGGTTAACACAACTTCCCACACTGAGAGACAAGCTATTTGATGATCTGTGTTTCCTGCCTCTATTATAACAACATAAGACCTAATGTTTCTGTAATAAGAAAGGCGTTTCCTTGAACATGCCTCTGTTGTGCCACGTCGAAGCCACAGTATTCACGGCTCACCCGAACTACGGAGCTAATTAGCCTCAGTTAGCCGCTGTTTTCTTCACTTGCCACGGACAGTAACGGTCGTTAAAGTTTATAAACAGCTAGATTGAAGAGTTTAGTTCACTCACCTGGGGATGTACACCCGCCATCATCTTGCTTTCTGTGCGCTTCTGGTGCAAGCTATCCGGCAACCAGCAGCTAGCTTAGCCCGGTCCCTACTGACCGAGTAAGGAAGGCAAAGGGTGCCAAAATTAAACGCGATTCAGAGCGACCCCTCCTTGTCAAATATGAAAAAAGCTATTATAGTTTCATTTTAAAATCAGATATTATTTAACACTTTTCCAATTCAGTTTAGCTTGAGTTAGTTTCCAGAGTGGGTGAAGTTACTAAATTGTGAGAATTATTTTTCTGTCAATCTTAATTTCAATTATTTGCCTGTATGTATCAGGACGTTTGGTTAAATTGAATGTTTGTTTTTCCCCAAAGGTAACATCTCTGAGTGAGACACGGCTCAACACGGTTGGTTTATGCTTGAAGTACCCCGAGTTGTGTTCAATTTTGTATCCATAACAAATCCTTCACTGGGATGGCATAAAGAAGACCCACAGGAAAAATACAGTAAAGCAAAACTGTCATTGAAAAATACATGCTTTTAATAGTAATTAATAACCCATTAGCATTATATAAAAACGTGGTACTGCATAAGTGTAAAACAGTCAGTTGCTTAGAAATGTGTAACTGTTTTACCAAGTAGAAAATCAGGTACACCCATTTACCTTCTTGTTAATACGAAGAACTTCTCAACCAACACCAACTCAACATTTCATGTATAGCCTGACTTATTCCCAAAATAGTCCTAGACACACTGGGTTTTCACAGTATTGTGAATTAATATAGTTGTTCAATGTCTGAAAACATTTCACAAATGTTATTCTGTAGTGTTAAAATTTACATGATGCAATTTATGTTCTCCGGGATTCTTCTTCACTTCACTGAGTTAGATGTTGAATAGTTTTCACTAGTCAAAATCTATCAAGTATTTGCCCAAGCAATGCAGCCCAACGAGAAGCGACAGTGTACAGTCTAAAACCCCTTATTGGTTAAACCCCGTGTTTGAATGACAATTTCACCAAGAGAAGACAGATTAAAAACCAAAACAAAATCTTTCCACAGCTATTGGATCTTTATTACTTTAAAAAATTATGTACAAGTAAAAATACAAAAACTAAACCAACTTTGCCAGCATATATAGAAAGCAAAAATCAGTTATTTCAAATCTAAGAACATCTCATTTACAGTCACAAAACTGCTAGCTTGTTTTCTGTTTAACATTGACTTTATTTTTAAGATTAGATGACAGCCATCTTTCAAACTTCAACCTACAAAAAAAACAAAAAAACCACATAGCTGACTCATGTTTGATTGCAGGTCCATCAACGTTGACGTCCAGCCTGAAAGTGAGATAAATTGAGAAAGTTAGATCTGGAAGAGAAGAGTTCACCAGCAAAGCTGCAATCTAATGTTCGCTCAGACATCCAAGGAAGATTTGAACCATCTTTGGTGTTTAAACCTCTGGTGGAAACTACGAATGGCAGGAAAAATCATCATCACAGCGACCAAGACTTCAAAGACGTAAGACTTCAACAAGTAACCGTACATACCAGCTTTAACAGCCTGGAGAATCCACAGATTAGCCTTGTATCCGTGGCAATTATCTCCCTGAAAGGGAGAATACAATTTAGTTCTTAGAACAAAGACATTCAAAAGTAGAGCTACAATCCTCTAATGTTCGCTCAGACATCCAAGGAAGATTTGAACCATCTTCGGTGTTTAAACCTCTGGTGGAAACTACGAATGGCAGGAAAAATCATCATCACAGCGAACATTCCCCTTCCACATTTTAATCAAGACTGTAGCTTCACGGGCATTTAAGGGAAAAAAAAAAGAAAAAAAGTCAAAGTTAAAGGGGACACATCTACAACACCCCAGGACTTTAAAGCAGAGTACAAACTTGCACATATACAAGTAATGTGACCCAATTTTTTTAATGTTCAAATGGTGATAATTTAAAAAAAAAAGGATCCAAAATCTGTTTTTGTAACTTCAGTATCAAAATATAAATCTCCATCATAGCCAAGAACAGCTTGGAATACACACCAGCTTCAGGAACTCTGACCACCAACACTGGTGCTGGAGAGTCTGCAGGTTGATCCTTTCCAGAAACAGCCATTTAGCCTTAAAGTGAGATCGAGTTTAGGTCAGTACATAAGGCAGAAAGACACAAGAAGATACAACATGAATTAAATGTTCGCTCAGACATCCAAGGAAGATTTGAACCATCTTTAGTCTGTAGACCTCTGGTGGAAACTACGAATGGCAGGAAAAATCATCATCACAGCGAAACAATTTCAAAAGGTAAAGTCCAAAATATTAACAAATACATACCGGGAGCAGCTTTGGTGACGCAACAGGTTTACAGCTGGTGGGCATAACTGAAGACGTTCATCCTGAAACAGAGATTGAGGCACAGTCAGTCCTGAAAGAAGACGTGTTAATAACAAGAGTTGTCTGTGAAGGTTCTCAGTCATCAACAAGAGTTAAACTTCAAAGTGTTCGCTCAGACATCCAAGGAAGATTTGAACCATCTTTGGCGTTTAAACCTCTGGTGGAAACTACGAATGGCAGGAAAAAGCATCATCACAGCGAACTGTAAACTCCTCAGAGCAGCTGTACTGCGATCAAATGACCTTTAATAACTTACCCAGAATCAGGTGCAGTGATGCTGATCCACATCTGCTCCTCTCTGTCCAGAACTCCCTGAACCCAGCATGCTACACAGCTGAACAGCTTCATGACTTTTACTGAAGGCCATTCTCTGCAACGACTGGCAGAAACAGAAAATATGAATAGTTAGGAGCAAGAAGTGACAATCTGATTTAAAAAAACAAAACAAAAAAAACAACTATCTATAAAAAATTCCCTTCAGTCGCTCAGACATCCAAGGAAGACTTGAACCGTCTTTGGTGTTTAAACCTCTGGTGGAAACTACGAATGGCAGGAAAAATCATCATCACAGCGACTGGGGGTTTACAGATTTAAGACTTTTTCCCAGGAGAAAAAAGATTGTGTTCTCAATTTGTATGTCTAGAAATTAAAGACGTACACTGTACAGTCTGTACCCTGGAAAAAGCAGTTCAAAGAAATCCTTAAAAGCTGAAAATCACTATGCCCATGATGAGTGGGCTAGAGACCAGGCACAGATTTAACTGGTCTGCAAGTATTTTCTTACACTGTACAAGTTTTAGTTAATGCATCAGTGGGTAACTTAACTGATAAACTCACCTGCAGATTTTAGTTCTTGAGGAATTCACCCCATCTTGCATCCTGATGCACCAGAGCACCTTCCGCACAGTGCTGTCCCCGTTAAGCTCATTCTCTGTGACTGATGGGAACCTGTGGAGACACTTGCTGCATTAGAAAGCCAGCATATTAGCAGTAGCCGCTAATTAGGAACAGCTAGTAACGCTCAGACATCCAAGGAAGATTTGAACCATCTTTGGTGTTTAAACCTCTGGTGGAAACTACGAATGGCAGGAAAGACGTCATCACAGCGCAGGAAGACGCTTCATATGCATAACAAAAAGCACAAAGGAAAACTTACCTTGACTGTGCTGGAGACAAACTGGAGTGTGTGTCATCCTCGTCAAAAAGAACGCTGTTGAAGCGTCAACATTAAACTGAAAGAAGAAAACACCATTTAGTTAATAGTTCAAGGCCACAGTAACCAGAGTAACTGGATCTCAAGAGAGTTACATCAGTACAATTACTATACATTAGCTTTTACACTAGTCTGCCGTTTCATCCAAAGTCTACAGATCTGTGCATCTACAAAAGGGCAAAAGCTTGACACCTTTAGCCTTTACGATCTTGTTTTACTTCATTTATAAATACTTCAGATTAAGCGTAAAATGTTTTCTATGATTTAGTAGTTCCTATGACAATTTAGTAGGTGTGTGCATACCATGTATTAACTTTTAAAGTAAAGAGTTCTTATTTGTTTTTATTCAAGTGGACATTTTACTGGCACAAACAATTTGTAACTTTGCTACGAAAACTACATTTAATTCTTATTAGTCTTAAATAAGTAACTGATTTCAAATCTGATTGCGGCAGCCATTTTTGAATTATATCATGTAAATCAGTCAAAACCTTAGAAAAAAAAAAAAAGAAGCCTGCATCTAGTTAATGTTTAAACAGTTTCCTTTAATACAGGTTTGCTCTGAATCCATACTTTTCCACTTTTTGTAGTTAGGGGGATTTTTTTAAATCATTTTATTTTTCATGCATTTTTAGTAAGTAACCCATTCATTAACTGTATACCTAAAATAACTGAGCTTAATGCCGTTTCACCATATCTGATACCAAAGGTCCATTTCCCTGATTACAATTTGTGCAACACCCCCACCACGTGTTCAGCTGGTGGAAATTTCTGGATACTTGTTGCTTATCGTTTTAAATAAAGGGCAAGTTTAAAAAAATAGTAATAAAATTGTAAAAATTATAAAACTACTGAGCTATTATTTACATGCCTATTGATAAAACCTAAAATTGTTACATCTCCAGTCACATTTTAGACCCTCTTCATGCCACCACATGGTTTTAATTTATATATCACTTGTATGTATGACCAACGCAGCGGTGTAACTCTAGCTGAAGTGTAATTAACTTTGAATAAACTCTACAGACGTGATGTTACGAGAAAACCACGTGACAAGTTTACGACGACTCCCACACAATCTGCCACCATCCGTGAAATAAACGCCTCATCGCTGGTAAATATCGGCACGTTACATCTCAACACAAAGTAATTAATAAATACAACGTTACATTTATTAAATAAAATAAAGATTAAACGCATATTTACCCGGACGCATACCAACACCCTCCACCTCGACTGCAGGCTCAAATGACGGAACACTGAGTTCCTCACCCTTTTAGCTACAGGCGGCGACTAAATGGTGTAATTCAGTTTTACCGCCACCTGCTGGACCGGAGGCTGACACACTGTTAGTGCCTTCTTTTTTAAATGTTTTTTATTAATTTCACGTAAATAAATAACTAATGCATTTCATATAAATAATAATTTCATATTATATTTCTATTTATTGATATAATACATGGTACATGGTTTCAAAAATATTTAACTCTGGTTAAATGGTGACATGGTGCATTATCCTGCTGGAAGCAGCCATCAGAAAATGGGTACACTGTAGTCATAGAGGGACGGACAGGGTCAGCAACAATACTCAGGTCAGCACAGGCCTGTGGTGTTTAAATGATGTTCAGGTCGTATTAACACCATACTTGCACCACCTGCAGCAGCCTGAACCATTGATATGAGACAGGATAGAACCATGCTTTCATATTCCGGCCCTCCCATCACAAGAGAGATTGAGACTCATCACACCAGAAATATTTTCTCTCTCACTTTTCTCATATGAATTTAGCCTCAGTTTCCACCGAGTGTGACCTTCTGCTGCTGTAGCCTTCCTATCATATTGAAGCAGTCTGAACGTTCTCCTCTGACCTGATATTTTTCTCTTTTTCAAACCCTATTGATGAGTGTGGAGGAAAATCCCAGATCAGCCATTTCTGAAATACTCAGACCAGTCTCTCTGGCAACAACAACCATGCTCAAAGTCACTTTAATCACATTTTTTCCTCATTCTGATGTTTGGATTGAACTTCAGCAGGACATCTTGACTATGTCTTCGTAGCTAAATCATTGAGTTGCTGCTGTGTGATTGACTCATTAGATATTTGCATTAAAGCAGAAACTTATATCATGAACCAGACAGAAATAAACACATAAAAAACATAATATTTAGAATATATGATGAATAAATAAAACCAGCAAAACTTGACTTCTCTTTAATTTAATATTTGATTAAAAACACAATTCTGTTAAACGTATTTTTCTAAAACAATTTTGAGTGGATTAAAGGTTGATCAGAGGGAGAGAGACACAGTGATAAAGAGAGAGAGAGAGCCTCCCTCACTATCACTGAATAACTGAGTAACAGAACAGCCAATCACCTCTGCCCTGTACTCTCCATCTCGCTCCTGATTGGTGGATGCTGCAAAGATGACTGATTGGTGCGTTCCTCCTCTTAACCCTCCTCTTCATCCCCTCCCTCCTCCGTGTGGTGGTGGTGGTGCTGCTGCTGCAAGCTGCTGGTGTTGCCGTGACGATGATATCCTCCCCCTCCCACACACACACACACTCACACACACACTAAGAGGAGAGGCAGCAAACAAGACGCTCTCGTGACGCGATGGCTTCAGGCTGGAGAACAGACAGCAGTGATCGGCTGCGTCTGAGGAAAACATGGTGAGTGCTCGCTTTAATTTCCAAGATGAGAGGACAGAAGGACGACTGCGCAGACAGATGGATGGCTGGATGATTGATGGGTGGAGGAATGTGTGAGGATGACAGCAGCAGCAGCTGTAGCATGCTGTGTTTTCTTGATAGGCAGAGAGAGAGGGAAGAGGGGAGGATGGACAGACTGCAGATGGATGAAGGTGGAGGACTGAATGAATGAATGAATGCAGGAACAAACTGATCAGCTTTAAAGCACATACAAGCCTGTGTGTTTGTGTGTGTGAGTGTGTATGTTTGTGTGTGCTTTGAGTGTGTGTGTGTGTGTGTGCGTGTGTGTGTGTGTTGTCAGGCCTCTACATGCAGGTTAGCATCCTGAGTGCTAACAGTAACAGGAGGTACGTCACTCCTGTGAACCAAAACTGGGCTGATCTGCTTTCATTTCTACAGCCACATATAAACAGAGAAACACATACAGATATGGATGGATTAGCAAACAGACAGCAGAGGCAGGGAGCAGCAGGTCAGAGCTTGTTTGATGTTTGAAGTTAATGTTTCTTCATTTAAAGTCAGTCGAGCGACTACAAAAAATAAACTGACCACAGAGATGAAGAGAAGATGTTGAAATTACTGAAAAGATGCCTACTTAGCAATAAAGATACAGAAAAAAAGCCAGAGGAAATGAAAAACATCTACAAGAACAAGCAAAACTGACTAAAGAAGATATGAAAAAGGCACAAAATCGCTGCAAAGAGACCCAAAACTGAAAGTTAAAAGCAAAACAAAATAACAGAGAAAAAAACACAAAGACACAAACTACAAAGAAAATCAAACCGACTGCAAAAGAAATGCAACAGTTAAAAATGTGCAAAATCTCCCCAAAGACGCATCGAGTCACCACAAAGCGAAGCAAAGCAATCAAAAATGCAAAAAACATATGCAAAGCAATAAGAAAAAGTACTCCGAAAGAAGAAAAACAACTGAAAAAATCACTAAAGAGATGCTAAATAACTTTTAACAGATGCAAACATTCAACAAACAAATAACAAATATAAAGAGATACTAAATTAAAAAGACAAGATACATCTGACTATTCTCTTCTGCTTATCCAACACCAAGATAAAAATCTAACATTATAAAAAACACAAAGATTTATAAAATGAAAATAAAAGAAACACTGTAAAATGACTATAAAGAGACACAAAATTAGCATGAAAAGATGCAAAACAGCTACAATGACACACAAAACGAACACGACAGATTTCACACACACAAAAATCATCTCCACACAGAAAAAAAACCCTGAATAGGAAACAAAAACTGTAAATCACTACACAGACACACCAGCAACCAGAACAGAGGCAAAATGCTGCAAAGAAGAGAAGCAAAAATACTGCAGAGGACATGAAACAAGAAGAGAAATAAAATATATGAGATAAGACGAGCATTAAAAGATGCAAAATCACTGCAAAGGTGAACAAAATAAATAAGAGTCACAAAACATTAAGGATGGACCAGGACTTCATTATCATCGCAGTTATTGTGTTACATTTAAGTTTGTAACTAAATAATTAGAGGTTTTGTAAATGGTTGTATCCAGGACAATCTAACTGATAACTAAGCTTAAGTGTTTGAGTTCAAGTATGTTATGACCACATGGTCAGTAGTGACAAGCATGAAAATATATGTCTGCAGGATGAACTGGATGAACTACAAATTACTAAAGAAGGAGCAAAGCTATTAGAAAACACATCAAAATGATTACTAATCATCCATTTACTTAACAGCTCATCCTATATAGTCTATCCTAGCTGAGTACAGAGTGACAAGCTGGGTCACAGAAAAGACTGGATGACTATGACGAGATAAAGAACAACTCTAAAAAAAAAACAAGATGAGAAAAGGAGCCAAACTAAGAAACAAAAACAGAAAATTGAGTATAAAAAGAAAAAAAGATATGCATGAAGAAGTCACAATTGCAAACTAGCATAAAGATAGTGAAAGAGAGGTGCTTTGATGAAGTGCAAACATAAACTGGGCATAAAATTAAAAAGCCTACAAAGACAAAGAAATAAATCAAGTGATAAAACATTTTCAATAGAAATCATGGAAAAAGAAAAAGGTAATTACAAGCTATAGAAGAGAGACAGAGGAGTGATTAAAACAAAAAGAAAAACAGAAACATTCCCACGGGAATACAAAGGGAGACAGATCAGATTACCTGACTCTGTGTGTGTGTGATGGCGCACTGTTTATTTACTGGTAAGCTCTTCAGAAACTGGTTCCACTGGTACGTTTCTCAGGCTGCAGGCAGGATGTTTTGGTTTTTTCCTTTTGACTTCTAAAGAAATCTCACAATCCTCTAATGGACGCTGCTCTGCTGAGCCAGCATGATGTAAGTCTCTCTCTAATTAAATCAAAGTATTTCGTTTGTAATAATCATAGAGTGCCTTTTGTTTAACCGGCATTCAAAATCAAATGAAATTAATATATTACTATGTCAGGTGCCTGTGATGTCTATCTTTTAATGATTAAAACAACTTTGATTACTTATTATTTCTGATTTAAATGATGACTTTCCATTCAGCGTGTGCTGTTAGCTTATAAAATGTTCATATATATGTAATTAGTTAAGAGTTTCAGTTTCTTCCTTTGGAGTTACTGCAAGGAATCATTCATTTCCATCTTTCTATGGCCTCCATAAATCTCTTGAAAGCCAAGCAGTAACTTAGGTCAAGGTCAAGGTCAAGGTCAAATTTATTTATATAGCACATTTCAAACAGCCAATGCTGCACAAAGTGCTTAACAATATAAAAATGGCATTAAAAAGCAACAATGTAGAGTCGCCTTACTTCTAACTTTAAGCCTCAACAAAATCCAAACAAATAAGCTATTAAAAAACAAACAAACTTGCAAACAAAAGTTTATGGAAGCTATACAAAATTAGCACAGCTTCCATAAAGGGAGAAACTATGCACACGGACCAAAAGCATTCTTTGCATGCTGGCTGTAAATATTTCTGATGTACACATGGAATTTTAACAGAGCTGTCTATGGAGATCTACTCATGTTTGGAGCCTCTAGTGGTCTATAGAGGAACTGCAGTTTTTTGGACTTCAGGATCTTTTAACCCCTGACACTGTAGATGCTTGATGAGCATATTTGGTGTATAGACAATGAGCAGCCTGAGTTGATCTCAATTTAGCTTTAAATGGTAAGACTGTGAGTGCAGATGATTTAACAGCAGTTTGAGCTCATCTGGCCAAAGGACCTTTGAGGTGAGGCACCCGTCCTTCCATATTTCACAAGAATCACTATTCCTCCTACAGTATTTGTCAGATTTTAGTGAAACTTGCACACAATGATCACCTAATAGTTCTTCACCCAAAGCCAAGGTCAAAGTTAAGGTTACATTTATTTACAGGCAATAACCTGTGAATAGTGATGAACTGTGAGACCGATAAGCTACTAAATTGTTGATGTTACTGTCTCTAATCTCTTTGAAGAGAGCAAAGTGACTCCTACAGAATTACTTTTACAATGAAACTGTCCACGATAGATATATATTGGGCTTTTAGTTGCATTATTTAGACTTTAATAGTGCTGTACCTTTACTAAAGTGGGGAACGACATGAAAATATCTCAGTTCAAGACCATTGTGGTCAAAAGATGACGATCATTTTCTTCTGCAGTAATTTACATTTGCTGGGAGTTCCCGGCCCATTCATTATGATACAGGGAAAAGCAGAAGCAGGGAGATGAGCAGCATGACAAAACATGAACACTAGGAGCTGAAATGGAGGTGGGTTGAAAGCAGCTTGCAGATGTGCACCAACAGCAACTGTGGGCAGGTTAAAGCAACTTATATAGCGTCCTGTGTAAAATTTAGTTGCTGGATGTGTGGATAGGTTTGACTTGTTAGCTGATATAGATCTGAGCAATATAGTGTAGCTATTCCTCAAAATAGTGTGAGAAGATTAAACACAAACAGGTCAGTGTGAACTCATGTTTGGACAAATATAACTTTGAGCATCCACAGAACATGCAGATACATTCAAAGCATTGATGAATCGCTGACTCTTCTTTATGAATCTGTTCGAAAGAAAACAAAACAGAGAGAAGGGGTTCGATTGTCTCTTTGCACTGTGACAGTTACAGGCAGCCACCACACACAAGCTCACACAAACACCCAGACACAGCAAAAGCATTATAGAGCAGGGAAGGACTGAGAAGAGAGAAGAGTGGAAAGAAGGGAAAAAATAATTTCCTTCAATGTACCACGTTTGTGTGTGTGTGTGTGTGTGTGTGTGTGTGTGTGTGTGTGTGTGTGTGAGTGTGTGTGTGTGTGTGTGTGTTTCAGACAGACATAAAGTGTGAGCTTGTCTGTGTAAGGTTGCTTTCACGTCAGGAGAGGTCGTGTTTTCTGGGGGAGGAGGTGTTAAAACAGGATTATATACAAGATCAGAGAGAACTCGTAACCATAATCCCTCCTCTTTATGAATTATTCATGAAAATATTCCTTTTTATATTTTACACACAGATATGAGAGTGTATGTACAAAGACACAATGAAAAATAAACCTAGACACCAGACACAAAGAGAGAAGGAAAGCAGCCGGGCTTCCAAAAACAACACGGCTCATAAACCTTGTTTTGAGAACTAGTTTAAATTTACATGGATTTACAGCAAAAGAAAAGCAGCCAATTACTTAAAACTGAAAACATAAAAACAACAATTTCTCTTATAAAAATGATATTATTTATGGCTTTTACACTTACCTGTTTTTATTTACATATATGTTAATTCATAGTAATATGGTAATTTAACTTACTTTTATTAAAAATTCAAGTGAGTTTATTTATAACAAATGTTAATAAAAATCCTTCTAACAATTAAAGAAAAATGTTAAATTTACAAGAAAGAGAAAAAAGAAAAATCAAAAACATTTGCAAACCATAATTAAGAACATAATTACTAATGCAAGAACAACATTTACTGTTCACAAAGGCACACAGTTAGTTATTCTTCACATCTGTAATAAAATATGACATTCTTTTTATTTTGATTGTATTTTGTTTTATTTGCAGTGGTGTAGAGTATACACACAGTAGTTAGTATTAAAAGTTTTTAAATGTAAAATTATTTTCATCCTTGCATATGAAGCACTTAACATGATTCATTAGATGCATGTTTCCCCCTCAACCCACAGGCAGTGATCCTGCATCTGTTATGGGGTTTCCTGCTTTATGTGTACAGTGCACTGTACACTGGTAGTGTGTGATTAGTTAAAGTGTTGTTGTTTTAAAGAACTGACTGATTAATGTGTTTTTTCTCCATTTTCAGTGGAGAAAAACATTTTTTCTATCATGTGCTGTAGGACCATAGCTAAAAGTCTATTTTTAGGCGTTCACACTGATTCAGCATTATTACCACCATCTCTGTGACTTTAACATGATAGTAAAAAAAACAAACAAAAAAACAAAACAAAAAAACAGACCTGGAACACTTTGTGAACCGAGCCATAATCACTGCAGCTCTCAGCACACTGCCAGCTAAATTTAGACTAAATTTCTGGGATTATAGAGGACATGATTGCTTCACTTTTTGGTGTATTTCCTCCTAGTTGGTGAACCCCCTCACCCCAGTCCTGTGCAGTCTGTTACTATGGAAACCAGAACCTCCCTCCCCACCCGGCTCCCTCTCTATTCTCCATCACTTTGAAGACATTTTGTTGACCTACATTACTGCTTCCAGAAGCTCTTTATAGTATTTTACTCCACATTTGCTGTTCGTGGTGGTCCAACAAGCAACGACATGCCGTCATCCCCCTGGCTCATGGCATCTGTCCATGGGCTTCCAATACAGGTTAAGCTTGATGTACCGTACCATTTGGGAGGCTATGCAGTCAGGTGAAATATTAAACCCACCTTTAATGCATTATATTTATATGATAGAGGGTGAGTAGCAACCAGATGCAGCTAATCAAATGCATGTGGTTAACTGCTTATCAACACCTCTATAAAACTGAAATTTTGATAGTCGTCAAATGTGAAGCCATCTGTGCAACAGCATAAGGTTGCATAAGCAAAAGGAAAATTATCCCAAGCACACAAGTGAATGTTTAACAGAATGGCTGAAAAAGAAAAGAACCAAGATGCTGCAACGGCCCACTCAAGTTCAGACGTCACCCTGATTGAAATGCAGTGGTGGGACATTAAGGGAGCTGGTCAAGACAATTCAAACCACTTTATCTACATGTAAATCAAATATGTCAAATTTGATTTAATTTACCAATTAAGAAATAATTTTACAGTTTGCCAATATTTGTTTTTCCTAAACAATATTAAACAATCCACCTGCAACACACATCTGAGAAAGTAATTAATTATTAAGTAAGACAAAGAAAAAACAAGAAAGCCAATCAGATCCAAGTAACACCGAATAATGATTTTTATAAGTTACAAACAAATTTGAGTAGTCTAGTTCAGTGAATATAGGTTTCACTGACTACAAACTCACTAGCCTAGATTATTGTCAGTCAGCTAGCCAAAACTGATTGGAAAGGTGGTTCCTCACAACAAGTCATATTATTTGTCAGATAATTGCATTAAAAATGCTTTGAAAAGGACCAATGGCACAAACATGGTTGAGAAGTCCAATTCAGTGACTCAATTCAGTGCAGGTGAAACATAGCAGACATCTGCTGCCAGTGTTAACCAGACAGGGCATATCCCTCAATTTATACCATCGAAAGGCCAAACTGAGTTATATAAAAATTTTATCTTTTAGTCGTCATAAAGGGGGAATTAGCTACAGAGACCAATGATGTATTTCATACCAGGCTTTTTAATGGAATAAACTGGTAATTTAGCTCACATTTAGAGACAGGTTCAAATGGCCACTGGAGGAACTGCAGTTTTTGGAACTTCTTATGTTTCATTTTTAAGCAGTGCACATTGCTGCTTGGTTCTCTTTAAAAGAAAAGCACTCTGTGCTGTTCTTTGTGATTAGATAAAATTCCTGAAATTAAAATGTAGAAAAGAAACTTCGGGAGCACCAGAAATAACATTTTTTTAAAAAATTACTTTCTTTCAGACCGAATTTGCTACATCCTATGGCATGTTTGCAGACTGTAACCAAAACCCCTCAGCTCCACTTTATGGCCAGTAAAAGCAGATCACTGGCTAGTTCATTCAGAGGGAAACTCATACATGACACTTGGCCAAGTAACTGCAGGATTTTGTGATTCCGTGAATGCCTGAATAGATAAAAGGCATTGCACACTCATTACCCATGGAAATACCTTTTTCCCAATGCCATAAAGGGTTTTCATTTAGTGGCAGCAAGAAGATCAACAGTTTGAGGTACTATAACCCATCCATCTGCTTCCGCTTATCCTTTTCAGGGTGGCACTGGAGTCTATCCCAGCAGTCACAGGGCGAGAGGCAGGGTACACCCTGGATAGGTTGCCAGTTTGTCGCAGGGCTAACACACAGAGACAGACAACCATTCGCACTCACATTCACACTTATGGGCAATTTAGATTGATCAATTAACCCATCCACATTAACTGCATGTCTTTGGACTGTGGGAGGAAGCCGGAGTACCCAGGGAGAACCCACGCAAGCACGGGGAGAACATGCAAACTCCACACAGAACTCAATGAACTCAGGACCTTCTTGCTGTGAGGCAACAGTGCTAACCGCCGTGCCACTGCGCTGCCACTATAACCCACATTTATTAATTAAATTTAATCTACCTGATTTAATCTTAAAACTGAGACAAAGGCAAAATGACAAAGTATGAAGGAACACAGTCAAGAGTTAGAAGCTTTAGTAAATAATCTCTCTTGTCTCTCCGTGTTTATCTGCTTTTCCAAGTAATCCTCATCCCTCTCTCTGTCTCGTTTCTGCAGGACACAGTGTGATCTGCCCTCAGCTTGAACCCTATGTGAATCAAATTAACACCATAGTTCATTGCTTTTCACCCAATCAGACCTAAAGAGGATTGACTACTTTCATTCACGCGGTTTATGTGCTTGAAGAAACAACACATGGAAGCAGAAGGATGTTTTAAATGGGATATGTACCTAAATGCGGACACCTGGACACTCTTTTTACCCATAGTGGAATAACTTACGCCAAGTTTCATTGACTACAAGCTCACAAGTCTGGATTACTGTACCCTGAAATGACAGAAAAACCAAACCTGCATCTGGATTTCTGGCATTCTCTTTTGGGTGTGAAATGTTGACGTGCTTTTCCAGAGATCTAGCATCCGTCAAGAGTTATCACAAGGAGTTTATATGAACATTTGATCCTTTTCTGTTGAATACATAATGGAATAAAAGGGTGACAGAGGGAGCTTACAAAAGCAAACAGTACAAATATACATCTGGAACCTTGTATACAAACATAGAGCCCCTTCCCCTGGCTGCAGAGTGGAAACAGGGGTGTGTTTGGAGGTTTACCCTCACCAGGCTGCCACTTGCAGATGGAGGCCCACCAACACTCCCCAGATAGCAGCAGTGAGGAGTGCACCGTCCTGGAGGCTCCACCTGGCAAAAACGCCTGCCCACAACATGCAGTGAAGGTAGGTATTCAATAAGTATGCAAATGTCCTAAACTGCATATGAAATGTGATATGAAAGCAAGCAAAAACTTGTCCACATATCACTCAAAGCCAAAATTAGCTTAAACCTTGGAAGTCAATTTCAGTTGGCTAAGAATAAAACTTTCCGGTAACCATTGTCTTTGATCTATTGACTTAGTCTCTATGGGGACAAAGGCAGTTTTTGAGGGTTTCTGGTGTAGCAAATAAATATCTGGATAGGTTACTTCCTATTCTACCCGCCACACAGACTGTTTAGCAGCATGCAACCAAAGCTTGTTGAAACATCAGTGGTACAAAAGGAAACCAGAAGTCTCCCAATACCATACAAAGTTATGCCTTGCCTAATTCTGTATCCATTTATATTTATGCCTGACCTCCATATTATAATGCATATTTATTTTTATATTCAATCCATATTTATTTGTTTTTATTACCTCCAATAGAGGCTGTCCCTGCCAGCTAAACTGAAACTGAAGCCAAAGATGGGACATCTGCCTACAACCAGTGTTGGGGAGTAACGGAATACATGTACCGCCGTTACGTATTTAGAATACAAAATATGAGTAACTGTATTCCGTTACAGTTACCGTTTAAAAAGGTGGTATTCAGAATACAGTTACTTTGTTGAAATAAATGGATTACACGGCGGTACTTTCCTGTTTCATATTGTCGCGGGTCAGGACTGTTTGGGTTTGTTTGACAGCTACACTCTGTTGTTCCAGGCGGCAGCGTTACGGTTGCCATGGTTACAGGGTGACGCTCTCTCTCTCTCTGCGTGTTTCCTGGGTGAGAGAGCGCTTTTTTGTTGTTGTTGTTGTGCTAAGCTAAAAGGCAGAATGCTACAGGCCTCATGGGCAGTGTAGTCCGTGCTGCAGCGAGAATGGACTACCATACACGTTATGTGTCTGTGAGCGAGGGAGGGAGAGAAAGGAAAAGTCCGAGCTGTCACGGAGCAAAAACGGGAGCTGGAAGCATGTAAATATAATAATAACCACTGCAGCCAAGAAGAGTGCCTGGAGAGCCCATTTGTAAGTAAGCTATTAAGACTCAACTGTACACTGTGTTCGTGTTTTCCTCTGGAAAAAATAAGTTCCGTTGGAGCAGCCTTTCAACGCCTCTCTCTGTCTCTCGCTAGCAAAGTTGACCCAGACAACAAAGTAAAGCTAGTTTTCAGCTACGAGCCCGACACGGAACCCACCGTATTAGCCAGATGTCCCTTTACTACGGTTCGGAGCCGCGGACCTTCAGTAACAGTAATAAATCACAGCAATAGTACATTCACGTAGTTGTAAACAGCATGATAATATATTAAGTAATCCAAAGTATTCAGAATACGTTACCCTCACTGAGTAACGTAACGGAATACGTTACAGAATACATCTTGGGGCATGTATTCGGTATTCTGTAATGGAATACATTTTAAAAGTAACCTTCCCAACACTGCCTACAACACATGACAAGCAGTCGAGTTTTGCACAAACAAACAATAACTCTTTGATGTTTTTGGACCTGGGTTTGGTAGTATAACCCTAGATGAACAAAATGAGAATAATTCAAGCGCCATTTAACTTGAATATCGGATGTTTTCACAGATTATGTGTGCTGATGACATCAGGATTGATCTTTTGTGAATTTATGTAATCTTGTATTTTTTTTTAAAAAAAAGAGCTTAAACACAGAAAGTGCTTAGGTCCCCCAACAACTAATATATTGCTTGAAATTTTGATGATGATCCAATGGAAACTAAAGCTTTTTCTTGATTCATGTGACCCAGACCTTTGACCTATGACCTTGAAGCATTGCATACTAAAACGGTGTATGTTATTACCTTTGACCACATGGTGGGAGCAGAATGCTAAAATCATTGGTTTTTATCATGTAAAAACTTACGATTTTAACATATATTTTTACACAGTTCGTGATTCTGCGAAACTCTGTGGTGTAATTGTAACATCGTATGGAATTGTATTGCAAAAAAGTGCATGGTACAGCACAGTCTAAGCATATATATCATACTCAATATAGTTTCTTTAAATATTTTCTTCTATGTGAACTTTGACCTTTGGCACTAACAAGGTCAAAGTCAAATGCTTAGCCATCCTAGGTACTCATGTTGCCCAAGGCCTGGTATATACCTGTAAAGTTTAAAGATGAGCCATAAAAAAAATGGGGTAATATAACATTTTTACTGATTTTCACTTTTGGTGTGACCTTTACCTCAACCTGATTTTCAGCAAAAATAAAATCAGCTTGAGCCTTTATGGATGGGTATTTTCAATATAAATACTTAGTAACTTCTTTAACTTTCTACCTGAGCCGATATGTATTTTAAGAAATCTTTTGACTATCTCATTCCCACAGTAGCATTTAAATTAAATTCCAGAGATTATTTGTCTTTCTTGAGAAAAGTCCTGGGTCCAGAACACTGTCACTCTTCTATTCTATTGTTCTATCTTAAAAAAAAAGAAAAAAAAAAAAAGATGTGAGGCATTTAGGAACATCTGTGTTTTGCTGCAACAAACAATCAATGAGCATTGCCCAAGTGACTATTAAATGAATCTACCATCAGACTAAATTTGAAAATGACATCTTGAAAACTGTGGCAACTAGCCTGCTAAAACATGGCCAGATAAACAGACAAATGGAACCAATTACATAGTAAAGACTGGACTCTAAAAGACTGGGTGGCTGTAGCTCATTAAGTAGAGCAGGTCATCTACAAACTAGGTTTAAAAAGTTGCAGTTTTATAGGAGGTCAGTCATACATATAGAAATGACTGAATCATGTACTGCAAAGTGTAAGCCCAAAGCCTAATCTATGTTGTCTATATGTTGTTCCCATTTAATCCAGTTACTGATTAGCAACTGTACAACAATGAGACTAAACTAAAGACAAACCTGCATTTTAAATATATCTAGGCTATCATGGGGCATTAAATTCTTAATAATGCACCTCTCTCTCCTCTTTCCTCCCTTCATGTAAACCTTTCCATTTGCAGGTTGCTGACTTGTACTGCTCTGCCTGCAAGTGCGCTCTGTGTGAGGACTGTCTTCCCAACCATGCAGAGCACCCTAAGGTGGCTCTCAGCCAGGCCCTCGAGCAGCACCGCAACAACCTGCAGGAAAGACTGGGCACTGTTCAGGACAGGTACAGGTTGAAATACTTGATACAACATTAATAAACTTTATTCAGTCCATTAATCTGTGCCCCCAACAAACCCTTATGTTAAACTGCTGTGCAGTGGTGCTATTTTCCATTTATCAATAAAAACACACACACACAAAACAAAAATTCTAATGCTGAATTACTTTTTTTTTTAAATATATTATAAACTGCAGAAGTAAGGCAATGATAAATATCAGCTGGAGTTTATTAGGATTTTATTATTTTTATATATTATATATTTTTTAGTAATTCCCTAAGACCAGGAGAGGGCTCTCTCATTAACCAAGATTCATTTAATAGTCACTTGGGCAATGCTCATTGATTGTTTGTTGCAGCAAAACACAGATGTTCCCTAAATGCCTCACATCTTTTTTTCTTTTTTTTTTTTAAAGATAGAACAATAGAATAGAAGAGTGACAGTGTTCTGGACCCAGGACTTTTCTCAAGAAAGACAAATAATCTCTGGAATTTAATTTAAATGCTACTGTGGGAATGAGATAGTCAAAAGATTTCTTAAAATACATATCGGCTCAGGTAGAAAGTTAAAGAAGTTACTAAGTATTTATATTGAAAATACCCATCCATTCACGTATGGAATTATTAGTAAACAGGGAATAGTAAGTGTAGGTCCCACATTCAAAATGCACTTAAAATACTAAAAGTCACATTTTTCCCTTTGCAGAAAATTGGAAAAAATTAAAATACAAATCAGCTGATAGCATTTAATTCTTGTAGCTCCAACAGGTACAAATGTATTTGTACCTGAGAACAAGCTGCATAACAACTGACATATTCAGTTAAGGTATAATGTAGGCATACTTAATATAACTCAGTCACAAGTAACTATTAACAGACAGTGGATGGAGGAAAGAAGAGATGCTGACATCTGGTGGACAGTGAGCAAAATACAGTACAAATGATTTACCAGGCTATAAAATCTTGACATTAACAATAACATGTTATTAATTTTTCTCAATTAAAAATACAGGTTGCATGTGTAAATATTTAACAACATAAATGTAGCATAAAGAAAGCTTCCTATTGTTGTTTTGCAAATTAGATATGTAACTGCTTTTCTCTTTTGTACCTGTCCTTTCTAGACTTCCTCAGATTTCAGATGTACTGTCCTTTGTTAAAGAGATCCTCCAGCAGCTGACCAATCAGAGGGCTTCGATTGAAGAGGATATTCAATCAAGCTTCGAGGATTTACACAAGCAGCTGGATGTTCGAAAGAGTGTACTCCTGATGGAGCTGGAAGTTACATATGGACTCAAACAGAAGGTAAACAGAGTTTGTTCAATTTTTCCTTTGATTCTTTGTTAAAAGTACAACCTCTTCAGTCACTGAGATAGTTCTTTAAATAAAACACATCAAATGAAACAGTCTGAAACAGCCTAATGAAAGTTTTCTTTTTCTGTCTCCAGGTTCTCCAAGCCCAGATAGACAGCCTTCTGCGGGGAGAGGGGGACATCACAGCCACCTGTACCCAGGCAGAGGAGGCTCTGGCTGGAGAGCCCTGTGTGGCGAGCCTGCAGGTGGAGCGAGAGCTGTGGGAGAGGCTGGGTGAGCTTGCTGGTCTTGGTTTGCCATGCCAGCCAGAAGAGAATGACCAGCTGGATCTGATGATGGAGACAGATGGGCTGAGGAAGTCCATACACAACCTGGGGACTATTGTTACAACCAGGTGAGACAATTCAAATCAATTTCAACTCAGTTTTATTTATTTAATGCCAAATCACAACAACAACTGCCTCAAAGCAATTTATATTGTACAGTAAAGATCCTACAATAGTACAGAAAAACAGAATAAACCCAAAAGTCAGACAACCCTGTATGAGCAAGCATAGGGGAAGGAAATGGGAAGGAAAAACTGCCTTTTAACGGGAAGAAACCTCTGGCAGAAGCAGGCTTGGGGAGGGTCAGCCATCTGCCGCTACTGGTTTAAAGTAAAAGGAGAAAGATAAGAAAAGACTGTGGAAGAGAGCCAGAGATTAATACTAACTAATGATTACATGCAGAGTGGCGTATAAACACATAGTGAATGAAAAAGGTGAGTGAAAAAACCCCCAAAAAACACTGTACGTCATGGGAGCACCCCAGCAGCCTAGACCTACTGCAGTGTAAAACTTAAAAAGTTTTAAGCCTAATCCTAAAATCAGAGAAGCTCATTGAGACTTGTTTGTATCATTTATGCACAGCTCCCTATAAGATCCCACCACAGCATTTCAGTCAGGCTGAAGACTGGAATGGGCCATTGCATCACCTTGATCCTTTTCATTTACAGCCATTCTGTTGTACATTTGCTGCTGTGCTTGGGAACATTGCCTTTTTGCATGACCCAATTTGGCCCAAATTTTGCAGACGGCCTCAACTGACTCTGAAGAAAATAAGAGCAATCAATAAAATCCGCTGTATACCAAAGTATTCCAATCAATGATAAATAGCAAGATGTTTTAGCTGTTTTAGGTCTTTTTTTTTTAGAGAACAACAAACTGTTTTTCCAGGCTAAATTGTCATTTTCTAAATTAGTAAAGATTATTAAGCGCTCCAGCTTATCAGCTATCTGCTTTAAGGTGCATTTTTGAAAGTTATACCAGGAAGGCAATTAATTCTGATTTAAGTCTTTCTTTGTCAGAGGAGCTACAGTATCCAGAGTCGTATGCAGTGACGATATAAAACTATTAACAAGATAACAAACTCTGTAAAAGCAGAGTTCAGGTAGCTGCTCTGCACTGTGTTGGTATAAGGCACTGAAGAAGATAACAGCTGAGGAATTATATCCACGGCGGACACAGTCTCTGAGGGGATGGGGTTTTGGGACATTTCAATGATGATGAAACATATTGAACCCTGTGGTTTTGGATTTAATGCCATTTCATCAACACTAATCTTTCTTCTCGTCCTCAGTGCGGTGGCAAGCCAGAGCGAAGCCATGGGTGCAGGTCTTGAGCAATGCATTGTTGGGCATCCTGCCTCTGTTACCATTGTAACAAGAGACAAGTCAGGGGGAGCCTGCAAGAGTGGAAATGCGATCCTCTCTGCTGAGGTTCATTCTACACCTAAACTCCATAAAATTAAGTACTACTCTGTGTTCACACTTCAATGCAAACAGTGACAAAACATTATCATGTGTTGATGTAGGTATTCACACCAGACGGCAGCATAGTAGATGGTGAGATAGTGGACCACAAGAACGGGACATATGAATTTGTGTACACGGTGCCAAAGGAGGGTGACTTCTCACTGGCTCTCCGTTTGTATGACCAGCACATCAAAGGAAGTCCATTCAAACTGACTGTCACCAAGACTCTAGAGGCTGAACTAGACGTAGGTGGATCTTTCTTTCAATATTAGTACATTTCTACTGTCCATTTGGCAAATAATGTCTAAATTCCTTTAATATCATTTGTGATATACACCAACAGCCTACGCTTATCCTTGGGGTGTCAACCAGTGCTATTCTGTCATAGCCAATGGCACGGTTCATTCCTTTAGCATCTGTGCTGAAGGACACTGGATGGGGGCAATCGTGGCTCAAGAGTTGGCAGTTCGTTTTGTAATCGGAAGGTTGCCGGTTCAAGCCCCGGCTCCAACAGTCTCGGTCGCTGTGTCCTTGGGCAAGACACTTCACCTGTTGCCTACTGGTGGTGGTCAGAGGGCCCGGTGGCGCCGGTGTCCGGCAGCCTCGCCTCTGTCAGTGCGCCCCAGGGTGGCTGCCATCACCAGTGTGTGAATGTGTGTATGAATGGGTGGATGAATGAATGTGTAAAGCGCTTTGGGGTCCTTAGGGACTAAGTAAAGCGCTATACAAATACAGGTCATTTACATCAGGACCTGAAACAAAGGACCTGAAACATCAGCTTATGACATTACTGAGAGGAATCTGACACTCACTTTTTAATTATTGTTATGAAGGCCTAGTCAAGTAGTTTTACCTAAACCTAAGAGGTTGTTAATCCTCTTCCCATCAAATGAAACTTGCATTCAAGTGTGTCCAATCTCACTGCAAAACTTTGTGCTAATTTCCTCACACAACACAGAAAAGCTCATATTGTTGACCACGTCGTGCTTGTCTCTTGAAGTTCAGAGTTCTTGAGCAACAATGATCCAACAATGAAGCAACATGACTTAAGCAATTAGTCCATTTACTTTAAACTTGAAAACCTAAATTTATTTGATTGAGCTTACCCTATATTCATCGATACATTGACTTTGGCAAAGGATGTAGGAAGATTTCCAAACAAAAACCATATAACCTTTATAGTTACTGTGTATTGTGTTTCCCTTTTTGCTTTCTCTCCAGGTTTCTCCCTCTACAACAACGGCAACCAACTCAGCAGCCAATGCTACGCCATCGACTGGCTCATCTGAAGGAGCAAAGAGACGAGGAAAGTCACCTGGTCAGAAGAAGAAAGGTTCAAAGAGGGCCAGCAGTGCCCTTGGTACCCCACGGCGCAAAACTCAGAACCCCATTGAGGACGACCTCATTTTTAGGATCGGTGAGACATTTAGCTGGAAGAAATGAATCGTACAGACAGACTAGGATATTGTACACTTGCTTTTTTAAAGCTAATATATCCTCATTTTTGTGACACTGAAAGGCCCTTTTAATGCTTCAATCAATTTGGGCTTATTTCTCCCCATCATATGCATCATTTTTTCCAACATGGTGGAGTTTTCATCTGGCTGATTCCAGTGTCTGTTACTTGTTTCATGTTACAGTTTATGAAGGGACTAAAGTAATGACATTGTGAATTTTAAAAGCTCAGATTCATCAAATTGTCAGTATTGTAGTATTGTTTTTTTTTTTTTTTTTTTTTTTTTTTTTATCTTAGCACACAAGTATGATGGGACTGTCAGAATAATTCTAGTGTTGACATCATAGCTAATCTTAGATTCTCCTACCTTAAACACTTCATAAATTTGTCCTGGAATTGCACCACACATACGAACATTTTTGTTTTAGAACAATCCAAATTAATTTGAATTAATTTGGATTAATCTTATTTATTAATTAAATAAGACAATATAAATCTTCCCACTAGTGCTGGGCGATATGACGATATATATCGTGTGGACGATAGAAAAGTGTCTATCGTGCCATTTGTCTTCTATCGTTTATATCGTACTAACCCAAATTTTATAAATTATTACATGAAATATATAATTAACCCTTTACAACTGGTCGGAGCAGGTACACTCCGTTTTACCTAACTATTTTTAAATCCCTGTAGAACTGGAACCACATAAGGTAGTGCAATAATTTTTTTTGCATGTGAAACCGGAGTTGTACTTACATCTTATGCCATTAGCTTGTCCAAAGTCACGGTTTCCTTCCACATATAACTTTGCAAAAATTGCATAAGAAGCACTTGCAGCAACAAAAACACAATATTCCAGAAACACGCTTTGCCGACGTTCATAAGACTTCCTACGTTGGCATATACGTCAGCGCGAACTATCGCACGTCCGCCATTACCTGCCCGAAACCGGAAGTGACGTCATTTTCGCGAAAGGGCCTTATAAGCCTATGTTGGTGTTTTTAAAAGACATGTTTGACTTTATGTTTTTCTGTATCGTTTCTGGGATGCTTAGAACTCAAATTACACTGTTGGAAATAGTTTATTTTGATGCATTATAATATTTATTTTCATTTTTCCTGTAGTATATAAAAATTAGTGTATCTCAAAAATAAAACTATGAAGACACTCAAAATAAATTTCTCGTGGTTGGAAACTTTTGTATTTACAGTTTTGAGGGATACACCGCTTAAATTTTTTTTAACTAGAAATATATGTAAAAAACAAAAAAACGATTTTCAATTTTTTTGTAGTTTATTGCACTACAAGTTTTTGCAATTTATGTAGTTACTATGGACTTAATGCATACATATTATTAAAATTTGGGCTATAACGGTTGTATTGATATATGGAAACTTGAAATACTCCCACAAATGGCACTACAGCATGTAAAAACAAAGATAAGCTCTGGCGGACTTGGTTCTATGGTAGGTCTTAAAGGGTTAAATAGCCTGTGGCAAATATATTAGTGTTGTCTTCTCACTATACATGCTCTTAACTTTATGCAAGTAAATAATATGGTATAAAAAATGATATTTTTCGCAAAGAAACTCCGTCTCGTGGTTTGCTCCTGTACGTGCACCCGGATTTGCGACATACTTTACGGTAACTCAAAACAAAGACTGCACCCTCGGCACTCGCTGTTTGCAGACTGCGTACTTTCTAGATGACCACAGGTCAGGTCGTATATCGTGATATATATCGTTATCGTGATATAAAATAATTCATATCGTGATAAATATTTTTTCCATATCGCCCAGCACTACTTCCCACAAATAAACAAGTCATTTCAACAAAAAGGACAGGGTTTGAGACCGTTAACATCATCACATAGTGCCTGACTGTAAAAAATACAATTGCCTCCCTGTATAATCCCATCAATCCAACAAGCAAAAAGTTGTTGAAAACATGCTGAAGACGACTTTGATATTCAGCTAAAATGATAAAGGTGAAATGCCCAGTTTTAGTCTTGATAATAATATTCCACTCAAATGTCTTTTAGACCTCGCTTCAATTCATTCAAAACTTAGGTAAATGTGAAATGGTCTTCCCATAGAAAGCCTTTCTTCAAAGTCAGTAACACAAAAAGAAAACATGAATTTTCACCTTTTACTTTCAACAAAATTTACACAATTTCTTTTTAAAATAGAAAGCACAATCCATGGGTATTTTGTGCTTGAGGGGGTAGGTCTAGTCCAAATGTATGTTCAAGGAAACTTGAACTCAAATTGATGCTTCATGCCAAAGGTTAGTGTCTCAGTTGTAGATGAAAACATTTCTATGTATAATGGAATTTAAAATCATATTTTGCACTATTCAGGAACAAAGGGAAGGAATAAAGGAGAGTTCACCAATCTTCAAGGAGTAGCTGCCTCTTCCAATGGTAGGATACTGATCGCTGACAGCAACAATCAGTGTGTCCAGGTATGGCCTTCGAAAAGCTGCAGGGTTCATATAAAACCCCCAAATTTATATTGAAAATTAAAAAATGTATATATTTCCAGATTTTCACCAATGAGGGAGAATTTAAGAGTCGTTTTGGAGTGCGGGGACGATCGCCAGGTCAGCTACAGCGTCCAACTGGTGTAGCTGTGCACCCCAGTGGTGACATCATTATTGCTGACTATGACAATAAGTGGGTCAGCATTTTCTCCTGTGAGGGCAAGTTCAAGGTATGTGTGCTGATATGTCTGGGTTGAAGGGGTATTGTACTTTATTGCAAGCAAACCCTCATTCTAATGTTTTCTGTGTTGTTGATTTATGCAGCAATCTTATTGCTTGTATTTGTTGTTCACCAGGCAAAACTTGGCTCTGGCAGACTCATGGGACCAAAGGGTGTGTCTGTGGACCAAAACGGACATGTTATTGTGGTTGACAACAAAGCTTGTACTGTCTTCATCTTTCAGCTGACTGGAAAGCTTATTACCAAGTTTGGAAGCCGGGGCAATGGTGACAAGCAGTTTGCAGGTAATGTGGACTAAATTATATTATTTCATGTAATTTAATTCCCAAAAATCTACTATGGGCTGTTCATTAAAGAATAAATATATATAAAGAAGAAAAGGCAAATATATGAAGAGAAAATGTTTGATTCTGGATTGTCTTGAGATTAACGGCTCTTTAAAAAGTTAGTACTATATAGAAAACATTGATGTTTTTAACCCCATGAGGTCTGAGTCATCACTGGTAATGAAAGCAGTACTAGCTGCCCTAACCCCATTTTTTGGTGACCAGCACAAAGTATAAGAAATATAAAGAGTCAGTTAGAGCAATTAGATTGCGTACCCTTTTGTCCCCTGACTGCCAAAACAATGAAAATGATACGTCCTAAAGGTCAAAAAAATGAAAATATCAGTAATATAAAATCAAATCCCTTTTCACTGTTCCTCTCAGCTACAAATGAGCAAGAAGTAATAAATATCACATTAAAATGTAAAAGTAAGTCTTCAATGGATTATCACGACATAAATATGTCTGTAGTTAAACAGGTTATTCTGAATATTGCTAGTCCCTTAACATATGTCTGTAATTTATCATTTCAGTCCGGTTGTTTTCCAAAAAAAATGAAAATTGCAAAAGTAATACCACTATACAAAAGTAATGACAAACACAGTTTTACCAATTATAGGCCTATTTCTCTACTGCCTCAATTCTCAAAAATTTTAGAAAAACTTTTTAATTCAAGATTAGAAAAATTCCTTGAAAAACATCAAATAATAAATGTTGGTCAGTATGGTTTCAGAATGCAAAGAACCACTTCAATGGCGATAATTGAGGCAGTAGAAGAAATTACTAATGCACTGGATAAAAATAAATATGCAGTTGGTATTTTTGTTGATCTCAAAAAGGCCTTCGACACAATCAATCACTCAATTTTAATGGATAAATTGGAAAGATATGGTGTTCGAGGGAAAGCTGGTAACTGGTTAAAAAGTTACCTAACGGGTCGGGAACAATATGTTAGCATAGGGCATTACCATTCAGAGAAACTTGGTATTACATGTGGTGTTCCCCAAGGGTCAGTGTTGGGACCAAAACTTTTCAATGTTTACATAAATGATATTTTTGATGTTTCTCAAGTACTTAAACTCATACTGTTCGCAGATGATACCAACATATTTTTCAGTAGCGATGATTATACTGATCTTGTAATGACCGTAAACAGGGAGCTAAAATTAATAAAAAAAATGGATGGATATAAATAAATTATCATTAAATATAAATAAAACTAAAGCAATGTTTTTTGGTAATTTAAAATATAATATAGAATTACCAATTATTATAGAAGGTGTACCCATTGATAATGTGAGTGAAAACAAATTTTTGGGAGTCGTAATTGATAACAAAATTTCATGGAAACCCCACGTCAGACACATAAAAACCAAAATTTCCAGAAGCCTCGCAGTTTTGAACAAAGTGAAACCATACCTTGATAAAGATGCACTTCGTACTCTGTACTGTACCCTGGTTCTTCCATATTTTACATATTGTGTGGAAGTGTGGGGAAACACATATAAAAACACAACTAATCCATTAGTCACAGTACAGAAACGAGCACTGCGTATTATTCACAAGGCTGGTTATCTAGATCATACTCACAAACTCTTTCTTCAGGCAAAGTTACTTAAATTCCAGGATCTGGTTAATTACAATACATCCATAATCTTATACAAAGCCTTTAATAAAATTCTACCTGCAAATTTACAATCTATATTTGAAATTCGAGAAAGGGCTTATAATGTGAGAGGCTTTGGAGAATTCAAATTACCCAGAACTCGAACAACCCGTAAAGGTTTTTGTGTGTCTGTATGTGGTGTGAAAATCTGGAACAGTCTGAGTTTACAACTGAAACAATGCAAAAATATTCATAGATTTAAATTCCTCTACAAACAGTCGGTCTGGTCACAGTATAATCAATGATGGTTTTAGTGTACTCTGAAATGTCTGTTCTCTTACCATTGTTGGTATGGATTCCAAGGGAAAAAAAAAGAAAAGTGTGTGTATGTATGTATATATATGTACATGTGTGTGTAGATATGTATGTATGTATGTATATGTATGTGTGTTTGTTACTTGTAATTATTATTGCCTGTTACCTGTGGTAGCGCAATTTATAATTAATATATTCTGTATTCAGTTATGAATGGTTCTATTTGTTTTGCTTGGTTTTGTTTGTTTGGTTTGCAACGATGGGCGTAGCTGCGGGAAGCTTATTGTTTTTTGTTGATGAATGAACATAGGGGTGGGATTTAATAAGTTTTCTTCATCCCACTCCTTTTCAGGTACATTTTGCTTGTTTTTGTGCACTTTATGTTCAATATATGTATTGTTGTGCCTGAAATGAACAAATTAAAAAAAAAAAAAAAAAAAAAAAAAAAGGGATTGGGACAATCACCACTGATGGCTTAGATCTGAGAGGGTTAAAACATTTACCCCACAACTTTTGGCAATAAGGGAACAAACAACATTTTAACTTGCATTTCTTGTTTGTCCCAGGCTTTGAGGCTAGGGTTGTAGTTATCACTGATGACCTCAGAAGGTTTACGTGCGCTAATAAAAGTACTTACGTGATGGTTGACAGTTGAATAATTAACTTGCTAAGTCTGAAAATTGATTTAAGAACTGAGTGCACTTGAAATTCTGTTTAAAGTTTAACCCTATGACATTTAAATCACTTGATGACCTCAACCTTTAACTGTAAAATATTGTACATTTTGTTTTTTCTTTTCTTTTTTCCCTTTTTTCTTTTCATTCTAAGAGACTTCAAAAACTATTCAGATATACAAATACCAGTGTTACCTTTCTCTAAAATACTTGCGAATTGAAAGTGTTAAAAGAGGCTGAAGCTAATTGAAAATACATTATTCGTTGTACAATGTACAACCTATTTCTTTGTTCCTGTTTTTCTTTCCTAAAGGTCCACACTTTGCAGCAGTGAACAAAAACAATGAAATCATTGTGACAGACTTCCATAACCACTCTGTTAAGGTACAGCATTTTACCGAGCTTAAAGGATAGTTTTAGTGTAATTTTATGGTAAACAAGCAAATATTTCATGTTAAGTCCAAGAATGCTTTCAGAGGATTTAAAATAATATATCTTTATCATTATTTCCCTGGTCAGGTTTTCACGCTTGAAGGAGAGCTTGTACTGAAATTTGGTTCAAATGGTGAAGGGAACGGCCAGTTCAATGCTCCCACTGGTGTAGCAGTGGATATTAATGGGAACATCATTGTAGCTGACTGGGGCAATAGCAGAATACAGGTAAAACTTTAAAATATGAAAAAACTTTTATATATGGTCAAACTTTAATATATGAAAGCCCTACTGTGTAAGGTTTTTATATATAAATAATACATATCTTCGACATTTCCAGGTGTTTGATGGCAGTGGCTCCTTCCTGTCCTATATCAACACATCAGCAGACCCTCTTTATGGACCCCAAGGTCTGGCTCTGACTTCAGACGGACACGTTGTAGTGGCTGACTCTGGCAATCATTGCTTTAAAGTCTACCGCTACCTACAATGATGGAAGCTTGGATGATGATGGGGGATGGTGACGTGGACAAGTGGAGACAAGTTGATGGTTTAAATGAAGCGATAGAGTGAGCACTGTCAAATAATATGAATTACTGCATGAGCCTCTAACTGCTCCCTGTGAATGTGGAAAATGGGATAGAAAAAGTCAGTGAAAAAGTGTTCAGTTCCCATTCTGGGTTCCAACCAGAACTCATGACGGAAGTACCTAATTTGAATATTTTTGGTGATTATTATTTGGTAAGATCATAAAAAAATAAAATGAAAACAAAACATTGATAGCAGATGAGTCTCAACAGGGCTTAAGATCGGCTCACGTGAAAATCTCAATAATTTCCAGCTGTCATACAGACATTGCAGAATGGGATGTAGATAAAAGTTATGCAATACTAGTTCAGAGATGTCAAATTTGAGAGATTTAGTGTCTATAAATGGACTAATGAGGAAAGCTTTAGATAATAAAATGAAAAAACCAAAACCAAACAAAGGCTGCAAGAGAGATGATAATGATTTCTTCAGAAACAACTGCTTACTAAATTTATGATGTGGTCAGTGAGACATGAAAAGGAGCAAAGGCATTAATATGGACACAAAGGGACATAATGGAAATAATGTGGAGAGAATGAATTGAAAGACTGAAAGTTTTCTAATGTTCTGCCTTCTTGTGCTGTATGTAATACACAAAATAATTGATTATGAGCTAAAAGAGACCTATGTCTTCCAATTTCATTACATAATTAGAGACTTCCACTGTGGATTTGGTGCCACACTTTAACATCCCTTGAGCAAAGCACTTAACTTAAAGCTAGCGCAGCTGGAGAGGACAGCAATTGTGCTGAAGCATACAAGATTTTATTTGTAAATATGACAAAAAAAAATTCCAAATTTATAAGACATAGACCACTTTTAGCCCAAAGTGCATTGTTTGTACATTAGGATTGTTTGAACATGGAATGTTATTTTGATCCCATATAACAGTATTCTTTACAAATTTTAGGTAATAGATTCATTATTAGAAATGATTGCTTGGCTCTACTTCTGACTGTCTGAATTAATGACTGATTGACTTGATTTGACAAAAAGCATTGTGTGTCTGTGCTTGGTTTGAGTGTTCAGATATTTTTTTCCTGATAAATCTGTTGCAATGAGAAAAAAGTGAAAAATTTATCCTATATATTTGTGAAGATACGTTTAATAATATTGCATAAGCTGTAATCAACATATTTGGAATCAGTAACAGCAGCCGTCTTTTGCAGGAACATTTACAGGTCTGGTGCCCTCATGAGGCCTTTGAGCCATTCTGTTTCCATTACATTGTAGGATCAACTGATTTTATGATGTGAACAAACCAGTTTTACAATGTCAAGGTCTGTGATACCAATTCACAACACATAAGTTAACAGAACTGATGTCCCATGAGATCAAAACAACAACAGTGACAACAATGGAGGGGACCAGGATGGTTGCTGCATTTACAATTGATGTGCTCCCTAGAACTCCTCTCTATGTCCTGCAGTTGAAATGCCCTATTTTTACATATTTCTCTATGCTTGTCACCATGGCAACAAAATATCAGAATTTGGGGGAAGGAATTCTAGAATGCCTCTATTCATTCTTCCCTATTGACAAGGATACAAGAATGCTTTAAGAATTCTGAAAAACTGCTGTTGCCTGCTTGTAAAATTCCACATATTCTGTCAAAAAAGAGAATACCTCAGTGTTCTAGAAGCATGCCTGTTGTTATGTAACTGTTGACATCAAACATATCAAACATCTACCGTGAGCTCCCATTTTACAAGTCTAACCTAAAAGACAATTTACAGTAACGTCAGTAAAGTATAGTTAAAGTAATGTTAAAGTCTCAAGCATTAGCCATTTACATTCGGAAAAGTGCTATATACCAGTAATAATGAAACTGCAAAGCATTTACATAAACTGTTGAAAAGGCAAGACAAGAAATTATGTTATTTCCATCTGCGATGAGTTGGGGAGATTTAACATGCACTATTAATATACTTTGTTGATTGTGGTAGTTTAAGTGGCATCACATTAATTACTTACACATTTAGTCTTTACTGAAGTAGGAATTGAGAAACTCATCATTATGTTCACAGTTGGTCAGAGATTCTCTAAGTTATATATTTTACTACTTCTATTTATTGCTTATGTATTATTTATTTATTTATCTAATTAGTTATTTTTATCTTGCCATTTGATTGTGTTACACCATGTGCATTTCAATTCATAAGTGCCCGTTACATTTCTTCTTATTAGACATTTCAGTCTTTAGGCTGTATTGAAATGGGACTGGGATTAGAATTGCTGTTAATATTTTGTCAAGTTTCCTTATTTTTTTTTAAAATCTTTTGTTGAATTAAAAAGTCAAGCTTGTCAGTTAGCAAAAACAGCTCATTAGCACCTCATTTTGGGATCAACAACACTTTTAACTCAAAACTAATAAGTTAGTTGTAAAAACAGTGCAGTACAATGACCAACCTTATAAAAACATTAGCTTTAAATGGCTAATACTGCTGTTTTCTTACATAACTGATTACAAGCTAGCTTATTAATTTTGACTTGTTTGTAGCCGTCAGTTTTGATGTTGAATGCTGATCATTTTTTCACATAGAAACAACAAAATCACTTTTAATAACAATGAAACAACTTCGTCTTCAATACAATGACAGTAAACATTATTCAGTCCAGTAAAAAAAAGTTTGGCGTCTCCTCGTTTGTGTAATTTGTTAGTCTGTTCATGGATTTGTTAAGACTATATTTTCTAACATAAGCATCCTGTAATGCTGCTAAGTATCAGATTTTGCTCATCAACTTGAAATAAGATCTTTTGATTTGTTGGTACTATTGATTGTTTTAAAGAAATTTGACTGTATTTCCTAATGTAACCTGGGCTTTGTTTACTGAATATTGAGCCTTAATGTTGGTATTACATATGAATGTTGTTTGATCTGGTAGCATTGCCTTCTCAGTAATTTTGATGTGATGACTGTTTTGGAAAAATACAGTAAAGATTTAATTACAATTTCAGACACAAACAGCTCATTTGTAGCCGACACAACCATTAAAAGGAAAATTTTCTTTTGGAATCCTGAAAAATAAAAAATAAAAAATGCCATTGCACATATGTACAAATGTGGGTGTTTTACGTGTAAGATTTTTAGCAGAAAATGCAACAGCATTGTGTATTGCACTGGTTTGATTTTTTTTCCTGCAATCCTATTATGGTGTTTTAGAAGAGAGCTTTTAAAATACTGATCGCTTTCATACAGTGTCACTTTCAAGGTCTTTCTCGCTCTGTAACTGCTGTCATGTCTGTTCACTGTTATGGGCTATGACTTAATATCCACATACACTCAACACTGAAAATAAAGCATTGATTCCTGAATAGCAGCTGTTACTATGGCTTGGTTTTGTCCAAAATGCGAACAATGTCAACTATTTTACCATCTATGTACTTGGAGAGCCTTAGTCACAAATGTTAGAAAATATCAAAGGTTTACATGATGGCATAGGAAAGTATAATGCCTATCATATTAAGAAAGCAGTGTTAAATATCTCTACACGTGACAGTCTTATATTCTCATTTCTTTGAACAACTGCAAAATGTTTATATAACATTCTTCAAACATCACTTAGTCAATTTTTTAAGATATGACTACTCTGTGTTTGGAACGGTTCACAGCCGAGTGTGAAGCGGTGGGAATGAGAATCAGCACCTCCAAATCTGAGGCCATGGTCCTCAGCCGGAAAAGGGTGGATTGCCCACTCCGGGTCAGAGACGAGTTCCTGCCACAATGGAGGAGTTTAAGTATCTCGGGGTCTTGTTCACGAGTGATGGCAGAAGGGAGCGGGAGATCGACAGACTGATTGGTGCAGCGGCCGCAGTGATGTGGACGCTGTACCGGTCTGTTGTGGTGAAGAGAGAGCTGAGCGTAAAAGCGAAGCTCTCAGTTTACCGATTGATCTACGTCCCTACCCTCACCTATGGCCACAAGCTGTGGGTAGTGACCGAAAGAAAGAGATTGCAAATACAAGCGGCGGAAATGAGCTTCCTCCAAAGGGTGGCTGGCCTCTCCCTTAGAGATAGGGTGAGAAGTTCAGCCATTCGGGAGGGGCTCAGAGTAGAGCCGCTGCTCCTCCACATTGAAAGGAGTCAGTTGAGATGGTTCGGGCATCTGACAAGGATGCCCCCTGGGCGCCTCCTGGGCAAGGTTTTCCGGGCAAGTGCCACCGGGAGGAGGCCCCGGGGCAGACACACTGGAGAGATTATATCTCTCGGCTGGCCTGGGAACGCCTTGGTGTTCCCCCGGACAAACTGGAGGAGGTGGCTGGGGAGAGGGAGGTCTGGGCTTCTCTGCTTGGAATGCTGCCCCTACGACCTGATGCCTGATAAGCGGATGAAAATGGATGGATGGATGGATACATTGTGCCTGTGCCAAAACTGGAAGGTTAAAAATTGACTGTTGCTCTTTTGAGCAGTTGAGTACTAGGGCATCTCAGTTAATGTTTGGCTCACTTTTAATATGTGTATAAGGGCACTTAGTGATGAATATGAATTAACTTTACAAATTTAAGCAGTTTATTTATTTATTTTTTACTTTTTGGTTCAGTTATTTTTTGCTAAATACCTGACTTTACCTGATTTACCTTTAGATGTCAGCCTAACATTGAATACAAGATGTAAAGATGCATTGAATTACATTTGGTGTCTTTCATGATTTCATCTGGTTGCTTAGTTCTCAGGAAAGAATTCTACACTCCAGCAGTGTTTAAAATATAAGTTTACATACATTACATTTTACCAATACATGTTGTAAGCAGTTCATTACACATTTTAATGTATGTATTTTTCACACAGGCAGCTATAATGCTTAATGACATGGACATAGACTGTGTTCCCCTAAGGACCACAGTTTACATTCATTTGTGCTGTAGATAAACATCATGACAACCATAGGGTGATTCCTACATTTTTTACTAACATAAATTTAAATAAAGAATCTACTAATGATGAAATGAATTTTAACTGGTGTCATGAAGATGCTGCATGTCTTAGCGAAACATATTTTTGAACTTGCCAATGAACCTAATCAAAACAGTCAGGAAAAATATCATAAACATACACAAATTATTTGCTATTGTTATTATTTTACAAAATCTGAATGTGAAGAAAATTATATAGGAGCTACACCCCATTAATTATTTAAAAGCTTAATAAAATAAAAAAAAGTTATGATTACTTTACTTTTCTCATGTATGTGTGCTTACAGTACAGCTAACATGTATATGTTTATATATACAAACACACACAAAGCAAAAACAAGCATTGTACCAATAATAAAGACATTTTCTGCTGTCATTTCGGTTGCTATTACCCTGTATTTGAAATGTATACTTTTGAAAAACAAATAATTTATTTTGTGTTGCATCCATCATTCCCCTGCTTTAAAAGGCAGTCTAAACACATTGGAATTAGCGCTGATCAGTCAAACTTCATCAGTGTGGACAAATGCAGAATAAATTTTGTGTCCTTTGTTAAAAACTCTCCAAAAGACCAGAGTTTTGTTAAATATAAATTTAAAAAAAAAATCAAAACCAGTTTGATCATCATTATCTTTTACACAGGGCAGTATCAACTCTAAAAGCCCTTTTTAAAAAGAATTCACTAAACATCATGATAGCAATCACCTAACAGTAAGGTGGGAAATTGACTGTGTCGAGACCCGAGTGCCTTAACTACTTTTAACTGATGGTCTGTCACTTAGGCTTACAAAGAGGCATTAAATTACCACTTAAGACTCATTGTCTTTTGTTTCTTAATTTTCTTGGGTCTACTTCTGGATCTAAAGTGTGGTTGGACTCTTGACTTGGCCCTGTATTATATTAATAATACTACTGAAACTGTTGCAAATGTTTTAGCATACTATACTCTTTCAAACCATTTAACTCTGTAGTGTCTGCTGTACTCAATTCTATATCCAATACTTGTCTTTACTTGTTGTTATAACAGGGTTTTCCTGCCCTATGCAGATACAGCAGAGGTAACACCAAACAGCTGGGCAAGTTAAACCAAAGCAGACACCTAAACACCAAACATTTCACAGTGCTGCTCACCAGAGGTGAGTCGTTAAGAGCATTTGATACAAGCAACCCAACAAACCATAGCCACACAGCACAGCTTATAGCGGTGACAGTGTAGAAAGCTCTCAGCTTTGATTTTTTAACCATCTCCCTTTCCCCAACCCCTTCCCCTGGCCCTGGGTGCATCAGAACACAGAGTACAGAGAGGCTGCAGAAAGATATGATTATAATGGAGGGAGCCAAAAGGCAGAACAGTGGGGCAGATTGGTAGTTAGGAGGTAATAAGAGTGCAACACCTGTCAGTCCTAAGCTCAGCAGCCAAACACAGCCAATGCAGATGTTTCTGATCCTGACCCCACGGGCATTTCTTAGACTCATGTAGGTGATGGGGTGAACAACAGCCAGATAACGCTCTACACAGGTCAGGAGGTGGAAAAATAACTCTCCATAATAAGCAGTAATAGAAGCAGATGATCCTACTGTCACACTCACTGAGTGATTAGTGTATGTGCCACAATACATGACCAAACACCCTAAGACCCAGATCAGCTCCATGGCAGCTATATGGTAGGTGAAGATGTCAGAATGACTTGGTGTTTTAAAGGAGTGCTGCTGCCGCCGTCTTTGGAGACCAGAAAAAAAGACAAGAACAAAGACAGTGAGGAGGAGGACGATTCTCAGTGTATAGAAGGGAATATATTTGGATGAATTTATGGGGCAGGAATTGTCCAGAAGATAGTTGGAGGTGGAGTTAAGTGACATAACTGCTGTATGATGTAGGTCTGAGGAGAAAAAAAACACATTCAGAGGGACAGACAGTGGAAGTACTGATAGTTCACAGTTATAATGCACCTTATTAAGGAAATGTTAGATAATAATTCTGATTACTACAGTGCCAGATGGGACAGGCAAAATGTAGCTTAATACAGCCCTTAACCAATTAGTGTAGCTTTGGGAGTAATAATGGGAGTAGTGACGCGTCCTTGAAACAGTCAACAAACACTCTGACATGGAATGTTAATTGTAAACCAACATTATATTACAAAAGCAAAATGAAATGCATAGGAAATTTGTAACAGTAGAAAAAATATTTTCAGAAACTAAGTAAAACAAAATGCCAGTGTGTTGCTCATGCATAATATCCTATTATCAGGCTGGTGGAGTACAAAAACAAAGAACTTATCATTATCCTCTGTTATCTGAAATATCATCATATTGTGGATTTGTCCACACTGGGAAAAACATCAATCAAAGCAAACGTCTATACATGATACTAAAACAAAAGTTCATCTCTCAGTGACTATAAATATTCTCAAATTCAAAACACATTTTTGTCTCTTATCCTTTAAATTATATAATTCTGAAATCCCAGTAAATTTTCTCTGATTTACCTGATCTACTAACGACTATCTTGTCATTGTTATCACTCTGTTTCACAATAGTTGCAAATGAGTTGCAACTAGGAGTTCCAGACAGAATAAACTGCCTTTGCTTCATCACTAAAAATCAACTGATTCACAGAATTAAACTAGTGAGTATTACTGCTCAAAGCTGTAATAAAACAACAGCACCATTACTTGGACCAGAGCAAAGTGGGGCTTTTTAGAGTAATGAAAAAAAAGCTTCAACATTATCACTGAATTAGCTTTTACAACACTATTAATAACAAGCGCCTAAGATATAAAGAAAGTGATCTAATCACAGAAAAGGGAAAGCAAAAAAGTAAATCATCCATCAAATAATAAATTAATATATAGTTAACACAGATTAAAACACTTTCATCTCCCTGGCATCAGTATAAAAAGATAAATAACAGATCAAATATTTGTGAAAAAAGAAATTTAAAAATTAATGTGTCAGATATTAAAGAGCACCTTTATGGTTGAATTGTTTCCTCTGGTTTGCGTCTCCAAATTGACTGACTGCTCTTCACTCTAAATGTGCTCTGATGCTTCTGCCGGTGTTCAGGTTGCTCACAGTTCACACAGCAGGAATTTTGCATAATTCAATAGGTGGTACTTACTGTAAAATACACCATTAAATTATACTTCAGCATTTGGGTCATGGTGCAGTATTGCAGGGGCCTACATGTTCCACCCCAACATGTAGGAAACCAAACTAACGTGGAGTTTGTGTAATTAGTGCAACTGGTTTAGGTTGAGTTTTTTGTATGTGACAGAAAATAGCATACAGTTTAGGACTTAAAGAATTTTAATGTCCATTTTTCACTCTATCAGTCCATTACATCAGACAGTATTCAAATGGCTTGTAATCTAAGACAGGTGTTCATTCAAATCATGCCACATGTGTATACCAAGAGCAGTTTGATGGGATCTAATTTACAGCATGTGCGTGAGGATTTTAAAATGCATAACTCTAGCTTCCATTATTATTAGAAGAGTTAGTGTAACCCTGATACACACTGCAACACATAATACTGAAATAAAATGTATATCCATGGTTAGATCATGCTTGCACACACACTAGTTTCATTCACTAGACCCAACTTTGAGTTTAGATAAAAATAAAAAGAGCTTTTGTGTGTCCTTGGAAAAAAAAGAAAGTTCGTTTTTAATGTGAAGCCACTACAAGGATTATTTTATTTGTTCTCTTTCTCCTATGTCAAGAATTTGAAAAACCCATCCATCCTCCTATTTTCTTTCACTTATCCAGGTGGCAGCAGTCTAAGTAAAGAAGCCCAGACCTTTCTCTCTCCAACCACTGGCTTCAGGTTATTAGGCAGAACACTGAGACATTTCCAGACTATTCATGAGATGCAATCTTCTCACCGTGTCCAGGTTCTGCCCCACAGCCTCCCTCTGGTGGGACACACCCTCTCCCAGAAGACCCCCTAGTCAGATGCCCGGAGCACCTGAACTGGCTCCTTTCGATGTGGAGCAGTGAATCCACTCTGACTGAACACCTCACCGTATCTCTAGCGGAGAGGTCAGCCACCATTCAGAGAAAGTAAGGAAACTCAGAAGACAAACTTTGAAAAACAATACCTGAAACTACAATATTAGCATGCACCACGGGCTTGGCACCCCGATCAAAACAAGGCAGTGAAGAAAATGATACAGCATCGATCAAACGTCTGTTAGCGACATCAACCAGTAGTCCGTGAGCACAAAGAAAATCTGCGCCTATTATCGGTACCGAGCTTGCAGCAATCACAAAGTTCCACTGAAAGTCATGGTCATGAAAACAAACAGTCACCAACCATGCACCAAATGTTTTGATGGGGGTGTCTTTAGCTGCCATTAATAGTGGCCTGCAGCCCTCAGCTAGCCAGTTAGAACCAGCTGGGGGCAGGAGGCTCTCCTGGAAGCTGTAGTCTACCAGGAAACGTCTACCCGAGCATGAGTCTTCTATAAACAGCAGCCTTTCCCTGCCGCCAGCAGTTGCAGCCGCTACGGAGCACTGGCGGACTTGTTTCCCTAAGCCTTGAAGCTGCACTTTTGCAAGGAATGCTGATGGTAAAAACACGGCTCCTTTTCATGCAGCAATCCCAGCCACCATCAATAAGTCCGAGGCCTCCGGGAGAATCAGTGCGGGCGTAGCAGACGCTGTCGGTGAGTCAGGAACCATCGACTGGATGCTGACGCTCCTAGCCACAGACAATGTGGTCTGCTTCTTCTGCCAGTGAGCAATAATCCCTCATGGCCAGCAGTGGGGTGTTGGCGAGTCCAGCCCACAAAACATCTCCTAGAACCCAGAAATATTACTCTTCCCACTTCCCTTCTTTCTGGGTGTGAGTGGAGCCCCCTGGTGGTCCGCCACAATATATTTTATTACGTTAAATTTCGAATTAAGGAATGCACAAACATCCTTAACTGTCCATAGTAAATGCAAAATGGAACCAACCACATTAATCTAGAAATGTTAAAGACCTTAAAAACCACCTAAGAACAAATTTACAATGAAAAAACACCCGAAACACTCTGGGAAACACCCCATCAGTTAAAAACTCATAATTTGTGAGAGAAGACAAATATGCTCAAATGATAAATTTTCACAATTTATTATCAAACGGTTAGAATTTCAAATTATTTTACATGATGCCATGGACCTACATCTCTCTGCCTCAGAGACAAAGGCTGCTACATCCAGACAGTAAACACTTTTCTTGCAGGTTCACAGAAACAACATGTTAACATGAGTGGTAGAATAAGTTGAGGGTAGCCTTCGGCCTGACATCGACTCATGTTTCTTTTTCTGCACCTCTCTGGACATCTCCTTATATAGAGATGGCCCTTTTGGAGGCAACACTACCATTACCATGGTAACCATCTCTTGTCCTTCAGTCAGGGCTGAAGGGTTAGGGAAGGGGCCATTCCCTAAAACTGATTCATGGCCCTCTTTTGGTGTAGGAGAGTCAGCCTTAAAGTTTTGTATGTTCTGGTGCCATCACCAGTCTAGGCAGACTATCCCCCTCAAATTCCTCATAGAAGAAGACTTCTCTCTGTTTATGTCTGTTAGTCTGTAGAGTAGTATCTATCACTACAATGCATATCTGTGTGCAACGAAGGTGGTTCTCCCCACTTGAGCAAACCCCTCATCCTATGACCACTCACTCACCACTCAGCCTATGAGTGGTGAGTGTGCCCTCAACTTGTGCGCCCTGTAGCCGGGCGGATAGCCGCATTTCCTATTATTGGATGATAGGCTGTATCAAGTGAGTCGTTACACTCGCACTGATGAAACACACATCCAGTTGTTGGTGCCGCCTGGAAATGATTTTCCAGGCGGCATTACAATGCCATGGCAGGGCATAAGGGATGCAACAAAACTCTGGAAAGAGTAATGGCCCGATTTTATTGGCCGGGTTTCTGGGCTGATGTACAGCGTTGGTGCATGTCATGCCCGTACTGTCAGCTGGTTAACGAGCCAGTTATTCCAAAAGCGCCATTGGGCCCTTTACCATTAACGGAGGTCCCGTTCGAGTGCATTGGTATGGACCTCATTGAGCCATGTCAACAGAGTGCATGTGGCTATCGCTTCGTATTAGTTCTGGTGGACTATGCAATGTGATACTCGGAAGCAGTGCCACAGTGCACCATCTCTGCAAAGAGTGTGGTGCAGGCATTGTTTCAAGTTTGTATGTCATATTCAACAGTACTCTCTCATTTCAGTCTCACATTTATTACATAACCCAGTCTGCATACTTTCACTTACATAACATTAACTGACTTCATCCCTTCCTTACTCCCCATACTGCTGCCATCCTTGTCCATAGTCTCATTACTTCCAGGATCGATTATTGCAACTCCCTCTTATTTGGTCTCCCCAATAAGTCCCTCTATAAACTTCAGCTTCTTCAGAATTCTGCAGCTCGGGTCATAACTCATACTCCCATAGACCATATTACCCCAATTCTTCAACAGCTTCTCTGGTTGCCCATAGAATCTAGGATAAACTTTAAAATCTTAGTTCTCACTTTTACGTGCATCCATAACCTTGCCCCTCCTTATCTCTGTGATCTGCTGCACACTAAAAGAGCTTTATGAATTATTGGGCATCAAATCTATTTGGACCAGCATCTACCAACCTCAGACTGACAGGCTGGTGGAGCAACTGAATAAGACTTTGAAATCAATGATTTGTAAGTTCATTCAATAGAAGAGAACTAGAAGTGTTAATGACATAGGTACAAACTATGTTTTTGAGCTGTTTATTTTCATTCAGCTTATCAAGTGTGCTCTGTATCACAACAAAGTTTCATGATAAAATAGAAACTTCATTATTTATGGGTCAAAGGACAAGAGTGCACATTAATTTGTGCTGTAGATAAACATCATGACAATGTAGAAAGAAAAATGTAGCAGTTACAATTAATTCAGCAAATCATAAGTCAAATTAATGCCTAATTTGTTTTTCTCATGTATATGCGCTAAAAGCACAGCAAAAACCACTACAGGACCTTAAAGTACTACAGCCTGCCTTGATTATCTCTAGCTGGTGAATTTGATACAAAAATCTGTTTTCAACATTCTGTTAATGATGAAGTGAAGGTTCTGTCCTATTTGTTTTTAAATCTATGAATACTACGGAGATTTACTGAATGATTACTGCCTGCCAGGCCTTACACTTGCATAGACTTTAACTTTAAAACATCCTTCCCTGTACAGCTGAACAACCTAAAAAAACTAAATTTTATATGCAAACACACACAAAGCACAAACAAGCATTGTACAAACAATAAAGATGATCCCTGCTGTCATTTGCACGGCCAGCTGGCCATTATTTTGAATGTGACATGAGAATTTTTGGATGACAAATCACACCAAAAAATAAAGACCAGAGCTATGTTAAATATTAATAAAACCATGAAAACCAATATAATCATCATTATCTTTTAAAAAAGAAAAGGAAAAGGTTTTATGATAATGTATGATCCAGTTTGTATGCTTAATTTTTCTGTTAACAGGACAGCATCAGCTCTAGCCTTTACACTAAGACCAGTGATGTCTTAAAATAAAACCAAATAACCTTCTTTATTTCCAAAATCAAATGGTGATGATCTGTTTACCATTTAGGAAAGCTTCTGTAAACTTAGATACTGAATAACTCAACAACAAAAAAAGTTACAGAGCTTGATCAAAAGGGACAGCACCAGTTTAGACTTATTGTTTAATGGCTTTGTTTTCTTGACTTTTTTGGGTCTATTTCTTGATTTAAAGTGCGATTAGACTGTTGACTTAGCCCTGTCTTATAATACTAAAAAAAAGAAACACTTCTAAACATTTTAGTATGTTATATTTGTAATATCATGTAAATCTGCTGCACTCAAATTCAATCCTTGTCTTTACTTGTTGATATAACATGAACATGAGAGTTTTCCTGCCCTATGCAGAAACAGCACAGGTAACACCAAACAATTTGTAAAAGTTAAAAGAGACCACATACATAAATGCTGAACACAGGACAGTGCTGCTCACTAGATTTTTGATTTTGAGAGCATAAAATACAAGCATCCCAACAACCCATAGCCACACAGCACAGGTTAAAGCCGTGACAGTGTAGAAAGGAACGAAACAGAACAGAGAACAGAGAACAGAGAGGCTGCAGAAAGATATGATTATAATGGAGGGAGCCAAAAGGCAGAACAGTGGGGCAGATTGGTAGTTAGGAGGTATTAAAATTGTAACACATGTCATTCCTAAGCTCAGCAGCCAAACGCAGCCAATGTTTCTGATCCTGACCCCACGGGCATTTCTTAGACTCACGTAGGTGATGGGGTGAACAACAGCCAGATAACGCTCTACACAGGTCAGGTGGTGGAAAAAGACAAGAACACAGAGAGTGAGGAGGAAAGTGATTTTCACTGCATAGAAGGGAATTTGGATGAATTTATGGGGCAGAAATACTCCAGAAGATATTTCAAAGTCAACGTAAACTTTATTGTCATTTCCACTATATACAGTACAGTATATAGAGAGATAAGACGATGAGGCTCCAGTTACATCAGTGCAAATGAACAAACAATAAATATAAGAAGAGTAGAAAATAAATATACCCTTTAGGACTAGGGGTAAAGGGATCAATAAAAATTTAAAATTTGCAATTTAAAGTTTGATGCTTAAAGTGACCTTGGAGTGGTTTAAAGTGACCAGTTCAATTCAAGTCAATTCAATTTTATTTATATAGCACCAAATCACAACAAAAGTCGCCTCAAGGCGCTTTATATCGTACAGTATGTCCTATACAGTGTTGGGCAAGTTACTTTGAAAAAGTAATTAATTATAGTTACTAGTTACTTCTTCAAAAAAGTAACTGAGTTAGTAACTGAGTTACAATATTCTAAAAGTAATTAATTACTTGAAAAGTAACTATTGCGTTACTTAAAAAAAACATTTAACCCTCTGGGTTCCAGGGTATAATTGGCCATTTTTAACTACTTTTGATTTTCCCTCCACATTTCACCTTTAAAAACTATTTACTTTGCCTTGTTTGGTATCATCCTTTTCAGCACAACCTCACGTGTCTGAATTTACAGTTATGTTTTCATTTTGACATACTGTATTAACACAATTGATCTAAAATCAGACAAAAAACATAAAATCCAAGTAGAAAGTTATATTTTTTACTGTAACAACCACAAACATGTTTATTGAATCATATTTCATAACTTTAAATGCAAATATAAATTGTCAATTTTAAAATCCTATGCACAAGTTTTGTAAACAACAAAGTTATTTGCATCCATTTACCTTTTACCTTGATTTTTTAAATAACCATTTCAAACTATTTACAGAACAATCAGCTGTTCTGCATTCAATAATATGCCACACAAATTATTTTTGCCACTCCAAAAACATAATTTCTGTCCACTATAAAGGAGAACATCACAGCCTGATACCTGCAGGCCTGACAGCAGCAGGTGTATCACTCCTGTTTCTACCTGGAGACAGCAGTCGCCTCATTGTTCTGACACACAACACAAAACTATCCACAACACTACATGCTAACTACACAAGACAACACATTAACTACACACTCCAAACACGCTAAACGTCACAAATCTCTCACATCTCAAAACTCGCTGTCTTTCTCTCTCTCTCTCTCTCTGTCACTCCTAAAATTTCCTCTGTTTTTTTTTTCTCTCATAAGCAGAGAGTGCTTGCTAGTGCTGTCCTTAGACAGTAAACGTGACGAAACCATTGAGGAAAAAACGCCGCGTATATATTGTTTATCATGACTCTGGTTTACGTGGCCTATCAACACAATTTAAAAACTGGTATATGTCACCTTGTTGCTTTGTCTTTAAGTGGTCATGTGATTGGCTTACCACGACTACTTTATTCTTCCTCAGTCAAAAAGCAGCACTCACGTGATTGTTTTGCCCCCTTAGCTCCAGGTGTTGTGCCAAAAAGTGATCGTGATTACCGTCCGCGGGAGTGCGCGCAGCTGCTTAAAGCTGTAGCGTCCAGATTACTTACGTAGTCAGCTACTTCCGTGCTACTGATATAAGATGCGGTAAGCTGAACATGGATTCAACCGTCTGTTTGTTGAAAAATAGTAACGGACCGCATTTTCTTGTTAGTAACTGTAACGGCGTTGTAACGATAGGAATAGTAATTAGTTAGATTACTTGTTACTGAAAAAAGTAACGCCGTTAGTAATGCCGTTATTTGTAACGCCGTTATTCCCATCACTGGTCCTATAATAATAGATACAGAGAAAAACCCAACAATCATATGACCCCCTATGAGCAAGCACTTTGCCGACAGTAGGAAGGAAAAACTCCCTTTTAACAGGAAGAAACCTCCGGCAGAACCAGGCTCAGGGAGGGGCGGCCATCTGCTGCAACCGGTTGGGGTGAGAGAAGGAAAACAGGATAAAGACATGCTGTGGAAGAGAGACAGAGATTAATAACAGATATGATTCAATGCAGAGAGGTCTATTAACACAGTGAGTGAGAAAGGTGACTGGAAAGGAAAAACTCAATGCATCATGGGAATCCCCCGGCAGCCTACACCTATTGCAGCATAACTAAGGGAGGATTCAGGGTCACCTGATCCAGCCCTAACTATATGCTTTACCAAAAAGGAAAGTTTTAAGCCTAATCTTAAAAGTAGAGATAGTGTCTGTGTCCCGAATCCAAATTGGAAGCTGGTTCCACAGAAGAGGGGCCTGAAAACTGAAGGCTCTGCCTCCCATTCTACTTTTAAATACTCTAGGAACAACAAGTAAGCCTGCAGAGCGAGAGCGAAGTGCTCTAATAGGGTGATATGGTACTACAAGGTCATTAAGATAGATGGGGCCTGATTATTTAAGACCTTGTATGTGAGGAGCAGGATTTTGAATTCAATTCTGGATTTAACAGGAAGCCAATGAAGGGAAGCCAAAACAGGAGAAATATGCTCTCTCTTTCTAGTCTCTGTCAGTACTCTTGCTGCAGCATTTTGGATTAACTAAAGGGTTTTCAGGGAGTTTTTAGGATATCCTGATAATAATGAATTACAGTAGTCCAGCCTGGAAGTAATAAATGCATGAACTAGTTTTTCAGCATCACTCTGAGACAGGATATTTCTAATTTTAGAGATGTTGCGCAAATGAAAGAAAGCAGTCTTACATATTTGCTTAATATGTGCGTTAACTCCAAGGTTCCTCACAATGTCACTGGAGGCCAAGGTAATGCCATCCAGAGTAAGAATCTGGTTAGATGCCATATTTCTAAGATTTTCAGGGCCGAGTAAAATAATCTCAGTTATATCTGAATTAAGAAGCAGAAAGTTAGCGGCCATCCAGCTCTTTATGTCTTTAAGACATTCCTGCAGTTTAACTAAATGGTGGGTTTTATCTGGCTTCATGGACAGATAGAGCTGGGTGTCATCTGCATAGCAGTGAAAACGTATGCTATGTCTTCTAATAATACTGCCTAGAGGAAGCATGTATAATGTAAACAGAATTGATCCTAGCACTGAACCCTGTGGAACACCATAATTGACCTTAGTGTGTGAAGAGGACTATCCATTTACATGCACAAACTGGAGTCTATTAGATAGATATGATACAATCCACTGCAGCGCAGTACCTGTAATACCTACAGCATGTTCTAATCGCTCTAATAGAATATTATGGTCAACAGTATCGAACGCTGCACTGAGGTCTAGCAGGACAAGCACAGAGATGAGTCCACTGTCAGAGGCCATAAGAAGATCATTTGTAACCTTCACTAAAGCTGTTTCTGTGCTGTGATGAGCTCTGAAACCTGACTGAAACTCCTAAGCCATTCCTCTGCAGATGATCTGTTAGCTGTTTGACAACTACTCTTTCAAGGATTTTTGATATGAAAGGAAGGTTGGAGATTGGCCTATAATTAGGTAAGACAATTGGGTGTAGAGATGGCTTTTTAATTAAAGGTTTAACTACAGCCAGCTTGAAGGCCTGTGGTACATAGCCGATTATTAGAGATAGGTTGATCATATTTAAGATTGAAGCATTAATGGCAGGACTTCTTTTAGTAGTTTTGTAGGAATGGGGTTTAAAAGACACGTTGGTGGTTTGGAGGAAGTAATTATTGAACTTAACTCAGAAAGATCAATTGGAGAAAAAGAGTCTAAATGAATATCAATGGTACTAAAAGTAGCTGTAAATAATATTACATCTGTGGGATGATTATTGGTAATTTTTCCTCTAATAATAAAAATTATATTTGTGAAGAAGTTCATGAAGTCATTACTAGTTTACGTTAAAGGGATGGTTGGCTCAATAGAGCTCTGACTTTTGTCAGCCTGGCTACAGTGCTGAAGAGAAACCCAGGGTTGTTCTTATTTTTTTTTCAATCAGTGACGAATAGTAAGATGTTCTGGCTTTGCGGAGGGCTTTCTTATAAAGCAGCAAACTATTTCTCCAGGCTAAATGATGATCTTCTAAATTAGTGACACGCCATTTCCTCTCCAGCTTACGAGTCATCTGCTTTAGGCTACGCGTTTAAGAATTATACCACGGAGTCAGGTACTTCTGATTTGAGGCCTTAGTTTTCACAGGAGCTACAGTATCCAGAGTTGTACGTAGTGAGGAGGTAAAATTATTAACAAGATGATCGACCTCTGTTGGAGTAGCGTTCAGGTAGCTGCTCTGCTCTATGTTGGTACAGGGCATTGAAGATGATAACAGTGGGTGGATTATATTCTTAAACTTAGTTACAGCACTTTCAGAAAGACATCTACTTTGATAAAGTCTACTCCCCACTGCTGTGTAATCAATTATTGTAAATGTAAATGTTATCAGGAAATGATCAGACAGGAGAGGGTTTTCAGGAAACACTGTTAAATGTTCAGTTTCTATGCCATATGTTAAAACAAGATCTAGAGTGTGATTAAAGTGGTGGGTTGGTTCTTTTACAGTTTGAGAGAAGCCAATTGAGTCTAATAACAGATTAAATGCCATGTTGAGGCTGTCATTTATAGCATCTACATGGATGTTAAAATCACCCACAATAATTATTTTATCTGAGCTGAGAACTAAATCAGATAAAAAGTCTGAGAAATCAGAGAGAAACTCTGTGTAAGGCCCAGGTGGACGATAGATAGACAAGTAATACTGGTTTCTGAGTCTTACAACTGGGGTGGACAAGGCTAAGCATCAGGCTTTCAAATGAATTAAAAGTCTGTCTTGGTCTTTCGTTAATTAATAGGCTGGTGTGAAAAATTGCTGCCACACCGCCCCCTCGGCCTGTGCTTCGAGATTTCTGGTAGTTAGAATGACTCGGGGGTGTTGATTCATTTAAACTAACATAATCACCCGGCTGCAACCAGGTTTCTGTAAGGCAAAGTAAATCGATTTGTTGATCTATTATTAAGTCATGTACTAACAGAGACTTGGAGGAGAGCGACCTAATATTTAATAATCCACATTTCACTGTTTTACTCTTTGGTTCGAATGTGGATACTGTATTGTTCTTTCTTTGTGATTGTTTATGTTTAAGTTGTTTATTGCTGGTTTTTAGTTTGTTTTTTGTCTGTTTGGGAGCTGACACAGTCTCAATGGAGATGGGTTTTTGGGGGGGTAGCAGGAGGAGAGAAGCTGCAGAGAGGCGTGTAAGACTGCAACTCTGCTTCCTGGTCCCAACTCTGGATAGTCATATTTTGGGCGGTTTAATAAATTGGTCCATATTTCTAGAAATGAGAGCTGCTCCATCCAAAGTGGGATGGATGCCGTCTCTCCTAACAAGACCAGGTTTCCTCCAGAAGGTTTGCCAATTATCTATGAAGCCCACATTGTTTCTGGGACACCACTCAGACAGCCAGCAATTTAAGGAGAACATGCGGCTAAACATGTCACTCCTGGTACGATTGGGGAGGGGACCAGAGAAAACTACAGAGTCCGACATTGTTTTGGCAAAGTTACACACTGATTCAATATTGATTTTAGTGACCTCCGATTGGCGTAACCGGGTGTCATTACTGCTGACGTGAATTATGATTTTACTGAATTTACGTTTACCCTTAGCCAGCAGTTTTAAATTTCCCTCAATGTTGCCTGCTCTGGCCCCTGGAAGACAATTGACTATGGTTGCCGGTGTCTCTAGCTGCACATGTCTGAGAACAGAATCACCAATTACCAGAGTTTGACCCCCGGCGGGTGTGTCGCCGAGTGGGGAAAAACGGTTAGACACATGAACAGTTTGGTGGTGTACCTGGGGCTTCTGTTTAAGACTATGCTTCCTCCTCACCGTCACCCAGCCGCCCTCTTTCCCCAGCTGCTTGGGGTCTGTCGGGGAACAGCTAGCGGGGCCTACACTATCTTCGGCTGCACCAGCTACAGGGGCCTGGCTAGCTACGGGTGAATGAAGGGTGCGAAGTTGAGTCTCCGATTCAGTAATCCTGGCCTCCAGAGCTGCAAATATGCTACATTTGTTACAAGTATCATTACTGCTAAAGGAGGCCGAGGAGTAACTAAACATCTGACACAATGAGCAGGAAAGTGCAGGAGGAATAGGTGAAGTAGCCATGGTGCTAGCAAGTCGGCTACGAGCTAAGCTAAGCTAGCGAAACAATACAGACACAGTGAGTGAATACTTTGGCTATAAATTAGGTAGTGACTACACAGAAAGTGTGCTTCGGATGAAACACGTGAAGATTATACTATGAAAAAAGAATGTATTTAAAAGTTTTTAATTAAATTGCTAAGCAGATAAGCTACTCAAAAACACCACTGTGTTTCAGCAGGAACAGGAAGTGATACTCTACCGCAGAGCGAGCGAACACCAAGTGACAGCGCCACCAAGAGTTAGGTGTGACCAGTAAGTCTTGAGATTAAGAATTGTCCATAGAGCAGCATCTGCATTACAAAGGCAGTGGTATGCAGAGTGTAATAGGGCCAGTTAACGGTTTGTGTGGGTGTGTGGTGGGGGGGAGTGGGAGTGCGGGGAGGATTGGGCCCCGATGCTGCGATAGCATCTGCCAGATGGAAGGAGAGAAAAGAGTCCATGTGAGGGGTGTGAGGGGTCAAGCACGATGAAGGAGTAGTAGCTTTAAGGTCCATCACTCCGAAGATTATGTGTAACCAAATATTTTTTAAAAACGGTAATTTAATGCCTTCTGAATATTGTCTGTGTTAAGCCTTTTGGTTCTTAGTGAACACACAAGGCTAAGTTGTTAAAGGGTTAACCTGTCGGTGCTCAGAATGTTGGCTGCATTCAGAACCTGCTCAGTATACAGCTAAACTGCTTTTCACTTAGATGGTGGCAGTGCTAGCTATTCTATGACAGTAGGTGGAAGCAGCCTGTCATTACTTCACAGAGGAAAGTCACCGACTTAGTTGTCCAAATGATCAGCCCAGGGTACACAAGCTGTGCAATCAGGCTTGCTTATATATATTTGTGACGTTGGACCCCAATACACGCACACAGATGGTGGGTATGGTGACAGCACACTTATTTTATTATTACTGTTCACTGTGGTTTCGGCTCAATGCACAGGACACAGACACTCCTGCTCAGTGGTCACTCCGCTCTCCCTCCTCGACTGTCACTGGGACATAAAAAGAGTCACAATCGGTCACTCGTCCCAAACACTTGTTCAGCCCTGCCTCCGCGCCGCTCCGGGAGCTCACTGTGTCACCCCTCCTCCGCAGCGGGCCAGAGACCACACCGCACCACACATCCTCACCGCCTGACTGAGGTCGGGGCCCACCTGGCTGAACCAACCCCCCCACCCGCGAGTGGGAGAAGAAATCGGCCACGACCATCTGTGTGCCTGGACTATGGACCGCTTTGAACTTAAAATGCTGTAAAGCTAGATACCACCGAGTGATCCGGGCATGGCATCCTTCATGCGGTGGAGTCAGTGTAGCGGAGCGTAGTCTGAGCAGAGGGTGAATTGTGTCCCAGGAGGTAGTAGCGAAGGGAGTCGACCACCCACCAGATCGCCAGGCATCTGTCAGCTTGCGGCTGATGTAGACAACTGGCTGGTCAACTCTCCCTACCCGCTGGGACAAAACGGCCCCTAGCCCTCTGTTCGAGGCATCTGTCTGCAAAATAAAAGCGAGGGAGAAGTTAGGTGTTAACAACAGCAGCTCTCCACAGAGAGCCTGTTTCACCTGCGCAAATGCTGCCTGGCACTGCTCCGCCCACTGGACCAGTTCTGGGGCACCTTTCCAGGTGAGATTGGTCAAGGGGCTGGTCAGGTCCGCAAACCCCGCAACGAACCGGCGGTAGTTGTCTGCCAACCCCAGAAACCGTCTCACCTCCTTTTTGGTGTTGGGGCACGGGCAGGATGCAATGACCGCTGTCTTCTCCACCTGTGGATGCACCTGCCCGCCCACCAATTGGTACCCCAGATACTGTACCTCCCTCCGTCCAACCGCGCACTTGTTCGGGTTGGCTGTGAGCCCTGCCTGCCTCAGAGACTCCAGAACCACAGCCACCCACTGCAAATGCTCCGCCCAGGTGTCGCTGTAGATGATAACATCATCTAGATAGGAAGCAGCATACGCAGCGTGAGGCCGCAGCAACCAGTCCATGAGATGCTGGAATGCCGGGGCTCCGAACAAGCCGAACGGAAGTGTGACCTTGGTTAAATCCAGTGTCGTGAAAAAGCGAGCAGTGCCCAACCGGTCCAGGAGCTTGTCAACTCGGGGCATGGGATAAGCATCAAAACGTGACACCTCTTTCACCCTGCAATAGTCGACACAGAACCGTATAGACCCATCCTTCTTCACGACAAACACTATGGGGCTACAACAAGTGCTGTGCGACTCTTCTATTACTCCCAGCTTCAGCATTTCATCAATTCCCTCTGAACAGTTTGCCTTTTATGCACAGGGAGCCTGTAGAGCAGTGAATGCACCGTCACGCCAGGCTGCGTCTCAAAATGAGACGTGCATGAGACCGTGCTATTTACCGCGAGAGTTTACCATGAGAGTTTAAACACGCCATTGTGATAGCTGTGTATGTTCTGCCCTCTGCTAATGCTGCAGCAGCCTGTGAGGTCCTGCACACTGTAACCAGCAGACTCCAAACACAGCACCCTCAGGCTCTTTTCCTGATCTCTGGGGACTTTAATGTATGTCACCTGTCACCCAGTATGTGACCTGCCACACCAGAGACAATAAAACATTGGACTTATTGTATGCTAACACCAAGGAGGCTGTCATGGTTCGTATTTTGAGGAAAGGACAAACGACTGGAGGTCCCAGTGGATGTCAAAATAGTGATTTTATTACACACATATATATGTGGGGAAGATGAGCATCATTACACTCCCAGAGCCGATCTCCCCAGAACAACAAATGAGGAGTGGTATATATAACAGTTGATGACGAATAATATGCGTCAAACAGTTGGATTTACTGGAAATCTAAATATCAATTCTCAGAATCTAAGAACACTCTCTTCCACCGGACCCTAACGCTTTCACTCCCTTTCACCAGATGTTTTCTGTTATCTAAACTGTTATTGCTAAACAGTCAAGTACACTGGACAAGTCACGTAGCACTTTTGAGCAAAACAAGCTGAGAAACTGTGAGTGTATGTGTGCAGGCCCCATTATGTGTCTTTTATCCTCCGTGACCCTCCGAGTCACCTGTTGCCGGGCAGATTCCCCTGCAGCAGGCTGTGGTGGGCCCACCGGCCTCCATGCTCTAAGCTGTGATGTTATTATCTGTGATGTACTGTATTGTAAGCAGATATGGAATCATCTTGACTTTACCTTAACTTTCTCACTTCCCCATAACTTCAGACCCTCAATTAACAACTCTCTAATAAGCAATATGGATGACATGAATATAGTTAAACCTGCAATGAAAGATCATCATGTGATTATGACAACACCTGAAATACAGACTCTAATGTGACATCAACAACTTCAAGAAATGCTCTGATGAAATGATAATGATAAATGATAAGTGATGCAACAGAAACAATAATGGTTATGAATAGTACCAGTAAAATAATTTCCTAATCTCTACACTCCTCCTCTTTGGCCTTTCGAGAAAGGCCAACACTCCTCTCATTGTCTCACTCCTCGGGCAACTCAGCCACCTCCTCTTTGAGTGAAGTGATGCTCTGCGATCCTCCTCTTCGACTCCCCAGGTAGACTACTGGTTAGTCGTCGCACGGGTGAGAGATGAGCCTGTCTCCACCAAACTCTCATCCGCTACTGCACATTGACCCCAATGCAACCCGTTCCTTTGGTCTTTCCCCACCAACTGGACCACTGTTGTGGTACGAGCCGTCACTTTTGGAGCTTGGCACGCTCCCTTCATCCCTCAGGTTCTCATGTCCCCACGGTGCTGAAGGTTTAAGGCAGAGCACGTCGTACACCTTAGTTGTCTTCCTCAATGTCAACGATGAGTCTCCCATTTTTTCTAAAACTTTACTTTGGGAAGTCTCCTCTCCATCTCCTCGAAGCTCAGTCGCACCACTCCTTGTGCTATGTCTTCTGTGATGAAGATGATCTCTGATCCTCCTTAAGCCTCCATCCTGTAGGCGCCCCTCCTCACTCGCTTCTCGTCATGGCACCTGCAGATTAAAACCGACCCTCCTCTTGCACATGGCTTCCGCCATGTGTCAGCTCCCCACTGAGACATGTACAAGAATGTTGCACAATCTCTCTAAAACAATCTCCAGGGTTTCCCACTTGAAGCAGCCATACTCCAACCTGTAACCCTGTGTACAAACATTAGTCAGCAGCTACATGTTAAGTCTGTTTAACTCCCAGCTCCACCTGGAGCCTGCCTCCTGGAAGACAAATCTGTTAAATCAAACTTCTTATTTACAACCAACTATAAATCCTAAGAGTGATAAAGTATTCAGCAAAACAGACAAGTATCATGTGCAGGTTTTCTCCAATCATTAAATCACTATTATTGTCATAATTTGTCCCCAATCACCAATCATCCCCATTTATTCCACAATTTAACAGGTGACTTTCCGTAAGCAATGTCACTCCACTGTCTTATCACTATGAGCTCAATAGTGGCCAGCTAGTGAGCCCCCTATTAAACTATTCCATAAACACTGCATCTCTTATTTTTCTTCATGTCACTTGTCTGTTCTCTACCGAATCCTCCATATGCACCCCTAACAAAAAGCAAAACAAACATTAGCAACACACATGGACCATCCCAGTGGTCAGGCTTCGGCCATCCACATTCCAGAGGTGCTGTAAAAAGACCATCGGAATCAGAATCAGAATCAGAATACTTTATTGATCCCTGGGGGAAATTATTTAAAGTCAAGCCATCCATAGCTGTGGAAACAAGTGATACTAGTTTCAACACAGGGAATGTCTCACATGTTATTCACATTGTCAAAGTAACCTTCACATTTTCGCAACCACACAGTGTAACAGCATCACCAACTCATAACCTGTAAACACAGTTTCTTCACACATAAGCCCAGAAATCCTCTAATAGGAAAACAAACATCAACCAATTGTTCTGTTATAAATCACATCATCAAATCACATCATTAACTCTCTGCTCTCTCGGTGGCACTCTCTGAAAAGGAATGTAAATGTTAACGCTGCGCACAAGCCCATGAATAACACACCCCTGTTAGATTCTCAAACACAGGAAGTGGCATTTAAAAGGTTAAATCGTCACACAACCTAGGATGCTGCTGTCATCATCCTGCTCCTGTAAAAAGAAACACACATAAATTCATCCACCCTTTCGTCCTGTCTAGGTGGAGGTTAACCTTGAGTCGTGGTCAAGTCTTGTCAGCTTTTGTCAGCTTTTACCAGTCAGTCAGTTTGTTTTATTACCATTCATTCATACATTCATTCATCCATTCATTCTTTCTTTGCTGATAGAAGAAACCTTCGCCGCATTTGATTTCCCCCTCAGCAAAATGACGTCATTTCAAAAAGAAAAACAACTTTAGATGGATTACCTCGCTGAATCCTCTTTTGTCAGGGACTTACTTTCTAATTGTCCCCGATAAGTGACTTTCTCCAGAGCCCATTTTAATGTGGAGAAACTCACTTGCAACAATTTTCTTGACGACGTGTAGCGCTTTTAATTCCCGACGTGCAGATCTGCTTAAAGAAAAGAAATCAGTGCACTGTGCAAAAAATAAAAATAAAATGAAAAATAAACAAAAGATACAGAAGCCCGGTCTTAGGAGTTGACACCGAATATTCTTTCTCTTATAGGTGCAAAAACACCAAATCTAAAACTTGGTGCCATTTTAAAACCTCCCCCATACTTCAGAAAAACAAAACAAAAGATCTGTTTCACTCATTTAAACTCTGGCTGCAGGATTCTGTTCACCCCTGCTATCATGTTCCCCAAAATAATACAAATTCAGTCGTCTATGTATCAGTTCTCAACCCCCTCAATAAACCAGACAGGATGATGGTAACAGTATTACCTGCTTAAAATTGTGTTTGATCCTAATGAGCTGATCCTAATGAGCTTCCTTACGTGTGTGTTTGTGTTAGTAAGGTTAATACATTTTCTATTTCTGTGTATCCTTTTATGTACCTTCCCCCTTTTCTGAAACCAAATTCCATTCACTCCAAATTTTGTTTCAGAAACATGAAAAACTCTGTCATAGTCAGACACAGCTAAACCCCCAATGCTAGCAGGTTACCATCGGCAACCACGCTGTGTGTTATTAACCCCTTCTCCAAATATCCTCTTTGGATGTGTAACACTTTATGTATGCTTTTGCATTCTCTGTAGTGCATATTATGTGTATGTGTGGTGTTGTTTTTCCATTTACTCTAACAGTAAATTTGCATACCTCAGTGCTTGTCTACCTCCCCCTTTTGTGGTGGTCTGGACACTTTGTCAATCCTTCACTTCCAGGCAGTCGTCTGTCTCCCTGGATTATCTAACCCAAATTGATTCCCCACACTAAAACAGCATTCCCCTGTCCTCACCTGCTCCATCCTCTCCGTTCTTCTCCCCCACTTTTCAGTCCAATGTCAGTCAGTCTTCTTCAGCTTTGTCCCCGTATCTCTTTGTCCCACTGTCTCTTTCATTGCCATCTCGTTCCAAACATGGCAAATGTCAAGCTCAGACAGATTTCCCAAAAGTCCTTCACACACAGTGAGGTTGCAGCTTGCTGGAACGCATCTCCATCCATCCAATCTAGATGGTGGATCTTCTCTTTCTGATGCCGCTTGCCCATCGTGCTGCTAGACCTCTCTGCTCAGGTCTGTGGTATTGTCTCTTGGACTGCTGTCCACTGTTGATGTTCATGCTTGTGCTTCTGGAACTGCTTCAGGAACTGCACTCTGTGTCTTCAGGGAGAGGTCAGCTTCCTTGGAGCTCACTCGTTCAGGATGAAGATGAGAAGCTGCAGAACAATTCAGCCAAAAATTCTGGCTGGGTGTTTCTACTTTTCTAATGATTTTAACCTATAATTTACTGCCGACTGCTGCCCGTGGAGAATTGATCCAGGTCCGTTCCCCACCTGTAAACGACAGACTGAGAGACTTTCATTATTTACTGTGACTCCAGATGTTTTAATCACTCCTAAAGCAACACATCCCTACTTATTTTGTTTTGAACTCTACTGCCTTTAAACCCCAAATGGGAATCTTCATTTGCTCTGAACCGCAAACACAAAAACGTCTTCACATTGTTATTAATTATTTTCATCCACAACACTCAAAATTATGTTTCCATTTGTGTCCAGCAGGGGAATAAGATGACCTCTACTATCTCTGCTTCCCCAGTTGGAGACAATGTCTCACTCACACTTCCACACTTTTTATTTTCTTTGTTTTCGTCACTTTCTTTCTCTTTTTTTCATTTTACTTCCTTTTACCCCATTGTTTTACACCCACACAGTAACCTGTGAACTCACTACTCTATCCTCATTTTCATTTCACCCCAATAGCTCTCATGCAGTCAGCAAACAAATCCTCCATTCATCCTTGAGTACTTGATCACCTTTAAATGTCTCTGTTAATTTTATCAATTTATTTATCATTACCTTAACCCTAGTCCTCTGTTTAGTTTTCTTTATTTATTTTCACTAGGATTCCTTGGCTATTATTACTTCACAGAAAATTCAAATAATCCACTTCTTCTCCCTCCTCTGTCATCCAGGAATTCACACACACATGCACAGGCTGGTCACTCAGCCCCCACCTTTTTCCTTCTCTCTCACAGACTCATACACACAATCCTCTCAATCCAGTGAACCCCGCCTCTCGAGTCTGGCTCACACACACTTCATGCTTCTCGCAGACCCATCCAAACTTTCTGTGAGACACTTCTTTCTCTGCTTATTCTGGACAACGCCCCAGACAGCACACAGAGCGGCTGTCATCCACTCTTATACACCTCACAAATTTTCAAACTGCGCCACGGACTCGACACCGCAGTTTCTCTCCCTTTAAAAAATATAAAACCAAATTCAACCCCCCAATTGACTTCACAGTTTGCAATAACTGGTGACACGGCTTCCTACCGCGATTTCTACACACCACAAACACACTCTCTTTTATTTAATCTTCATACACTCAGCTTCTATAGTAAATCACTTTCACACCACACCCAGTCATAATCAATGTAAGCAATTTACAAAGCTAATTTACACTTTATTTTATATACACAGGCCTGTATTGAACATGAAAAAACAAAAAGACACCAGATGCCAGGATGCGTTATTCAGCAGTTCCTTATTTTATCCTTATTCCTGTCACTTTTATCCTTATTTTTATCCTTATTCCTGTCCCTTATTCCTATTAAAACCTCTGTAGCATCACACCTAACTTTTTGACTAATTTAAAAGCATCTAAGCCCAGGCCCTGCCTTGCTAATCAATAACTCCGCTTCGGAAATTCCCTTTCCGACAACGGCCAAATATCTAGGCCCTAATTAATTTATAACCGCTCCCCGTGACTTGACAGAGAGCTCCACATTCAGCGTCTAAGTATCCCACTTGCGCCTTCAGCTATACTTAAAGCTCATAAGTCAGTCACGTTTAATGGTCACGGCCGGGTCCGACCCTGCTATTCAAACAGCGCAGTAAAACTGTGGTCTCCGTCGACCACCGGGTTTTTAATGGGTGCTCGAAGTCCCGCGGGTACCACCCGAGCTACCTGGACGCCGCCAGAGATAACCGTGCGTCCACGGTTACCGGTCGTTGCCACACGCTGAGCAGCTGCGCTCCTCGGAGTCCCACTCCGGTCCTTACTAATTTAAATACTCTTTAAAAGCATCAAAGCGGACCTCACTTGCCACCTTGTTATATGATGCCCGGATCCGCGATCCTGCTGGTCAAAACGGGGATAAAATCCCTCAGCCAAATGCCCTAATCTAAATTTTGCTTGACTGGCATCACAGTCAGCAAATATAACACATTAACTTAAGCACGTAACATATTCACTTAAACATACAACTTATTAACTTAAAATTCACCCCAGAATTAACAGCAACAAAATTTTGTCAGCCAAATATTCCCCAAACTTTTATTTTTTCACTAATTACCCAAAATCACCACAGACAAAATCCCCAGCAACCCTACTGAGTGAACATTTAATTTAGCTTAAATCCCAAATTCAGCACCTTTTAATCAACAGGTGGTGCTTACCTTATTAAGGGCCCCCATCACTCAGTCGACCTGCCGGACTCCTGTCCGTCTATTTGACACCACTAGACCTCAGCCAAACCCAAGTAGTCCCTCCTCAAACCGGGATTTCGGCACCAAAACTGTCATGGTTCGTATTTTGAGGAAAGGACAAACGACTGGAGGTCCCAGTGGATGTCAAAATAGTGATTTTATTACACACATATATATGTGGGGAAGATGAGCATCATTACACTCCCAGAGCCGATCTCCCCAGAACAACAAATGAGGAGTGGTATATATAACAGTTGATGACGAATAATATGCGTCAAACAGTTGGATTTACTGGAAATCTAAATATCAATTCTCAGAATCTAAGAACACTCTCTTCCACCGGACCCTAACGCTTTCACTCCCTTTCACCAGATGTTTTCTGTTATCTAAACTGTTATTGCTAAACAGTCAAGTACACTGGACAAGTCACGTAGCACTTTTGAGCAAAACAAGCTGAGAAACTGTGAGTGTATGTGTGCAGGCCCCATTATGTGTCTTTTATCCTCCGTGACCCTCCGAGTCACCTGTTGCCGGGCAGATTCCCCTGCAGCAGGCTGTGGTGGGCCCACCGGCCTCCATGCTCTAAGCTGTGATGTTATTATCTGTGATGTACTGTATTGTAAGCAGATATGGAATCATCTTGACTTTACCTTAACTTTCTCACTTCCCCATAACTTCAGACCCTCAATTAACAACTCTCTAATAAGCAATATGGATGACATGAATATAGTTAAACCTGCAATGAAAGATCATCATGTGATTATGACAACACCTGAAATACAGACTCTAATGTGACATCAACAACTTCAAGAAATGCTCTGATGAAATGATAATGATAAATGATAAGTGATGCAACAGAAACAATAATGGTTATGAATAGTACCAGTAAAATAATTTCCTAATCTCTACAAGGCATACAGCTCATCACCTCTCCCTCCCCTAGGGGGCTCAGATCACAATCTGGTTCATCTCCAGCCTGTGTATAAACCTCTAGTACACAGAGAACCAGCTGTGAAACGCACAGTTAGGAAATGGTCGGCAGAGACTGAAGAGGCCCTAAGGGACTTTTTCCGTTCTAATGTGTGGGACAACCTCTGCAGCCCTTTGGAGGATGACCTCAACAGCATCACAGACTGCATTACGGATTACATGAACTTCTGTGTGGACAGCACCATACCCAGCATAAAGGTATGGTGTTTTTCTAACAACAAGCCATGGATAAATCCTGAAATTAAAGCTCTCCTCAAGGAGAAGAAGAGAATCTTTAGATCTGGAGACAAACAGGAGCTGAGAGCTGTCCAGAAGAAGTTGAAATGGAAGATAAGGCAAGGGAAGGAAAACTACAGGAGGAAGATGGAAGAGCAGCTGCAACAGGATAACATCAGAGGGGTTTGGAACAGCCTGAAGACAATCTCAGGACAAAAACCAACCCCCCAGGCTACAGGAGACTTGGAGTGGGTGAATGACCTAAATAAATATTTTAATAGCTTTGATCAACCACCCACCCCTCCCACAGCATCGTCTCCCCTGCTGCAATCTCCCTCATCTTCAGGGCCTGCCTGTCTTTTATCTCAGGACTTCACACCTCTCAGCTCCCAGGCATCACACCCACCCCCAGCTTCTGTGGACTCCAACTTACATCCCGATCCCCCAAAATCCACTCTTGCTATCTCGGCACTATAAGTGAGGGACAAGCCTCGCAAGATCAAGGCTGCAGGTCCAGATGGCATCAGCTCCAGGCTCTTGAGATGCTGCGCAGACAAACTGTGTGGCATCCTAGGATATCTGTTCAACCTGAGCCTGTCACTGGGGAAAGTACCACAGCTGTGGAAGACCTCCTGTGTGGTACCGGTACCAAAGACCTCCCATCCCAAGGACCTCAGCAGCTACAGGCCGGTAGCCCTGACATCTCATCTGATGAAGACCCTTGAGAGGTTGGTTCTAAACCATCTGCGCCCCCTGGTGAGGTCTTCATTGGATCCGCTGCAGTTTGCTTACCAGCCTGTCATCGGGGTGGAGGACACCATCATCTACCTCCTGCACCAAGCTCTGACTCACCTGGAGAAGCCTGGAAGCACTGTGAGGATCATGTTCTTTGATTTCTCCAGTGCTTTCAATACCATCCAGCTACGACTTCTGAGGGACAAGCTGGAGCTATCGGGAGTGGACCACCACATGTCCCAGTGGATACTGGACTACCTCACAGAGTGCCCACAGTATGTGAGGACACAGGGCTGTCTCTGATACGCTGGTCTGCAGTACGGTGGCCCCACAGGGAACTGGGCTGGCACTGTTCCTCTTTACCCTCTACACTGCAGACATCTCCATCAACTCCCCACGCTGCCGTCTACAGAAGTTCTCTGACGACTCTGCCGTAGTCGGCCTCATCACAGGTGAGGATGACTCAGAGTACAGACAGTGGACTCTGGACTTTGTGGACTGGTGCCAGCAGAACCACCTGCTGATCAACGCCGGGAAAACCAAGGAGTTGGTGGTGGACTTCCGGAGACGCAGACCACTACACTGACACCGGTGAACATCCAGGGAGTGGACATTGAGATAGTGGACTCGTATAGGTACCTGGGTGTTCACCTGAATAATAAACTGGACTGGAGCCACAACACTGAGGCTCTGTACAGGAAGGGTCAGAGCAGACTCTACCTGCTGAGGCGGCTGAGGTCATTTGGAGTCCAGGGAGCGCTTTTAAAGACCTTCTATGACTCTGTAGTGGCATCCGTCATTTTTTACAGTGTGGTATGTTGGAGCAGCAGTTTATCGACAGCTGAGAGGAAGAGGCTGGATAAACTCATTAGGAAGGCCAGCTCTGTTCTGGGATGCACCCTGGACCCAGTGCAGGTGGTGGAAGACAGAAGGACTCTGGCCAAAATAACATCTCTGATGGACAGAGTCTCCCACCCCATGCATGTAAATGTTGCTGAACTGCAGAGCTCCTTCAGTGACAGACTGCTGCATTCTAGATGCATGAAGGAGCGTTTCCGCAGGTCCTTCCTTCCTGAAGCTGTCAGACTGTACAATCAAAAGTGCTCCCAACAAACATAGATGTTTACATCAGTGCTGTAACAACTTCTACTGTTATAACTGCACATTACATTTCTCAGCTTATATATACACTAACTTAGTGGAAGTTACATGTCTACTTTTTAATGCACAGGTACAATACACAATCTGCACTTTTCTAATTACTCTAAATATTCTTAACTATCTTTCAGTATCCTGCTCTGTTTGCACACAATCTGTACGCTAATTCTAACAACTGTACTGTACTCTGCTCTGGTAACCATGATGTAAATATGTAAAAAATTGTGTTTTCTGTTCTGTGTCCTGTTCTTTTTGTATACGTGTGTGTGTTTTTGCTGCTGATACAACCAAATTTCCCCTTGTGGGATAATTAAAGGATTTTTCTATTCTATTCTATTCTATTCTAAAATGGTGCACTGTGAGCGAAGTACGGCCGGGTAGGGGTGAGAACACATCAGAAAACTGCTGTTGCAATGCAGCAACATCCGCTCTCTGGGCCTGTGTGAGATGGCCGTCACAATGGAGGGAGGTGCGAATGTTAGATTTTTGCACCTCTGGCTCCAAATCATCTTCTCCCTTACCAGGCTCACCAGAGAAGTGGTTTCCACCTCCCTCCAGGCTTTAAGGAGGTAAAGGTGGTAAACCTGCGGCGCACCTCCCCTGTCCGACCGGGCGACCTCATAGTCAGCATCCTCCACCCGCCGTGTGACCACAAAGGGCCCTTGCCACTTGGCAAGCTATTTAGAGCTGGAAGAAGGGAGTAATACAAGCACTTTGTCTCCCAGTTTTAAATTGTCTGGGCTTAGCCCCTCTGTTGTACAGGCTTTGCTGACGTTGCTGGGCCTGGAGCAAATTCTCCCGTGATAACCTCCCCAACCTGTGCAACTTTGCTCTCAGGTCCAGCACATATTGAATTTCATTCTGTGCGGGGCTCGACCCTTCCTCCCAGTTTTCTTTAATCAGGTCTAGCACCCCCCGCGGCTGCCCTCCATACAGTAACTCAAAGGGAGAAAATCCCGTGGAGGCCTGGGGCACCTCCCGCACTGCAAACAACAGAAGGTCTAGCCAGCCATCCCAATTTCGTTCATTCTCGTGAATAAACTTACGAATCATGGACTTTAAAGTCTTATTCAGCCGCTCCACCAGCCCATCAGTATGAGGGTGGTAGACGCTGGTCCAAATAGATTTAATGCTCAGTAATTCGTACAGCTCCCTCAGTGTACAAAACATGAGCAACGTGCCCTGGTCAGTCAGTATTTCTTTCAGAATACCAACTCGGGAGATGACCTGAAACAGTGCCTGCACCATGCTCTTCGCTGAAATGGTGCGCAGCGGCCCTGCTTCCGGGTATCACGTTGCGTAATCCACCAGGACAAACACAAAGCGATAGCCGCGTGCACTCCGGTGGAATGGCCTGATGAGATCCATGCCAATGCGTTCAAATGGGATCTCCATCAGTGGTAACGGGCGCAACGGCGCCTTTAGAATGGCTGGCTGGTTAACCAGCTGGCATTCTTGGCATGATGTGCACCAGCGGCGCACATTGGCCCAAATGCCCGGCCAATAGAATCGGGCCATTATGCGCTCCAGAGTTTTCTCGCATCCTAAATGCCCTCCCATGGGGTTTGAATGATGGGATTGAAAATCATTTCCTGGCGACCTTGCCAGGAAACGATTTTCAATCTGAGTGCGGATCTCATTCGTGCAAATGCCGTGATTCACTCGATAAAGCCATTCGTTCTGTAACTGGAAATGGGGGTAAGTCCTCACGACTTCAGGGCACATCAAGCGACCGTCAATATCTATCACCTAGTCGTGGGTTGAGCATAGGGTGTCGTCCCGAGACTGCTCTAGTGGAAAATCTTCCATGGGGTGCATAAAGGGAGGCAGTGGGGCCTTTGTAGAGGTTCCCGCCACCTCCTCCCCCCCAGAGTCAGTGTCGGTCGACCCTGCGTGACCGCTGAGAGCTGCACAAATGTTAAAATTTACTGGTCGCCTTTGCATACAACGTACTGCCCCAGTAAGCTGTGGAACCCCGGCTAATTGGTGCCCAAAATCAGGGGATGCGACAGGCACGGGCTAACCGCCGCCTTTACCCTATGCGTTTTGCCCCTGAATTTTAGCAGCAGCGACACTACCGGATACTTGTGAATATCCCCATGCACACATTTCACCTCCACCCATTCTGCTTCCAACAATGCCCTGGGACGAACCAGGCTCTGGTGCACCAGGGTCTGCGTACAGTCCTTGTCAAACAAGGCATGGCTTATACCCTCTTGACACCTTACTGGTATGTGACAGGATCAGCTCTAACGTTTTATATATGGAGCTATGCTGCTGTGATTTACGACCGTTCTTCCTTGCTCCACATCAAACAGTTTATGGAACGTCTTTATGATGACTGGGACAGTTATAGAAAAACTTTTCCCCCCACCATTTGTGCACTCTTCCACCCCACTGGATTACTTCTTGCTACCTGCGAAACGTGCCCTAAGCAATTCCAAGAAGAAATCGAGGAAAAGAGGCTGTAGGGCCGGCATCCAGGTAAACATCAGACGAGCCTACAGATCGGAGATTTCCTGACTCGTCTGGAGGCGTCCCCGGTTTCTGCTGCCAGTTACCCTTCCGGATTTGATTGGAAACACGTACTTGCAGCCACTACAGCGTGGATCCTGCCCATCTGATGCTCTGGATTTTGCTGATTATCTTCCCACCGTTGCGCCCTCACAGCCTGCATCGGACAACCGGTGGTTGGTCCCGCCGGTTCCGTGGCGCTGCTGGAGACCTCGTGTGCGGACACGGTGTTTGCTGTCAGTTCCACTCCGACAAGCTGATGGGAAACCTACGCTGCCAGCTTTTAATCGGATTGCGCTCTTGAACGCCCGCTCCATCGCAAACAAATCCTTTTCTCTGAATGAGCTCTTCACAGGGAAAAACCTGGACTTTTTGTTTCTCACTGAAACATGGCAGAGGGATGGGGAGTTTATTCACCTAAACGAACTGCGTCCTGCAGACTGCTCTTACTTGGGCGCCCCCCGTTTAGGTCGCCGTGGCGGAGGACTTGCTTTTGTCTTTAAGGACAGTTACACATGCAGAGGTATGCAAACTGAAAACTATTCTTCCTTTGAGTTGCAAACAATTAAGGTGGGCTCCACGAACATCTTTTATTGTGTTTTAGTCTATCGCCCTCCTGACCCTGCTACTGAGTTCTTAAAGGATTTTATGGACTTCTTATCTTCTATTATCAAGCTGGAGAAAGTTTTAATTTTGGGGGATTTTAACATTCATATTGATGATGCCTCATCTAACTCTGCAGCTGAACTTTTATCTATATCTGAGTCTTTTAACTTTGTCTAACATGTCTCCGGTCCAACCCATTTCTAAAGGCCATACCTTGGACCTTGTTTTTTCCTTGGGCCTCAACATTGGCAATGTGTTTGCTGAGGACGTACATTTGAGTGATCATAACTGTATCTTCATTGAACTCAATTTTAGCTCTAAACAAACGCCTGTGAAGTTAAAAACTCATAGACGCATAATAACTGAGACTACTGCTGAGAGGTTCTCCATTATGTTTGACAGTTCTCTACTTTTTACCGGAAACGATGTAAATGCTCTTATTCAGTCTTTTAATAGGGAATGCACATCCATTTTGGATCAAGTGGCACCTATTAAAACAAGCTCGGCTTTACAAAAGAAGACATGCCCTTGGATAAATGAGTCTATCTTAAACTTAAGGAGAATATGCCGCAAAACAGAGCGACTATGGAAGAAAACCAAACTTGACGTACACAGGCTCCACCTTCGAGATCTCATGCTCTCCTTAAATGACACGGTGAAAACTGTTAGATCAGAATATTTTTCTAGACTTATATCAAAAAACAAGAGAAATCCCAGGTTTCTTTTTGACAAAATTAGTGCTGTTGTCTCCCCAGATGTGGTACCTTTAGATGTACACTCTAAAGTAGATAGTAATAAACTCCTCCGATTTTTGGTTGATAAGATTAAAGACATCAATGCTAAAGTCTCCCCAAAGGTTTCTTGTTCTCCGAGTCAGGCACTCCCTTTGTACTCCTGGTCAACTTTTACAACTGTAACATATGATGAAATAGCAGCCCTGGTGGACAAAATGAAGCCATCCTCAAGCCCCTCAGACATTATCCCAACTAAGCTTTTTATTAATGCCTTTGACACCATTGGTCCTTGGGTTGTGAACCTTTTTAATGTTTCTCTTCAGACTGGGGTGTTCCCCAGCTTTTTTTAAACATGCCATTGTGGAACCAAAGCTCAAAAAACCCAACCTGGACCCAACACTACAAAATTTAAGACCTATCTCCAAACTCCCATTTATGTCAAAACTCCTTGAGAAGGCAGTAGCTGTCCACCTTACGGCATACTTGGAGAAATATAACATCCATGACCGTTTTCAATCTGGGTTCCGTAAATTGCATTCCACTGAGACAGCACTACTGAAAGTTACTAATGATATTATGATGTCAGCAGACTCCGGAGAATACACAGTCCTAGTCTTGTTAGACCTTACCTCAGCCTTTGATACAGTCAATCATACCATCCTGATAAACAGACTGAGAGACCTGGTTGGGATGTCTGGCTCTGTTCTAGACTGGTTTTCATCTTATATATCTGAAAGGAGTTTTAGTGTGTCTGCAAACCAGATCATGTCAGAATCTACAGAGTTGTTGTGTGGAGTTCCTCAGGGCTCTGTGCTGGGACCTACTCTGTTTTTAATATACATTCTTCCTTTAAGCCAGATAATACAGCAGTTTCCTGAAGTATCTTATCATCTTTTTGCTGACGATATTCAGCTATATTATTCTTCTAAGCCTGCTGAAGCTCATAAGCTGTCCAATCTGATTGACTGTTTAACCAACATTAAACAATGGTTGAACAATAATTGCTTACAGCTAAACCCGGCCAAAACAGAAACTTTGATTATAGCACCAAACACTGCAATACCTGATATTAAATGGCGACTGGGCGATTTAGGTTCCTCACAGAAACATAACCTTAGAAACCTGGGTTTCTAAGGTTATGTACTAAATCAGATAGTAAGAACCTGCTTTTTTCACTTGAGGAACATTTCTAAACTTAGATCCATCGTGTCAACAAGTGAACTCGAGATGATAATACATGCTTTTATCTCTACAAGACTTGACTACTGTAACAGCCTGTTTACTTGTCTAAACATGAAAGGGCTAGCCCGCCTACAGGTTGTTCAAAACTCTGCAGCGAGTCTACTGACCCGCTCGAACAAGGGTGCTCATATGACCCCTGTTTTAAAGTCGCTGCACTGGCTACCAATCAGATTCAGGTTCCACTTTTAAATTCTAGTTTTAACTTTTAGAGCATTACAGAGACAGCCCCCCCCCCCCCCCCCCCCCCGCATTGCTGATTTGATTCGTACACATACCTCCACTCGTAACCTGAGGTCATCAAACCAAAACCTTTTAGTGGTCCCCCACACTCGTTTTAAAACCCGAGGGGACCGATCTTTCCAAGCTGTTGCACCCAGACTGTGGAATGCACTTCCCCTATTTATACGGGGTTTGGACTCAGTGGAGACCTTCAAAAAGCAGCTAAAGACATTTTTATTTCAAAAAGCTTTTAATTAGACCAGGGTTTTTATGATGTATTTTATGACTGTATTATGTTTTTACCTTGTAAAGCACTTTGTGACATATGTCTGTGAAAGGTGCTATTTAAATAAACTTTACTTACTTACTTACTTATGCGGTATGTCCCTCCTGGACTGGGGGTGGGTGCTGGAACCCCAGCGACCAGGAACACCTACCCAATCTCCATAAGCAGACACTCCTGGTGCAGATGCCCCGGCCGCCCGCACTTCCAGCACTTCGGCACCGGTGTCTGCGTGGCTCCTCGTGGCTCCGGGGCAGCACCAGCTGCTGCAGGAGTCCCAGCTGGAAGCAGCGGTAGGAATGGGTTTCTGGGGCTCCACTCCGCCGTGTGTTCCTTTCTGCTGGGGCTGCCATTCCCCCTCCGACCTGCCACTGCCGGCAACCACAGCGACGTGCCCCGGCTGTTCTGCTATGGCTCCTCCTGTGCTGTGTTGGGACCGCCGCTAGGTGGTCCTCCACCAGCGTGGCCGCCATTGCCGCCATGTCCTGCATCATGTGGCCCAGCATCTGTAGCAGTTGGGCAGGCGGCTGGGGCGCCGGAGGAGCAGGAGGGTTGGGCTGGGGATGCAACACTGCAGCCCAGGTTTTGGCACCACTGTGACGTCGGACCCCAACACACGCACACAGACTGTATGTTGACATCTGTGAGGTACACCTGAGGGGGATAATGTTGGTTGCCAGAAAATCAGCACATATCCATACATGACAGATGGTCCGGATACTTATTTTACACTTAGTGGTACGCTATGGAGAAAAGTGAGTATTTCTTGTACATAAACTAAATCAGTTAAAAGGTTTTTTTTTTGTTGGTGATGGTGTGTGTGGCATTTTCACTGTAGCTACATTAGAGCTTCTTGGTCAGAACATCAGGGACACTGTCATGGTTCTGGGTCATTTTGACCCAACATTTTCTGTTTCTTATATTTTGGTGTTTTTCTAGATTATGATTTATGTCTGATTTATATCTGATTCTTGAGGTGTGCTGTTTTGTTTATTATTATTCTAGGTTTTAGTTTGGTTCTGGTCATGAGTTTAGTTTGATGTTAATTCTTCTTTAAGTCTCTGTCGTCAATGGATTCCATGTGCTATTCTTTCAATCTGCCTCTCAGTGTCAACTCTGTGTCTTTGTGATTGGTTTCGTGTTTCCTGTTTTATTTTGATAGTCCCAGTCTGATGTCAGAGTGTTCAGTTTTACTTCTCTTCTGTCTCATTAGTCTAATTTCTCCCAGATGTGTCTCCTTCCTGTTTACCATTCCCTGATTACTCCCCAGTGTATATAAGCCCTGTGTTTTCCTTTGCTCTTTATCGCGTTGTTAACATCTTAAGTTTTTGTTTATCCAATTTTATTAAATGCGACTGTTATTGCTTGTAGCGCAACTTCAGGAATAAAGGCAATTTTGGCACACCCTCCGGCAACACTTTGCTAGACCCGCCCCTGCACAGGTACCAGCCGTCAGCTACGTAGAAAAGGATCCTGGTGTAGAAAGTAATATTAACCCTCTTGGGTCCAGGGTATAATCGGCCGTTTTTGACTACTTTTGATTTTACCTCTATATTTCACCTTTAAAAACTGTTCATCTTGCCCTGTTTGGTATCATTATTTTCAGCAAAACCTCAAATATCTGAAATTTGAGTTATTTTTTCATTTTGGCATACTATATTAGCACAATTCATCTCAATTCAGACAAAAAATTCAAAATCCGAGTAGAAAAAGTTATATTTGTTACTGTAAAACCCACAAACATGTTTAACAAATCATTTTCATAACTTGAAGTGCAAATAGAAATTGTACAGTTCTAAAAATTCTGCACATGTTTTGCAAACAAAAGATATGTGGTACTATTCACCTAAAAATGCAGCCAAGGCCTCAGGTGTTTTTGCATCAAATAAGAAGGCACACAAATTATTTGTGCCAGTCCAAAAAATAGTTTGTGTTCAGTATAAGACAGAGGAGAATACCACAGGCCTAAACCCTACAGGTCTGACAACAGGAGGTGTATCAGTCCTGTTTTCCATGTGGGAACAGCGTTTACACTGGAATCTGCCTTTGGTGGCTTTTTTGGAGCAAATGTGACATTCAACAGTATAACTGACACACAATACAAAACAGTAACTACACAGCACACTAACTATAGCCTCCAAACACGCTAAATGTCACTAATGTCTCACATATGAAAACTTGCTCTCTCTCTTTCTTTCACTCGCCCACTTTCTCTCACCGGTGTTACTCCTAAAACTTCCCCTTCTCCCTAAACAACCAAGTGCCACATGTTGCCATATCATTTTTTTGATTGGCTGACATGGTAAACTTTAATACCAATAGGGAAGGGGTGTTTTTTCTTTTTCTTTTTTCACTTGCAAGCGGAGAGTGTTTTCTAGCGCTCTCCGTAGAAAATGCCATTTTATCATTTGTTCCCACTGTCAACACCACTGTTTTGTTCAGAAAAAAATCACGTGTATTTTTTATCATAACTCTGGTTTTACGTGGTCTATCGACACAATTCAAAAACTGGTATATAGTTTGAAGTCCGGACTTCCGACGCAAGTTGAAATGGAGACTCTGAGTCACTGCATCTTGTAGCTGTGTCGTCTTAAATTGGTCATGTGATTTTATCGTTTGCTCCCACTGTAAACACCACTGTTTTGTTCAGAAAAAAGCATCACACATATTTTTTATCATAACTCTGGTTTTAGGTGGTCTATCAACACAATTCAAAAACTGGTATATAGTTTGAAGTCCGGACTTTCGGCCCAAGTTGAAATGGAGACTCTGAGTCACTGCATCTTGTAGCTGTGTTGTCTTAAATTGGTCATGTGATTTTGACGCACCGGCCCGTCCGTCGACCCCAGAGGGTTAATGATTATGAGACTTTGCATTCCACTTACTGTGGCATCGTCCCACCAAATAAAACACTGATTGCACAGGGCTTGCATAGGCTCTCAAATACTGATAGCTTATTCTACTCTACAGTGAACTACTAGTAGTGGACAAGTTCTTAACCTCTATCACCTCTATACCATTAGTGGACAGTGGATCTATGGCGTGCACCATAAGTGAGACAGTTGATGAGAAACTTTCACAATCGATACCTGATATTGAGAGACATTCAGTCGAAGACATTGCCATTGTTGGTTGTGGGGGTCACCTTGTTGCACCTTCTGCTACGTATGATCTTACTGTATAAATATATGGCTTTAAGGTGGTGATTCCCGTCCTGGCGCATATGCAATGACTTCAGATGGTTGAATGCAAGAACAGTTAAAGATGCACATCCATTGCCTCATCAGTCAGATGCCTTTGCAGCACTTGGTGGGAATGTCTTTTTCTCTACAATGGATCTCACATTTTACAATGTCAGACTCCACGAGGACGACAAAAAATACACGGCATTCTCCTCCCCATTTGGCCTTCATGAGCATAACAGGATGCCTCAAGGCCTGACAAATAGTCCTGCTGCTTTTATGCGAATGATGATGTCCATTTTTGGTGATGAGAACTTCACAAGCTTGTTGTGTTATCTGGATGACCTTATGGTCTATGCCCCATCCAAACAGGTGGCACTTGCACGTCTGCAGATGGTTTACTCGCGCCTTTCTGCCAACATCCTGAAGCTCTCACCTAAGAAATGCCACTTTCTTCAGCGGTCTGTGAAGTTCCTGGGACACATCAAATGTGGTGGGGGTGTGAAAACAGACCCAAGTAAAGTCCAGGCTATAGACAATGTGCAGGAAGCAGACCTGATGGAGTCTGACGGGGGGACACCATGTGCAAGGAAAATCAGGTCCTTCCTGGGAATGGTTCTCTACTACCATCATTTTATTGAGCGGTGCTCTGCAAAAGCTAAGCTACTGTTTCATCTTGTGGCTGAATCAGATATGCTACGCAAGAGAGGTAGAGGCCATGAACCTAAATTTAAAAGGGGCCACGTGAAGCTGTCTCCAGCTGACTGGACCAGTGCAGGGTTTCAAGGCCTTGAAACATGAACTTGTGCATAGTGTCACATTAGCCCATCCAGATTTTACTGCACCATTTATCTTTGCAATTGATGCTTCCTTTGACAGCCTTGGAGCCATCCTCTCACAGTTGCCCCCTGATGGTAGGATCGCCAGACCAGTGGCATTCGCCAGTAAGACACTGTCACACTCTCAGCTATCCAGTGCATCGTTTGGAGTTTCTTGCTCTGAAGTGGGCAGTCTGTGACAAGTTTAGCCATTGGCTGAAAGGGAGCCACTTCACAGTGTGGACGGACAATAACCCGCTGACGTACATCTTAACCAAGCCTAGGTTAGATGCATGTGAGCATCGATGGGTGTCAAAGCTTGCAGCATACAGTTTTGAACTGAAGTATGTCCCTGGCACCAAAAATGTTGTCGCGGATGCATTGAGTAGAGAGCCATTTGTTCAGTCGTGCATAGGCCACAGGCTAGTCACTGAACCTTATGCTGCCCTATTGAACCAAATGCATGGTCTGGTGGATGGGACTGTGCAAGATGTGTTTCGGTGTGCTGCAAAATGCCAGTTGGTCGTGGATCAATCTGAGGAGGAAGCTACCACTATCCTAGCTAACCCTCAAGGTTCTCTCTCGTCACAGGATGTTTCTGCTGTGTTGGTTGCATATGACACTGGTGGTGTCAGCCGTGTGAGAGGTGTGGGATCTGATATCCCTCAGCTCCCAACTATTGCCCGTTCTGCCTGTACACAGTGAACTCGCTAACCTGCAGGAACAACATGAGGTTTTGGGCAGAGTTTTCTTTTATGTCCGGCATCACAAGAGGTCCACCAGGCATGAACGTGCTGGTGAGTCCCGTGGTGTAATGAAATTACTCAGACATTGGTCCAGACTCTTGATTAAAGATGGTATGTCGTATAAGGCTAAGAAAGACAGGAACATGAACATGACAATTTAACAGTTTGTTGTCCCAGACACTCTGAAGACTGAAATTCTCCGAGGCAACCATGATACGGCGGGTCATCAGGGCCAATTCTGCACCCAATCTCTTACCAGGCAAAGGTTCTTTTGGACGGGGATGGAGCAGGACATCATCAATCATGTTTAAAGCTGTTTTTGTTGTGTGGTTGGAAAAACCCCGGAGCCTAATGACCGTGCCACACTGGACCGATGGAGCTAGTCTGCATCGACTTCTGGACTGCTGAACAGACTGACAAGAAGGGCGTTGATGTTTTGGTTGTCACAGTCCACTTCTCCAAATTAGCACATGCATTCCCTTGTAAGAATAGTCTGCCAAGCAGGTTGCTCGCCGTCTGTGGAATGACTTTTTCTGTGTGTACAGCTTTCCCAGATGTATACACTCTGATCAGGGAGCCAACTTTGAGAGTCAACTCATTAAGGAGCTCCTGGACATGGCTGGCATCCACAAATCACACACCACTCCTAACCACCCAATGGGGAATGGTATTGTCGAGCTATACAACAGGACCTTGGGGCACATGATACGGGCTTTGCCCCCTCAATCCAAAGCCAGTTGGCCTCAAATGCTTCAGATGTTGACGTTCTGCTACAACTGCACTGAACATGAAACAACAGGTTCCTGACCCTTTTTTCTCATATTTGGGAGAATTCCTCGTCTGCCTGTTGATGTTGTTTTCCAGCATGTCCTCCCTGCTGGTGCCGTTGTTGACCACAGTGAATTTGTCGCCCATTTGAAGCATGACCTGTCTGAGGCTGCCTGCATTGCCAGGCAGAGCAGCCGTGTTGCCCAGGCCATCCAGGCAAAGAATTATGACCACCAAGCTAAGGGTGCGCCCCTCTTGGTCGGTGACAGAGTCTTGCTCACTAATCGTGGTGAGAGAGGAAAGAGGAAGATCGCTGACAAATGGGAATCCATAGTTTTTGAGGTGGCATCTGTGAAACCTGACATCAATGTGTACCACATTAGAGACCCTGTGACACTAAGGAAAAAGTTGTTCATCGAAACCTGCTACTTCCTGTGAGTTTCCTTCCTGCAGGAAATGAATGCCTACCAGTGTCGACCTGCCCCCGGTTGCGGATACTGAACAAGGTGGACCAGAACTTCCGGGTGAAGTGCAGGACGGTGAGACAAAGACGGTTCGCTGGCTCATGCAGATGGACCAAGTGAGTGATAGGGACTCTGCGGTTGGTCAAACTGGGTGTTCTCTTGGTGAAGCTTTGAGCGTCCCAACCTCTGAGGCAGAAACAACTGTGGCTCCACATGCTGTGTGTGACCCGTTGGTTTCCCAGAGGCCTCACCTGCCCCCTCTCTTGAACGTGTTGTGTCCCGGAGTGCCTCCTTGCAGCTTCTGGCAGGAGATGCTCATCATGTCCTTTCCCCTGATCTTGTGACTGACATACGACTGAGTACAGAGGCCCATGTAGTGCATACACAGCCACCACCTCTTGCACTAGAATCAGGTAGACCTGTGAAACCTCCGACACGTCTCATTTGTGAGATCAATGAACAACGTGTTGATTCAGTGTCGACAGTTGACTCCTTGTTTTCCTTTGTGCGAAATTTGTTTTCAGGATAGATTATTGGGTGTTTTGCAAATGTGCTGTTACTCAGAATGCTTTGGGTAATTCCTGGTTGGAGCAATGTTCACATCCTGGGAGGTGTATACGGCATCTTTCATATCTGGGTTGGCAGGGTAATTGGCCGCTCTCTTGCTTGCCTTATTCCATATGGAACCTTTTTTTTTTAGCTGACTTGAACTATATTGTGCTCCTACGGTCACACTATGTTCTATGCATTGGACGTTTATTGCTTTTCTGTTTGTCGTGCCACAATTTAGCAGGATTTAAGGGGTGTGTGTGTGTAACATAGTTAACCCTTTAAAACCGGTCAGAGCGGGCACGCTCCGTTTTGTGTAACTATTTTTAAATCCCAGTAGAACTGCAACCACGTAAGCTAGCGCAATAATTTTTAAAAAAAAATGAACCTGGAGGAGTTGTACTTACATCTTATGCCATCATCTTGTCCTAGGTCACGGTTTCCATCCACATATAGCTTTGCAAAAATTGCATAAAAGGCACTTGCAGCAACAAAAACATAATATTCCCGAAACACGCTTTGCCTATCCGATCAGCTGTTCGTAACACTTCCTACGTTGGAATAGACATCAGCGCAAGCTATCGCATGTCCACCATTACCTGTCCAAAACCGGAAGTGGCGTCATTTTCGCAGAAATGTAGTTTTTTACCTTCAGGGCTTTATAAGCCTATACTGGGTGTTTTTAAAAGTTATGTTTGAATTTATGACTTTCTGTATCGTTTCTGGGATGCTTAGAGCTCAAATTGCACTGCTGGAAATAGTTTATTTTTATGCATATACAGTTTTTGGTTTTTTTTGCAAATTTGCATTATAATATTTATTATTTCAAAAATAAAACTATGAAGACACTCAAAATAAATTTCCTGTGGTGGGAAACTATTTCGTGCAACTTTTTTGTATTTACAGTTTTGAGGGATAAACCTCTTATATTTCTCTAACTAGAAATATATATGTTAAAAAAACGTTTTTCAATCGTTTTTGTAGTATATTGCCCTTTTTTGCAATTTAGGTAATGACTATGCACATAATGCATACATATTATTACAATTTGGGCTATCATGGTTGTATTGATGTGTAGCAACTTGAAATGCTCCCAAAAATGGCACTAGAGCATGTAAAAATATAAGCTCTGGCGGACTTGGTTCTATGGTAGGTCTTAAAGGGTTAAATAGAGTTGAAGTTAAATCCAGCTAAATGGGACATTGGCACCACCTACTGTTGTAAAAGTCACCCTGCAACATTCAAAAAGGGCAAGGGATTCTGGGTAATCCTCAGAGTAATGGAGGATTACTGTGAGGTAAGGAATGCGCAAATGTCGTGGGGAAGAAAAATCATATCGCTGGTTGTAACAGTAATACAATCTGACCCGATTATTTTTGTTGTTTAAACATCATTTGTTGCGGGTCATTTCTCATGTCCTTATGTTGAACTGAATGCACGTTTATGTGAGATTTCTTTGTTGGGAAGAGAGGAAAAAACACGGGAGCATAGTTAGCTAATGCTGTTGTTGATTTTCCATTTAGGTCTTACGCTGATTGCCCACGACAATAAACGAAAGCATTCTAACTTGTTGCATTTTTGTTGTGAATGCAGGTATGTGACTGTGCCACACTGTTTAGAGAATACACATTGTTTTATGTACAGCTCTGAAATATTTTTTCTGTATTCCTTTCATTTGGGAAATTTAAGATGCAGATTAATTGTGTTGAGGTTCTCTTATTTTATTTGTATAATTTTACGACGATATGATCACACTGCAAGTGTAAATGTAATCCTCAGAGTAATGGAGGATTCCTGTGAGGTCTTACCCTGACTGCCCACGACAATAAACGAAAGCATTCTAACTTTTTGCCTTTTTGTTGTGACTGCAGACCAGAGAAGACACTACACAGAGGTTACATATAGAGCACTTTGAGTAATCTGGGAGAGTAGAAAAGCGCTATATAAGAATCAGTCTATTCACTGTCTGAACAGAGTTTTGTCATACTTTTGCACTATTATGTTCTGGCGCTTGATTAAGGTACACATTAGGCTGACATCTGGGGACAGAGGTCAAACTGTTCTGGGCCAGCAGTGTGTCTGCAACTGGCCCGTGCTGCACACAACTTACACATGGCCCACATACTGCAAAGAATGACGGCCCTTTGGTGGCACAGATCAGGTTTGCCAGAGGTAATCCACACATGGGCCAGCACAACCACATCTGGCAAACCAGATCTGGGCCACCAAAGGGCTGTCATTCTTTGCGGTATGTGGGCCATATGTAAGCACATTGTGTGGGCCAGATCCGTGCCATACCAATTTTGCTATGTGGGCTTCAGCCGCCCCGCTTCAGCCATCTGCCGTTTTTTTCCGAAAAAAATTTCCACAGCCAACGCCATGCTATGAATTGTGGGATAGGTTGGGTCACAAATAGTGATGGGATTTCCGGCTCTTTTTAGAGAACCGGCTCTTTCGGCTCGGCTCACTAAAAAGAGCTGGCTCTTTTGGCTCCCAACCGGCTCTTCAGGTTGTTTTGTTGCTTTAATTAATTTATTATTAACAATAATATAAAATTATGCACAAAAGGAATTACTAATGTAAAAAAAAAGTGGTTTTATTTATATATGTTTATATATAAATATATGCGGTGGCCCCTAGAGACAAAGCACGTACAAACTCCAAAACACATTTCTAGCATTAACTTCCAAAACAGAGCTACCTAGATCACTTAAATTACACAGTTGAAAGCATATGTGTATTGTTTGTGTAATTATACACAAGCACTCATATATATTCAAATAATTAAAAAAAAAATTCATTTACCTGTTACTACCACACACCAAATCCGGTCATTGGTACTTGCTGGCTTGTGTAGCCACTAGGTAACAAAAGCTCAACACTGCGCCTAGCATCCTGGAGCACTTCTGTTGTGTTTTGTACGTGTTTTGAGTCTTTATGTGCTTCGGAGTTTTTACGTGTTTTGGAGTTTGTACGTGCTTCAGAGTTCATACGTGTTTTGAAGTTTGTACGTGCTTTGTCTGTAGGGGCCACCGTAAATATACTTTTATTTATTCACTCCACATAAAATGTAATAAATAAATCATATAATACAAAAACCAACTATTCACACTTCAATTTTTAACTATTTAAATTTTCAGCTTTTTCCTTTTAAACAAATTTGAAGTGAAACAACACAAAACACTGCAAACCACAACACAATTAAATATAAATTAAAATATGAAAACAAAAAGAAGATGCATATTCTCTGTCATATGGGCCTGCATGAATAAACTTTCTGAATCCTTCATCATCCGCAACTGAAAATAGTTGTGGATGATTACTATACCTTTCTAATGTGACATTGTTGTCCCTGGCTGTCTTTCTCTCTCTCTCCCTCCCGCTCTGTTCCTGTGCTACTGCGAGTGTAACTACCGCCCCTCCCCCCTCTGCCCAGCGCAAAGCACAAGGCTCGCATGCAGAGTGAAGCGGAAAAAAAGTGCGAGAGAGAGGGTGAGAGAAAGAAAAAAAAACCCCACGGCTCGCGATAAGGAGCTGGCTCGCGTCGTTCACGTCAAAGCTCTAAGAGCCGTTTCGTTTGCGACCGACACATCACTAGTCACAAAGTCTACACCGGACCCAACTTTCAGATTTGGGGAAATGAAGGGATTGCATTTGTCGACCGTATGTGTAGCACACTTCCAATTGGGACACTCTTCGTCGCGTTGCTGTAAATGGTAAATGGCCTGTATTTGTTTAGCGCTTTACTTAGTCCCTAAGGACCTCAAATCGCTTTACACTACATTCAGTCATTCACCCATTCAGTCCCTGAATTGGGACACAACTACAGAGGGTTGAAGCAAGAGAGGAGGAGGCAGAGAGAGAGAAACACCACACCCATACACTCCCATAGCGTCATAGGATATAACAGTGAGACAAGGAGTGTACAAAAACAATAAGTAAAATAATACATCTGGAACTTATCCAAACACAAAGCCCCCTTCCCTGGCTACAGAGTGGAAACAGGGGTGTGTTTGGAGGTTTACCCTCACCAGGCTGCCACTTGCAGATGGAGGCCCACCAACACTCCCCAGATAGCAGCAGTGAGGAGTGCACCGTCCTGGAGGCTCCACCTGGCAAAAACGCCTGCCCACAACATGCAGGGAAGGTAGGTGTGCAAATATCCTAAACTACATATGAAATGTGACGTGAAAGCAAGCAAAAACCTGTCCACATATCACTCAAAGCCAAAATTAGCTTAAACCTTGAAGGTCAATTTCATTTGGCTAAGAACAAAACTTTCTGTTAACCATTGTCTTTGATCTAGTGACTTAGTCTCTATGGGGGAAAATGCAGCTTTTGTGGGTTTCTGGTGTAGCCAATAGGTATCTGGAGAGGTTACAGCCTATTCTACCCTCCACACAGACTGTTTAGCTGCATGAAACCAAAGCCTGCTGAAACATGATAAGTGGTAGTCAATACAACTACAAATGGAAACCAGACGGCTTCCAATACCCTACAAAGTTATCCCTTGAATGTAGATAGTTTTCTCTTTGCAGAAAATTGGAAAAAATTAAAATACAAATCAGTCGATAGCATTTAATGTTTGTAGCAGGTACGCATCATTTTAATTAATGTATTTAATTAATGTATGCTACGGAGGAAAAGTGGCATGACAACTGACATATTCAGTTAAAGTATAGTGTAGCAACACTTAATATAACTTATTCATGAGTAACTATTAACAGAAAGAGGAAAGAGGAGAGGATGACTGTGGCAAAGATGACGCATGACGGGTCCAGAAGTGTGATTTGAGAGCCAACTTTATTCACACAGTGCGACTACAGCTCTCAGCTGCAGGCCGCACATACTCCTTGCCACCACACACACCATCAACCCTGAATCCCCGTGTCTTTAACTCAGTGGGCGTGATTGCGGGTGCCATGCAGGTGCGTCCGCATGGCACCGCAGACCACGCCCCACCACATACCCCCATCGCCCGATTGAGGCTGGGGAGCCATCCGGCTCAACCCACTCCCCCCCCCACCAGCTTCCACCCCGACGACAGGGCAGTGTCTTTTCCGGAGGCCGCCCACGGCTCCAGGAGCGGGGGCAACGCCTGTCCGGAAGCCGCCCACGGCTCCAGCGGCGGCGGCAATGGTGGTCCGTAGGCCGACTACCTGGTGAGCCAGCACGACCCCGCAGACATGGTCGGGAGCCCCGGTTCACCGGCGGCTGGGCCGGCATGCGTCACTCCGGAGTGACTCACTCCTCGCCCTTGGCCCCAGGTTGCGCAGACTCCCCTGGCACTGGCACCTCCACCATCTCCGGCTGGGGCAGCTCCTCCACTGCTCCCAGCTGGAGCAGCCCCTCACGCAGCGGCTCCTCCGCCTCCAGCGGGCACGGACCCTTTCGCCCTTCGTCCACCTCTGGCTGGAGCGGTTCCTCCACCACTCCCGGCTGGAACAGCTCTTCCCGGAGTGGCTCCTCTTCCTCCGGTCGGTGTGGACCCCCGCGCGCATCGTCCACCGCCTCCGGCTGGAGCGTCACCTCCACCGCTTCCGGCAGGACCAGTCCTTTCCCCGGCTGCTTCCCCTCCCCTGGCAGGCACAGACTCTCGCGCGCCTTGTCCCTGACCTCCGGCTGCTGAGGTGCCTCCGTGGGTAGCTCCTCCACCGCCTCCCGCAGCTCCTCCACTGCTTCCCCACCGTCAGTACATTCCGGTGGGGGTGGCGGGGGCGGGGTCGCCCAGGCCTGGAGCAGCGCCGCCATCTCCGCCATTCTTCTTAGGTGTCGCTCGGTCTCGTCCCGCAGTTCTTCCTGCCGGCGGCGCACCTCTGCCGCCTGCTCCCATTGGGTGGCCACCAATTCGGTCACTATCTGGGCCAGCTCCTCCCTTCCCTTGTTCGGGTGTGGACCCGCCATGCCACTTCCCGGGTTTCGGCACCACTGTGGCAAAAATGACACATGACGGGTCCAGAGGTGTGATTTGAGAGCCAACTTTATTCACACAGTGCGACTACAGCTCTCAGCTGCAGGCCACACATACTCCTTGCCACCACACACCAACAACCCTGAATCCCCGTGTCTTTAACTCAGTGGGCGTGATTGCGGATGCCATGCAGGTGCGTCCGCATGGCACTACAGACCACGCCCCACCACAATGACATCTTGTGGACAGTAAGCAAAATACAGGACAAGGTTTAAATGATTTACCGGGCTGTAAAATCTTGACATTAACAATAACAAGTCATTAATTTTTCTCAGTTAAAAATAGGTTACATATGTATCTTTGGTAAAAGTACAACCTCTTCAGTCACTGGTATACTTCTTTAAATAAAACACTTCAAATGAAACAGTCAGAAAAAGAAAACTTTCATTAGACTGTTTCAGTCTCCAGGTTCTCCAAGCCCAGATAGACAGCCTTCTACGGGGAGAGGGGGACATCACAGCCACCTGTACCCAGGCAGAGGAGGCTCTGGCTGGAGATCCCTGTGTGGCGAGCCTGCAGGTGGAGCGTGAGCTGTGGGAGAGGCTGGGTGAGCTTGCTGGTCTTGGTTTGCCATGCCAGCCAGAAGAGAATGACCAGCTGGATCTGGTGATGGAGACAGACGGACTGAGGAAGTCCATACACAACCTGGGGACTATTGTTACAACCAGGTGAGACAATTCAAATCAATTTCAACTCAGTTTTATTTATTTAATGCCAAATCACAACAACAACTGCCTCAAAGCAATTGATATTGTAAAGTAAAGATCCTACAATAGTACAGAAAAACAGAATAAAACAAAATGTCAGACAACCCTGTATGAGCAAGCATAGGGGAAGGAAATGGGAAGGAAAAACTGCCTTTTAACGGGAAGAAACCTCTGGCAGAAGCAGACTTAGGGTGGGTCAGCCATCTGCCACAGCTGGTTTGAGGTGAAATGAGAACGATAAGAAAAGACTGTGGAAGAGAGCTTTTTTCCTGATTTGCCCTGCCCTTCCCACAGTGTTCCCTCCTATGGCCCCGCCTCCGAGCTTGAGCCAGTGGAGGGTGATTATCAGGGGGAAGACGTTGATGAAGTGTCCGTCCTCACCTCTGGAGACTCTCACCAGTCCCCTGGGCTGCCCCCTGCTGGTTCCCCAGACACGGTGTCAGGCCATCAATGCGGGGGATTGGTTTGTCATGCTCGATCTGAAGGACGCCTACTTCCAGATCCCTATCTGGCAGGGGGACTGTCAGTTCCTCAGATTCGGGTTCTAGGGGGGGATCTTCGAGTTCCACTGCCTCCCCTTTGTCTTCTCCATTTCACCCCGAACCTTCACCAGGTGTGTCGACGCAGCCCTTGCTCCTATGAGGCTGCGAGGCCTCCGATTCTTGAATTACCTGGACGACTGGCTGGTCTGCGTCTCCTCAGTAGAACAGTGCCACAGCCATGTTGCCCTTCTGGTCTCTCATGTTCATGCTCTGGGGTTCCGCCTGAATCCCAAGAAGTGCAGATTGGAACCATCTCAGACCACCACCTTTCTAGGCATGTCCCTGTAGTCCATCTAGGTCTTAGTGTCCCTCACGGCAGAACGGCAGCAGGTACTCAGGGCATGCCTGGACCAATTCAGACTCCACTCTTGGGTGAGCTGGGGCCTGTGTCTCCGCCTCATGGGCCTGTTGGCTGCGGCAGTGCAGGTGGTCCCATTGGCTCTCCTGTACATGAGACCAGTTCAGCGTCGTCTGCTCTCTCTATGCCCACAGTAGTCACACCAGACCACAGTGTTGATTTCCGGGGGTCTCACCCAGGCTCTGCAGTGGTCCTCAGCCATCACCTTTACACAGTTTTACCACTTGAACGTGGCAGCCAGCCCCTCTTTTAGGGAGCGGGTGCTGGGTGCCCATCGGCAGTAACAGTCATTCCCCAGTCAGCCTGGTATCTTGTGGGCTGACCTAGATCGCAAGAGTCTTTGCATCTTGTGGGACCGGTGAAGGCCAGTCTTGCGTCTGGCGGACTGATGCCTCCACCCCTCGGCTTGGCATTTGCGTCTAAAGCCCTGCCCAGGTTGGCGTGTAAATATCTTGACGCATGCTCAGTCATCCAGGTAAGTAAATCCCCAAAGTTTGATTCTGTTCATCTGGATGTAGCGTTTTCAGTGGGAGAAACGTTTGTGGCGAAAATTGGTGCACCCAAGGATCGGGTCCCCTGAGACAAACAGAGTAATATAGTACAGTGGCTTGCAAAAGTATTTGGCCCCCTTGAACTTTCCCACATTTTGTCACATTACAGCCACAAACATGAATCAATTTTATTGGAATTCCACGTGAAAGACCAATACAAAGTGGTGTACACGTGAGAAGTGGAACGAAAATCATACATGATTCCAAACATTTTTCACAAATAAATAACTGCAAAGTGGGGTGTGCGTAATTATTCAGCCCCCTTTGGTCTGAGTGCAGTCAGTTGCCCATAGACATTTCCTGATGAGTGCTAATGACTAAATAGAGTGCACCTGTGTGTAATCTAATGTCAGTACAAATTAGAGATGGACCGATCCGATATTAAGTATCGGTATCGGTCCGATACTGACCTAAATTACTGGATCGGATATCGGCGAGAAATTAAAAAATGTAATCCGATCCATTAAATATCAAAAAAGCACCTCACAAAACTTGCGACACGATGTAACTCGGCTTGTAACCGTAGCACGTTGAAGCAGTGTGCTCACGTGATAGAGCAGCTGTGTTTATTTGTAGCCTCGCTAGCAATCCAGCATTTCATCTCCGAGGAAGTTATCCCAGAGAGAAGTAAAGCAAGTGTGTAAGTTCATCTCTGAATGTTTGTAAAGCGTACCTACGTTAAGCTTAACAACCGATATATGGAGCCTCTTCTCTCTCCCTCTCTTGCTGCTACTTCAATCGTGAAACTGCTTAATGATCAGCTGATCGGCTTTTCTGTCGCGAGTCCGTCTCTCTTCTTTGTTTTTGGCCCACTTTGCACCAGAAAGAGGAAACCAGCGGCTGAGCAACAGCAGCACGTTTAACCTTGATAAGCTGTTGTTAGAATTTATTTAATATTACTTTCTACACCAGGATCCTTTTCTACGTAGCTGACGGCTGGTAACTGTGCAGGGGCGGATCTAGCAAAGTTTAGCCAGGGGGGCCGATAGGGCATTAACAGGGAAAAGGGGGCACAAAGACATACTTATCTTTCTTATTCTCATTTAAAATGTCTAGCTTTTAATAAATAATTATCTGAATCTTACACCCAAAGTTTTAATCTGATGTAAAATGTATAGAAGTCCATTACTGTATATAGTAACTGTTAAGTCTAATATACCCTAGTAAGCTATAGTACTTTTTCCTTTGGGAAAGTACCATCTGTGCAGTCTGCAATTCTGTAGAAGAAAGATGTTGAATATATTTAATTATTCTTGAAAAATAATTTATTTCTGTGCATTTTTTTCACACTGCATCAAATTAAAGTTGATTACGTCGATTAAGCATCATGAGGTGGAGGGTGGGGGTGGTTCCCTTTTTTTTGTTTTTGCTGGGAGTTTGCAACCCTATTAGTTAGGTTGCTTAATATTTCTGCTAAGTACTCTTTAAAATACCAGAATAGGAAGGATGGAGTAGGTTTAAGTTTATTAGATTGATCAGTATTGCTGAACTATGAAATATTTTGGGTGCAGTGTACTTTTTACATACAGGTATAACAGAATAGCTTTAGTGTTGTTGTTTATTTAAACTTGAGTATGAACTTATACAAAATGCAGCAAGATATTAAAAAAAACAGTTTTATTGATTAAAAAACACACTATATCGGATTAATATCGGTATCGGCAGATATCCAAATTTATGATATCGGTATCGGTATCGGACATAAAAAAGTGGTATCGTGCCATCTCTAGTACAAATACAGCTGCTCTGTGACGGCCTCAGAGGTTGTCTAAGAGAATATTGGGAGCAACAACACCATGAAGTCCAAAGAACACACCAGACAGGTCAGAGATAAAGTTATAGAGAAATTTAAAGCAGGCTTAGGCTACCAAAAGATTTCCCAAGCCTTGAACATCCCACGGAGCACTGTTCAAGCGATCATTCAGAAATGGAAGGAGTATGGCACAACTGTAAACCTACCAAGACAAGGCCGTCCACCTAAACTCACAGGCCGAACAAGGAGAGCGCTGATCAGAAATGGTAAATGGCCTGTATTTATATAGCGCTTTACTGGTCCCTAAGGACCCCAAAGCGCTTTACATATCCAGTCATCCACCCATTCATTCACACACTGGTAATGGCAAGCTACATTGTAGCCACAGCCACCCTGGGGCGCACTGACAGAGGCGAGGCTGCCGAACACTGGCGCCACCGGGCCCTCTGACCACCACCAGTAGGCAACGGGTGAAGTGTCTTGCCCAAAGACACAACGACCGAGACTGTCCAAGCTGGGGCTCGAACCGGCAACCTTCCGATTACAAGGTGAACGCCCAACTCTTGAGCCACGATCGCCCCAGCTTGGGGCCAAGAGGCCCATGGTGACTCTGGACGAGCTGCAGAGATCAGGTGGGGGAATCTGTCCATAGGACAATTATTAGTCGTGCACTGCACAAAGTTGGCCTTTATGGAAGAGTGGCAAGAAGAAAGCCAATGTTAACAGAAAACCATAAGAAGTCCCGTTTGCAGTTTGCCACAAGTCATGTGGGGGACACAGCAAACATGTGGAAGAAGGTGCTCTGGTCAGATGAGACCAAAATGGAACTTTTTGGCCAAAATGCAAAACGCTATGTGTGGCGGAAAACTAACACTGCACATCACTTTGAACACACCATCCCCACCGTCAAATATGGTGGTGGCAGCATCATGCTCTGGGGGTGCTTCTCTTCAGCAGGGACAGGGAAGCTGGTCAGAGTTGATGGGAAGATGGATGGAGCCAAATACAGGGCAATCTTGGAAGAAAACCTCTTGGAGTCTGCAAAAGACTTGAGACTGGGGCGGAGGTTCACCTTCCAGCAGGACAACGACCCTAAACATAAAGTCAGGGCAACAATGGAATGGTTTAAAACAAAACATATCCATGTGTTAGAATGGCCCAGTCAAAGTCCAGATCTAAATCCAATCGAGAATCTGTGGCAAGATCTGAAAACTGCTGTTCACAAACGCTGTCCATCTAATCTGACTGAGCTGGAGCTGTTTTGCAAAGAATGGGCAAGGATTTCAGTCTGTAGATGTGCAAAGCTGGTAGAGACATACCTTAAAAGACTGGCAGCTGTCATTGCAGCAAAAGGTGGTTCTACAAAGTATTGACTCAGGGGGCTGAATAATTACGCACACCCCACTTTTCAGTTATTTATTTGTAAAAAATGTTTGGAATCATGTATGATTTTCGTTCCACTTCTCACGTGTACACCACTTTGTATTGGTCTTTCACGTGGAATTCCAATAAAATCGATTCATGTTTGTGGCTGTAATGTGACAAAATGTGGAAAAGTTCAAGGGGGCCGAATACTTTTGCAAGCCACTGTATATGCTCTTAAGTGCCAGGAGGATTGCCAGGATTTATACATCGGGGAAACCAAACAACCTCTGGATAAGCCGATGGCACAACACAGAAGAGCCACCTCGTCAGGCCAGGACTCTGCAGTCTTTTTACACCTACAGGCCAGTGGACACTCTTTCATGGATGAGGGTGTACACATCTTGGACAGGGATGAACGCTGGTTTGAGTGGGGAGTCAAGGAGGCCATTTACTTGAAAAGGGAAAGACCATCTCTGAATCGAGGAGGGGGCCTAAGGGTACATCTGTCACCATCTTACCATGCTGTGATTGCAGCCATTCCCCAACTCTCTGTGAATGGTACTCATGGCCATTGATTAGTGGCCTTTGGTCAGTGGGCTTTGATCAGTGGTTGTTGATCAATGGTCATGAGAATTTGCATAATTATGATGAAGGAACTGACCTCCCAGCCCATTGTTCCTTCACTGGGCTGGTTTCAGTCATTATGCAAATGTACTGTTTATAAGATTGGGGAAACCTGCAGTCAGCTGAGACTGAAGAAGTCACTTGGATGAGTGACGAAACATTTCTCCCACTGAAAACACTACGTCCAGATGAACTGACTCAACTTTTGGAAACCACTGTTGGATATCTCTACACTGATGGCAGTCTTATGTTCTCATTTCTTTGAATAACCTGAAAATGTTTTGACAACATTCTTCATATGTCACTTAATCATTTTTAACCTTCCAGTTCTCTCACAGATACAGAGTAGTTATACCTTAAAAATTGACTGTTGCTCTTTTGAGCATGTGAGTACTAGGGCAACTCAGTTAATGTTTGGCTCATTCTTAATATGTGTATAAGGGCACTTAGTGATGAATATGAATCAACTTTACAAATTTAAGTGGTTTATTCATTTTTTTTTAACTTTTTGGTTCAGTTATTTTTTGCTAAATACCTGATTTTACCTGATTTACCTTTAGATGTCAGCCTAACATTGAATACAAGATGTAAACTTGCATTGAATTATATTTGGTGTTTGTCATTCATGATTTCATCTGGTTGCCTAGTTCTCGGGAAACAATTCTAAACTCCAGCAGTGTTTAAAATATCAATATACATACATTTTATTACACATTTCATTACACATTAAAATGTGTAATGAACTGCTTACAATATGTGTGGGTAAAATACATGCATTTGTCACACAGGCAACTATAATGTTTAATGACTGTTGTTGGGATTCAGAGATTCTTTTACTGCTATCATATAATCTGCCTTATGATGAATGCATTAAGAATATGTTTTACAGCATTATTTTATCAGTAATATTTTTTATAGGGCTCATATTACATTAAAGATGTTTGTGATCACATTGACCTTTCTATTCACAGGTTTAGTTCATTTTATACACAATGCATAACTGTGCTTATTTAGGATTGACGTTCCATCCAAGAGGGTCTTAAGCTTCCCTGGTGAGAGTGTCCAGGTGATACATGTTGAGGGAGGATGAGAACATAGCAGGTTAATTGCATGCATGCTTACAATACACATATAAATCTAGTAGCAGGCTTGAGCGAAGGCCCAAGTGTCTTCTGCTTCTCTTAGAGACCTGCTGCAAATCAGTCTGCTTAGAGATTGATGACGAGGGTCCATAATTAGCCATTAGAGACCCTGAGGCTTGAAGTTTAGTACCTTAAAAGGCAACTGTTACAGAAAAGAGAAGTTATCCGTCTGTTTATAGATATTAAAAATGTACAAGATGTACCTTGCCTGTCAACAATGTATTTTTGACTTGTATTTGACGTGTACGTGGGGGCGTGATCCCTTATGCTATATAACCCCCATCCAGTGTATTTTTGTCAGAAGACGTATGTTGATGTTTCTTCTTCTGTGTCAATAAACTCATCGTTTGATTGCACTTTTCTGGAGCCTCCGTTGTTTGTTGTCTGGTCTACAGTTGATTGATCTCGCTTCATTTTGGTGGAGAATGCGGGCATACATTGTTCATACATCACTCACTCAGAGACATTTTCCCGTTCACATACAGAGGTCGCCAGTTTAGATACACACGGTTGCCACAAGGCTTTGCCCTGTCACCAGGTATTTTCAATCAGGTGCTTAAAGAAGCCCTGTCACCTTGTCAGTTGCCTGAGGGGTGTACATTAATACAGTATGTAGATGACTTACTTATTGCGGCTCCTTCAGTGGCGGCTTGTACAGCGGCATCACTTGCAGTGCTCAAAAGACTGTCTGAATGCGGCTTCAAAGTAAGTAGAGGAAAACTACAGTTGGTTCGACCAGAGGTTATATTTCTGGGCCGTGTAATAGCCCACAAATCGGTGGGACTAATGAATGTACACAGAGACCAAATTTTGACACACCCAAAACCAAGAACAGTGAAGGAACTTCTTTCCTTTCTTGGCCTGACGGGCTACAGCAGACAGTTCATTCCGAACTATGCAGGAAGGACGGCTCCCTTACGGGATTTGATTAAACAAGTGGGCGTTCGGAACCTTAAGGCTGAACTGCCATGGACGCTCGACACTGAAGCCGCGTTCATCTCATTAAAACAAGACTTGTTAAGAGCCTCAGATCTGGCTACACCCAATTATGATGAGCCATTTTACTTGGATATTTCTGAAACACTTGGTATAATAAATGGTGTGTTGTTTCAGAAAAAAGAGGGAGGAAGACAGGTACTTATGTATGTTAGCATAAGGTTGGGTCCAACAGAAGCAAGGCATCCTACATGCACACAGCATGCAGCAGGGGTTGCCAAAATAATACAGAAAACAGCACATGTAGTGAGAGAACACCCACTAAAAGTTCTGACTACACACAGTGTGGTGGCATATGTGAACTCGCAGGCGTTCACTATGACATCATTAGCGCAACAGAGATTGAGCACGGTTCTAAATGCTCCAAATCTGACATTTACACATGAAGGAATCAATATGGCAGATTTAATGGGATCAGGAGAACCTCATGATTGTGCTAAGAAAACAGAAGTTGAAGGGAACGTTAGGGAAGACTTAAAGGCAGAACCTATTCCTGGAGCTGAGGATTGGTTCACAGATGGCTGCTGTCATCGTGATGAAGAAGGGTTGAAAGCAGGCTATGCTATAGTCTGCAGGAAAGGAACTGAATTTGAGGTAGAAGAATCAGGAAGAATTGAGGGACAACAATCTGCTCAGAGAGCAGAAGTGATTGCACTGAGTAGGGCCTTAAGACTGGCCAAAGACAAAAGAGTGAACATTTATACTGATTCAGCCTATGCTTTTGGAGCAGCCCACGTGGAACTCCCGCAGTGGAAAAGAACGGGGTTCAGAATGGCAGCAAATGCTCCTATTTGCCATAGGAAGGAAATGGAGGAACTGGAGAGGGCCCTGCATGACCCAAATGAAGTAAGCATTATTAAATGTAAAGGACACTCACAGGCAAACACCATGGTTGCAAAAGGAAATCAAACAGCGGATATAGCCGCAAAGGAAGCAGCAGGCTACAAGGGACGACGGCAAATGGTGCAGGTAACTGCTGAAGAGGAAGCAGGCATCAATATGTTAGAAGAAGCCAGACAGGCCCAAGAGGAGGCTTCTTTGGAAGAGAAAAAGGTGTGGCAGAGCAAAGGAGCCCGAAAAGAGGGTGATCTTTGGAGAGGAATCGATGGACGACCAGTCTTAACGGACAATCTGGCCAGACAGAAGATAACTGAGGCACATGGCCTTGGCCACGTGGGAGTGGCACAGATGGAGAGGAACTTGTGTCACTGGTGGCACCCAGATTTAACGGCCATGATAAAAGAAAAAGCCCGAACATGTCTAATTTGTGGAGCCCACAATCCAAGACCAGTGGTAAAACCAGAAGCAGGTAAGTTTCTCTTGCCAGAAAAGCCAGGAGAAGAAATTGTGATTGATTTTACTGACATGATTGACGTGGGCCCAGGTGGAGTCAGATATTTGTTAGTGTGTGTAGATGCACTGACCGGGTGGCCTGAAGCGTGGGCGACTCGGAAAGAAGATGCCAAAAGTGTGATTAAGTGTTTAATCAATCATTATATCCCCAGGCATGGGTTTCCAAAGCGCATTAGGTCAGATAATGGAACTCACTTTAAAAATCAGGACCTGGGAGAAGTAGAGAGGACGTTGGGAGTAAAACACAGGTTTGGGACAGTGTACCATCCTCAATCTCAAGGGAAAGTAGAGAGAATGAACTTAAACTTGAAAAACAAGTTATCTAAAATCTGCGCAGCCACAGGGTTAAATTGGGTTTCAGCCCTACCAATTGCTCTAATGACTATAAGATGTTCTGTCAATAAGTCCACAGGGTTCACTCCACATGAGTTGCAGACGGGAAGGCCATTTCCAGCGCCTTGGACAGTGGTCCCGGCGGAACACACCGCAAGGGGTAAGAGGTCACATGCAGAATATTGGGATGAATTAAAAGGTCTTGTCTCCAGTTTCACAAAACAGGTTACCTCTGGACGGCATCCGGTGGACCAGGTGACCTCAGAGGCAAAGGTGGTGTGGCTGAAGGTTATCAAACGCAAGTGGAAGGAGCCACGTAGGACGGGTCCTTACGAGGTCATTGCCAGGACAACCACAGCTGTCCAACAGAAAGGGAAAGGCGATACCTGGTATCATTGGTCACAGTGCGCGCCGGCACATGAGAGCTTGGTCGAGGAGAACCTGTCCTTAACTAACACGGGTGTCAACAAACAGAGGCATAATAGATCCTCTCACCTGTGCAACGGGCCATCCAGTAGTCTACCCGGAAGGCCGAAGAAAGAAGAGCAGCAGCTGAGAAGGTCGCCACACCAACAGAAAGGAGCGGGACGAGCTGAGAACTCCAAAAGGAGGGAAGTTTCATTCCAGAATATAAAGTTTATATAACATGATGCAAACACACGAATCAGAGACACGTAATGAGAGAAAACTTATTAAAAGGCTCCTTACAATTATATGTTTATTGTCTGTAATGATAATAACTATGGCTGTGTTGTTTATGGTCTATATTTTGCAGGGCACTCCGGACCGCTTGTCTGAACACAGAGGTCAGTCCAGCCCAGCTCTTCCTGAGACCGAAGTTGCTAAAACGGGATCGGTAAAAAGACAAAAGCGTGAGGTGTCAGGTAAAGGGGATGAGTGTCTCAGCATGAATAATGGCATAGAGTTGAATTATGTTAAAGGGTCTACCAGCTCATTCACATTTGATTTGTGCGACGTAATTAAGTGTACGGGAGCTAGTAGTGGCTGGAGAGCGTATGATGTATGGGTCTGTAATCACCCCATGATATGCTTCCGTAAGGCTGTTTGGGGTCCGTCTTGGGGCAAACACGTCTACACCTACATAACAGACCAGTGGTGTGCTTGGCAAGACGTGGTAGGTTGGACAGGGGTAGGATGGCAGCCACATGTGCCGCAGGGCCTGGAAGGGATAGCCATTCAAAGGGATTATTCTGTTTCGCATAACCCTGTCACTCTTTCCTTAGGACCGTGGGATAAGCTCCCGAAATCCGGGATCCTGGGAGGCGTGTTCTATCTGGTAATCGGGGTGGATGTGATAGGGACAGATCCATCAGGGGTAATTAGGGTAAACCTAGTGGACCCAGAATCTAAGCCGCTTGCAAAAAGCTCAGTCACTCCTCTGACCGAGCAAACGGGAACCTCAGGGACGGATGCTCAAAAGGAACAGGAGCCAAGAGGGAAACCACTTGTTACAACAGATTACACTAGACTGAAGCCCCAGGATTTGATTGAGCGTGCCACCGGTTTCAAGGATAGTAATTGGAACATGGGCAAGAAGTGGGCTTTATTATTATTGTGGGGAAAATACTCTGTTGGTCCGTGTTCCTTTGGGAAGCGTAGGGACATGTGCGATGGTGCGACTGGGAGCTCCACTCATGCTTATTGGGAACCGGGTAAAGGCTATTCCACAACACGACACTCGCACGTTAGCCGCTGGACGTAAGAGACACATTTTGGCCAAAAGAGGGACCCAGGGTACTCATGCATATGATCCTCGTCTGAACTCGCCGACCTGGATAGACTCTATAGGAGTGCCCAGGGGAGTTCCTAATGAGTACAAGCTGGTGAATCCGGTAGCTGCAGGATTTGAAAGTATATTCATTTGGATAACGCCTAATAAGAATGTTGACCGCATTAACTATGTTCATTACAATTTGCTGAGACTCTCTAACCTAACCAGGGACGCCATGGTGGGGTTCGCAGAACAATTGGGTCCGAGTTCGCTGATGGGCGTCCAGAACCGATTGGCCCTTGATATGTTGCTGGCCGAAAAGGGAGGTGTTTGTGCCATGTTCGGAGACATGTGCTGCACCTTCATTCCTAATAATACTGCCCCAGATGGCTCAGTAACCCGAGCTCTGGAGGGCCTGAAAACTTTGTCTAAAACCATGCATGAGCACTCAGGTATCGAAAACCCGCTGGAGTCCTGGATGACATCTGTGTTTGGACAATGGAAAGATGTGGCTATGTCAGTAATGTTTTCTGTGGGTGTATTTTTGGGGATACTGGTCATAGGTGGGTGTTGTATCATTCCTTGTGTCAGAGGATTGTTGGTAAAACTAATGGAGAGGATTGCGAACCCTGGCTGGGTTGAGGGCATCTACCAGATGAACTTAGAACCCATAGAGTGGGGCAGGGAGTGATACAACACGGAGTATGGTGACATTCCTTGTTGGAATGTCAAAAGAGGGAATGTTGGGATTCAGAGATTCTTTTACTGCTATCATATAATCTGCCTTATGATGAATGCATTAAGAATATGTTTTACAGCATTATTTTATCAGTAATATTTTTTATAGGGCTCATATTACATTAAAGATGTTTGTGATCACATTGACCTTTCTATTCACAGGTTTAGTTCATTTTATACACAATGCATAACTGTGCTTATTTAGGATTGACGTTCCATCCAAGAGGGTCTTAAGCTTCCCTGGTGAGAGTGTCCAGGTGATACATGTTGAGGGAGGATGAGAACATAGCAGGTTAATTGCATGCATGCTTACAATACACATATAAATCTAGTAGCAGGCTTGAGCGAAGGCCCAAGTGTCTTCTGCTTCTCTTAGAGACCTGCTGCAAATCAGTCTGCTTAGAGATTGATGACGAGGGTCCATAATTAGCCATTAGAGACCCTGAGGCTTGAAGTTTAGTACCTTAAAAGGCAACTGTTACAGAAAAGAGAAGTTATCCGTCTGTTTATAGATATTAAAAATGTACAAGATGTACCTTGCCTGTCAACAATGTATTTTTGACTTGTATTTGACGTGTACGTGGGGGCGTGATCCCTTATGCTATATAACCCCCATCCAGTGTATTTTTGTCAGAAGACATATGTTGATGTTTCTTCTTCTGTGTCAATAAACTCATCGTTTGATTGCACTTTTCTGGAGCCTCCGTTGTTTGTTGTCTGGTCTACAGTTGATTGATCTCGCTTCACTGTGTTCCCCTAAGGCAGGGGTGCCCAATCCCAGTCCTCGAGAGCTACCGTCCTGCAGCTTTTAGATGGATCCTTGTTCCGACACACCTGAATCAAATGAATGGCTTGTTATCAGGCATTTGCCAAACTTGATGGCATGCTGAAGAGGCAATCAAACCATTTGATTCAGCTGTGTTGGAGTAGGGATGCATCTAAAAGCTGCAGGAGAGTAGCTCTCGAGGACTGGGATTGGGCACCCCTGCCCTAAGGACCACAGTTTACATTCATTTGTACTGTAGAAAAATTCATGACAACCATAGGGTGATTCCTACATTTTTTACTAACACAAATTTAAATAAAGAATCTACTAATGATGAAATGAATTTTAACTGGTGTCGAGAAGATGCTGCATGTCTTGGCTAAAAATTCTTTTGATCTTGCAATTGAACCTAATCAAAACAGTCGGAAAAAATATCATAAACATACACAAACTATTTTGTTATATTACAAAATCTGAATGTGAAGAAAATTATATAGGAGCTACACCCCATTAATTATTTAAAAGCTTAATAAAACTTTTAAAAAAGTTATGATTACTTTACTTTACTCATGTATGTGTGCTTACAGTACAGCTAACATGTATATGTTTATATATACAAACACACACAAAGCAAAAGCAAGCATTGTACCAATAATAAAGACATTTTCTGCTGTCAATTCGGTTGCTATTACCCTGTATTTGAAATGTATACTTTTGAAAAACAAATAATTTATTTTGTGTTGCATCCATCATTCCCCTGCTTTAAAAGGCAGTCTAAACACATTGGAATTAGCGCTGATCAGTCAAACTTCATCAGTGTGGACAAATGCAGAATAAATTTTGTGTCCTTTGTTAAAAACTCTCCAAAAGACCAGAGTTTTGTTAAATATATATATATCTAAAAAAATCAAAACCAGTTTGATCATCATTATCTTTTAGACACAGGGCAGTATCAACTCTAAAAGCCCTTTTTAAAAAGAATTCACTAAACATCATGATAGCAATCACCTAACAGTAAGGTGGGAAATTGACTGTGTCGAGACCCGAGTGCCCTTTATTGACCATGGGCCCACCGGCGGGCCCATTTTACAGGTAAATTTGAAGGGCCGGTCAATAAAGGGTTAACTACTTTAAACTGATGGTCTGTCACTTAGGCTTACAAAGAGGCATTAAATTACAACTTAAGACTCATTGTCTTTTGTTTCTTAATTTTCTTGGGTCTACTTCTGGATCTAAAGTGTGGTTGGACTCTTGACTTGGCCCTGTATTATATTAATAATACTACTGAAGCTGTTCCAAATGTATTAGCATACTATACTCTTTCAAACCATTTAACTCTGTAGTCTCTGCTGTACTCAATTCTATATCCAATACTTGTCTTTACTTGTTGTTATAACAGGGTTTTCCTGCCCTATGCAGATACAGCAGAGGTAACACCAAACAGCTGGGCAAGTTAAACCAGATGAGACACATTGACACCAAACATTTCACAGTGCTGCTCACCAGAGGTGAGTCGTTAAGAGCATTTAATACAAGTAACCCAACAAACCATAGCCACACAGCACAGCTTATAGCTGTGACAGTGTAGAAAGCTCTCAACTTTGATCTTTTAACCATCTCCCTTTCCCCAACCGCTTCCCCTGGCCCTGGGTGCATCAGAACACAGAGTACAGAGAGGCTGCAGAAAGATATGATTATAATGGAGGGAGCCAAAAGGCAGAACAGTGGGGCAGATTGGTAGTTAGGAGGTAATAAGAGTGCAACACCTGTCAGTCCAAAGCTCAGCAGCCAAACACAACCAATGCAGATGTTTCTGATCTTGACCCCACGGGCATTTCTTAGACTCATGTAGGTGATGGGGTGAACAACAGCCAGATAACGCTCTACACAGGTCAGGAGGTGGAAAAATAACTCTCCATAATAAGCAGTAATAGAAGCAGATGATCCTACTGTCACACTCACTGAGTGATTAGTGTATGTGCCACAATACATGACCAAACACCCTAAGACCCAGATCAGCTCCATGGCAGTTATATGGTAGGTGAAGATGTCAGAATGACTTGGTGTTTTAAAGGAGTGCTGCTGCCGCCATCTTTGGAGACCAGAAAAAAAGACAAGAACAAAGACAGTGAGGAGGAGGATGATTCTCAGTGTATAGAAGGGAATATATTTGGATGAATTTATGGGGCAGGAATTGTCCAGATAACAGTTGGAGGTGGAGTTAAGTGACATAACTGCTGTATGATGTAGGTCTGAGGAGAAAAAGAAACAGTCAGAGGGACAGACAGTGGAAGTACTGATAGTTCACAGTTATAATGCACCTTATTAAGGAAATGTTAGATAATAATTCTGATTACTACAGTGCCAGATGGGACAGGCAAAATGTAGCTTAATACAGCCCTTAACCAATTAGTGTAGCTTTGGGAGTAATAGTGGGAGTAGTGACGCGTCCTTGAAATAGTTTTTTTCAGTCAACAAACACTCTGACATGGAATGTTAATTGTAAACCAACATTATATTACAAAAGCAAAATGAAATGCATAGGAAATTTGTAACAGTAGAAAAAATATTTTCAGAAACTAAGAAAAACAAAATGCCAGTGTGTTGCTCATGCATAATATCCTATTATCAGGCTGGTGGAGTACAAAAACAAAGAACTTATCATTATCCTCTGTTATCTGAAATATCATCATATTGTGGATTTGTCCACACTGGGAAAAACATCAATCAAAGCAAACGTCTATACATGATACTAAAACAAAAGTTCATCTCTCAGTGACTATAAATATTCTCAAATTCAAAACACATTTTTGTCTCTTATCCTTTAAATTATATAATCCTGTAATGCCAGTAAATGGTCTCTGATTTATCAGAGACTATCTTGTTTCACAATAGTTGCCAAGTGGGAGCAGTTATGAGTTCCAGACTGAATATACTATGTTTGCTTCATCACTAAAAATCAAATGAGTCACAGAATTAAACTAGTGAGTATTACTTCTCAAAGCTGTAACAAAACAACAGCGTTGTAACTTGAACCAGAGCAAAGTGGGGCTTTTTAGAGTAATGAAAAAAAAAGTTTCAAAATTATCACTGAATTAGCTTTTACAACACTATTAATAACAAGCACACAAGATATAAAGAAAGTGATCTAATCACAGAAAAGGGAAAGCAAAAAAGTAGATCATCCATCAAATAATAAAATAATATATAGTTAACACAGATTAAAACACTTTCATCTCCCTGGCATCAGTATAAAAAGATAAATAACAGATCAAATATTTGTGAAAAAAGCCATTTAAAAATTAATGTGTCAGATATTAAAGAGCACCTTTATGGTTGAATTGTTTCCTCTGGTTTGCATCTCCAAACTGACTGACTGCTCTTCACTCTAAATGTGCTCTGATGCTTCTGCCGGTGTTCAGGTTGCTCACAGTTCACACAGCAGGACTTTTGCATAATTCAATAGGTGGTACTTACTGTAAAATACACCATTAAATTATACTTCACCATTTGGGTCATGGTGCAGTATTGCAGGGGCCTACATGTTCCACCCCAACATGCAGGAAACCAAACTAACGTGGAGTTTGTGTAATTAGTGCAACTGGTTTAGGTTGAGTTTTTTGTATGTGACAGAAAATAGCATACAGTTTAGGACTTAAAGAATTTTAATGTCCATTTTTCACTCTATCAGTCCATTACATCAGACAGTATTCAAATGGCTTGTAATCTAAGACAGGTGTTCATTCAAATCATGCCACATGTGTATACCAAGAGCAGTTTGATGGGATCTAATTTACAGCATGTGCGTGAGGATTTTAAAATGCATAACTCTAGCTTCCATTATTATTAGAAGAGTTAGTGTAACCCTGATACACACTGCAACACATAATACTGAAATACAATGTATATCCATGGTTAGATCATGCTTGCACACACACTAGTTTCATTCACTAGACCCAACTTTGAGTTTAGATAAAAATAAAAAGAGCTTTTGTGTGTCCTTGGAAAAAAAAGAAAGTTCGTTTTTAATGTGAAGCCGCTACAAGGATTATTTTATTTGTTCTCTTTCTCCTATGTCAAGAATTTGAAAAACCCATCCATCCTCCTATTTTCTTTCACTTATCCAGGTGGCAGCAGTCTAAGTAAAGAAGCCCAGACCTTTCTCTCTCCAGCCACTGGCTTCAGGTTATTAGGCAGAACACTGAGACATTTCCAGACTATTCATGAGATGCAATCTTCTCACCATGTCCAGGTTCTGCCCCGCAGCCTCCCTCTGGTGGGACACACCCTCTCCCAGAAGACCCCCTAGTCAGATGCCCGGAGCACCTGAACTGGCTCCTTTCGATGTGGAGCAGTGAATCCACTCTGACTGAACACCTCACCGTATCTCTAGTGGAGAGGTCAGCCACCATTCAGAGAAAGTACATTTTTGCCACTTGTATCTGTTTTTAGTAGCATGGAAAACTAAGCCCCAAGGGTCTGTTACTTATAAGGGACTAGAGTAACCTGTAAGTACTATTACTGTTGCTGAGTAATACACAGATTTTTACCTTTACTCTTTGATGAAGGGTTAAAAAGAGAGTGTCCACAATATCCAAGACTCAGAATGTCTCATATTTATGTTCTCCTTGTGTATATATGTCTATTTATATATGCTTATCACTGCTTAACTGTTTATTCTATCATTACATACATAATTCATTAGATACTAAGACAAGCACTATTTGCATACAGCATTCAAACCTAATGTTTATTTACTGTGTGTGATGCTGTTTTGGAGGTATGTAAGGACGAAACGAGAGCTTATCACCTTTACTCTAACTTTTATCTCAGCTTCACTCACTCAGCTTTCACAAGACGGCAAAATATCTCCCAGAAATATTACTCCTCTCACTTCCCTTCTTTCTGGGTGGGAAAGAAGCAATGACAAACAGCAATGACAAACTCATTTTTAATAACAATGAAAAAACTGTTGTTCAATACAAGACAGTAAACATTGAGTCCATATAAAAACTCATGCCATCTTCCCATTCATGTAATTTCAGTCTGTTCAAGGATCTGTTAACAGTAACAGGGGTGGGTGAATGACCTAAATAAATATTTTAATAGGTTTGATCAACCACCCACCCCTCCCACAGCATCGTCCCCCCTGCTGCAATCTCCTTCATCTTCAGGGACTGCCTGTCCTTCATCTCAGGACTTCACACCTCCCAGCTCCCAGTCATTACACCCACCCCCGGCTTCTGTGGACTCCAACATACACACCCCTCCCCCAAAACCCCCTCTCTCCATCTCAGCACTTCAAGTGAGGAATGAGCTTCGCAAGATCAAGGTGCGTAAGGCTGCAGGTCCAGATGGCGTCAGCTCCAGGCTCCTGAGGTGCTGCGCAGATGAACTGTGTGGCATCCTAGGTTATCTGTTCAACCTGAGCCTGTCACTGGGGAAAGTACCACAGCTGTGGAAGACCTCCTGTGTGGTACCGGTACCAAAGACCTCCCATCCCAAGGACCTCAGCAGCTACAGGCCGGTTGCCCTGACATCGCATCTGATGACGACCCTCGAGAGGTTGGTTCTAAACCATCTGCGCCCCCTGGTGAGGTCTTCATTGGATCCGCTGCAGTTTGCTTACCAGCCTGGCATCGGGGTGGAGGACGCCATCATCTACCTCCTGCACCGAGCCCTGACTCACCTGGAGAAGCCTGGAAGCACTGTGAGGATCATGTTCTTTGATTTCTCCAGTGCTTTCAACACCATCCAGCCACGACTTCTGAGAGACAAGCTGGAGCTATCGGGAGTGGACCACCACATGTCCCAGTGGATACTGGACTACCTCACAGAACGTCCACAGTATGTGAGGTCACAGGGCTGTGTCTCTGATACACTGGTCTGCAGTACGGGGGCCCCACAGGGAACTGTGCTGGCACCGTTCCTCTTCACCCTCTACACTGCAGACTTCTCCATCAACTCCCCACGCTGCCGTCTACAGAAGTTCTCTGACGACTCTGCCATAGTCGGCCTCATCACAGGTGAGGACGACTCAGAGTACAGACAGTGGACTCTCTGGACTTTGTGGACTGGTGTCAGCAGAACCACCTGCTGATCAATGCCGGGAAAACCAAGGAGTTGGTGGTGGACTTCCGGAGACGCAGACCCACCACACTGACACCGGTGAACATCCAGGGAGTGGACATTGAGATAGTGGACTCGTATAGGTACCTGGGTGTTCACCTGAATAATAAACTGGACTGGAGCCACAACACTGATGCTCTTTACAGGAAGGGTCAGAGCAGACTCTACCTGCTGAGGCGGCTGAGGTCATTTGGAGTACAGGGAGCGCTTTTAAAGACCTTCTATGACTCTGTGGTGGCATCCGTCATTTTTTACAGTGTGGTATGTTGGAGCAGCAGTTTATCGACAGCTGAGAGGAAGAGGCTGGATAAACTCATCAGGAAGGCCAGCTCTGTTCTGGGATGCACCCTGGACCCAGTGCAGGCATCCTAGATGCATGAAGGAGCGTTTCCGCAGGTCCTTCCTCCCTGCAGCTGTCAGACTGTACAATCAGAACTGCTCCCAACAAACACAGATGTTTACATCTGCGCTGTAACTGCAATAAGTTAATCAACCGATTCGCACTACAACCTGGTTTGCCTCTTATCTGTAGTTATTTTTATTTAATTTAATAACTGTACAGTACTCTGTATATAGTAACCATTGTCCTTAATGTAAATATGTAAGAAAAATTGTGTATGTTTCTGTTCTGTGTCCTGTGTACTGTTTGTTTGTATATGTGTCTTTTTGGCTGCTGTTACAACCAAATTTCCCCTTGTGGGACAATTAAAGGATTATTCTATTCTATTCTATATTTTCTGAGTTTTCTTAGTCAGTTTCAGTCAGTTAGTCAGTGTCACTTCACAGATCTTTCTCGCTCTTTCTACTCTGAGTACTCAAAGCACTTTACACAACTTGCCTTATTCACCCATTCAAACAAGCAGTTTTTTTAATCCTCTTTATATGTAAGTGAAACCTGGGGTTCGTATCTTGCCCAAGGATATTTAGCATGCAGACTTGAGCAGATGGGGATCAAACCACCAACCTTGCCATCAGTAAGTGACCTGCTCTACCACCTGACCTACAGCCACCCCAAATTTTCATGTATGAAGATGTAGAGAGGGTTTTTGTCGGGTTTTATGAAGTTTTCTTTTTATTTTGCATGTTCAGAAATTCTGTTTTTCTTTTTGCTGCCTCAGAGCAATGTTGTGCAATAAGGGCTTATGTTCTGAGGGAAACTTCTATAATAGTGTGTTTGTATGTAATGCTACATTATTTCATGTATTCTTACACAATTTTTTACACATTTCACATGTTGCTGATATGATACCCTTTTGCACTAATGGAGGGCTTAAAAAAAATTAAGCGACAGTTGCCAGGCCACAAGGCATATGGGTGATTATGATAAGATTCAACCTCTTCTAAATCACATTCTCGTGAAGCTGAAACATTGTTTGTGGATGAGCCAATGGTGTCATTTAAATGCAAGAGCTAATTAAAAGAAAGAAAATTGGGTTTCAAAATGTTACTCCTTGCTGAATACATTCAATTCAACTCATTGCAATTTTATTTATATAGTGCCAAGTCAGAGCAAGATCTGATGGCATTTCACACAAATTTGAAGGTACTGGAAAAGATGTCCAACCACCTGAGCTTCCAGGTGTAGGGGGAAGTCAAAATGTGGTCTCACATCATAACTGAACAAAGTCTGTGCAAATCCAAAAAGTGAAGTAAGTAGAGAGGGTGAACCAGTAATGAGACATCTCAAATGTATGAGCAGAAGAAGATGCAGAGACCCACAGTTCTGATTCCAAATTAGGATCTCAACTTGGACATTACATAACTTTGGCCAACAATATGTGAAAACCTCATCAGCCCCAACTGGTCACGACTGATGTCTGCCCTTCTCTGAGCCTAATAACAGGACTTTTCAAGTGTCTTTCCATTCTTTATTTCAAAATTTATTGACATGTTTGAAAGAATTACCTTTGTCCTTTAGATGCAGGTGCACACTATTAAACCCGATTCTTTTATTCTTCCACTGGACAGAGAAGACACAGACTCAGAGTGGTCAAAGTATTTATACTTGTTTTATTCAATTATTACTTTCCGGAAAGGGATGTGCACGAGGCTAAACCCTCTGCAGATCTGAAGCATTAAGCCGGATGCGTATAATATAGTCTGTTATTTTGGCACTCACACGTCACACACAGTTTCGATCAAAACAACTTCTGCGCTACACTCTGCCTAGTTCCACTTTTCTGTCTGCATCCTGTTCTTTTGCAGCTCTGCACAAAGCATCCTATTCTGCACAGTTTCCTGTCTCGCTCAGCAATCTATGACCTTTCACATGCTTTATGACTGAAAGATGGCCTGTTTTCCTATACTGGCCTACATAAAACAATATAATCAGAAAATAAGCACTAAGAATATATATTTATTCCTTAACAACACCTGAATCTTTTCCTGTCAAGGTGGCTCTTCTATGTTGCACCATGCGTTTATGAAGTGGCTGTTCCAATGTAGAGGTCTGAGCGCTCCTTGCTGCACTCCACAGCACACACTATGTTGTCCTTGGGATGAACCAGTTTTTGGTCTGAGTGTGTGGCTGGATTTGCAGTACACTGAGGTGTCGTGGTTGGAGAAAATTCTGATAAAGTTTTTCTGATAAACCGGCTACATAAGGGATGACGATGTTGTTCCGTTTGTCATTTTGTTTCTCCCTGGGTAGTGTCTGAACAAGGGAATGTTTTTTTGTTTGTTGCTCTCTAACACTTGTGTAAAACAGAATGGCCCAAAGTGAGTCAGCAAATGATGTTGAATAATTTTCAGCATGTATCATCATAGTGTGTGCAGTAGAGTATAAAAATGTAAAATGAGTTGCTTGAACATGTGCCTGTCAAATGTATGAATTTTTCACTTGTTGACCAATAGAAGAGTATGAGAAGCACTGATGACATAGATGCAGACTATGTTTTTGAGCTGTTTATTTTTGTCAGCTTATCAAGTGTGCTCTGTATCACAACAAAGTTTAGCGATGAAATAGAAATTGCAGGATGTACAGCTCAAAGAACCACACTGCACATTAATTTATGCTGTAGATAAACATCATGACAACTCTAGGCTGATTCCTGCACATTTTTACTAACATAAATGTAAAAACAAGAATCTATGGATAATGAAATGCATTTTAACGGGTGTGATGTAGATGCTTCATGTCTCAGCTAAATATACTTTTGAACATGCCAATGAACTTAATCAACATAGTCACAGTAAATATCATAAACATGCACAAATTATTAGCTATATTACAAAATGTGAATGTGAAAACATATATAGGAGCTGCAATTAATTTGGCCTTAAATGAGCATAGACTTTAACTTTAAACCTTCCCTGTACAAATGAGCAACTTTAAAAAAATGCAAACACACACAAAGCACAAACAAGCATTGTGCTGTCATTTGCATGGCCAGCAGCCATTGTTCTGTATGTGACATGAGAACTTTTGGAAGACAAATCATTAAGTCCATTTTGCATTTTTCCCCAATTCAAACAAGGATGAAAGCAATGTGGTTAAAATTTCACTTCAATCCAGAACCCTTTTCAAAGGTTAAGATAACTATGACAGCTGACCATATCTATGATGTCACATCTAGAAATAACAAGTGATGGATCAAACATGTATCTTATGATTACTTTCTTTTGTGTTCTCCCTTGTAAAAACAAGTTAGGATTGGCCTTGTACGCTTTTCAAACCCCGAACAAGCTGCCTATAAGCCACTGGAACCAGTTCATAAGCTAGAAGGATAGCACTTTTCAGCTTGTCATAATTCAGACTATCCTAAGCTGACAATAAGGAAAAAATTTTCTGAGCCTTGCCAACCAGCTTGCATTTTAGCAAGATTGGCCCACGCATCCCGCAGCCAGTGGAAGGCTACAGTTATACATTCAAATGACTCCAAATAACTGTCTACCTCAGTGTCATGAAACACCTGAGCCAGCTGACTTTTTCCTACATCAAAAGCTGCCCATGGCTGCAGAATGGAGGCAGTTGTAGGAAGGGAGGCCTGCTGGAGTTCTAACTGTTGAAGCTTGACAGTTGTCTCCACTTCCACCTTTTTCAACTTGTGATTACTCAGAAAATAACAAAGGCAAAATAAAAAATGAATGCCTGAAGGAAGAGCCTACACCAGGGGTGGGCAATCTCAGTCCACGAGGGCCGGTGTCCCTGCAGGTTTTAGATGTGTCCTCGAACCAACACAGCTGATTTAAATGGCTAAATTAGCTCCTCAACATGTCCTGAAGTTCTCCAGAGGCCTGGTAACGAACTAATCATGTGATTCAGGTGTGCTGACCCAAGGTGAGATCTAAAACCTGCAGGGACACCGGCCCTCGTGGACTGAGATTGCCCACCCCTGGCCTACACTCAGCTTGACACTCCCCTGTGTTAACTGGAGAGAGTGTCCCAAATACACCAAGTTAAACAAGCAACCCGAAAACAACATACAGACAAAATCTCATACACTGCTGTTTTAGTTCCTTTCGTTCATATCCTGGACGAGAACCCACATTGTTACGTCCCCACAAATGAGATCTAGGGGAAGGTGCGGGAAACAGTAATAAACTGGACCAGGAAAGAATGAGAAGGAAGCCAAACAAAGGAGTATGGTATATTAAGTATATTTTAAGGTTGTATTATAAATATTCTTAACACAAAGAGATAGCAATGCCGCTTTATCAATAGCAGCACACCTTACTGCTGCCGAGGCCCACAAGCGCACTCTACTCACTTAACCCTTTAAGACCGGTCAGAGCGGACATGTTAAGTTTTGCGTAACTATTTTTAAATCCCCGTAGAACTGCAACCGCATAAGCTAGCGCAATTGCATGTGAAACCAGAGGAGTTGTACTTACATCTTACGCCAATAACAAAAACATAATATTCCAGAAACACACTTTGCCGATCCGATCAGCTGTTCATAACACTTCCTACGTTGGAACAGACGAACTATTGCATGTCTGCCATGACCTGCCCGAAACTGGAATTGATGTCATTTTCGCGGAAAATGTAGTGATTTTTTATTTTTTATTTTTTATTTTTTACCTTCAGGACCTATACTGGTGTAGTCATGTTTGACTTTATGCTTTTATGAATCGTTTCTGGGATGCTTAGAGATCAAATAGCACTGCTGGAAATAGTTTATTTTGATGCACATCCTGTTTTTTTATATTTATTTTCATTTATCCTGCAGTACAGAAAAATTGGTGTATGTCAAAAATAAAACTATGAACACAATCAAAATAAGTCATGTGGTTGTTAACTATTTTGTGCAACTTTTTTGTATTTACAGTTTTGAGAGATAAACCTCTTACATTTCTCTAACTAGAAGTATATGTAAAAAAACAAAAAACAAAAAAAAACCAATTTCAATTTTTTTTTGCAATTTATTTAGTTACTATGGACTTAATGCATACATATTATTAAAATTTGGGCTATAACGGTTGTATTGATGTATAGCAACTTGAAATGCTCCCAAAAATGGCACTACAGCATGTAAAAATATAAAGATAAGCTCTGGCGGACTTGGTTCTATGGTAGGTCTCAAAGGGTTAAAGCAGTAAACCTTCCCACTGCTCCCACAACTCCAAACTGCAGCAATCACGCCATAGGACCTTTGCATGCCCTAGAAAGCAGAGAACAGACACAGAAAAGCCGCACCACACAGGTCTTCCCTAACACATATAACACCTGGGAGTTAATTGCTGACTGGGTCCAGGTGTCAAACAAGTGAATGAGCAGCAGCTGTGTCCTGGAGAGAGAGCAGCCAGAGAAGGAGAGACAGAGAGGGGTGGAGCAAGAGAGGAGGAGGCGGAGAGAGAGCAACACCACACCCACACACTCCCACAGTCTCATGGGATGTAACAGTGAGACAAGGAGTGTACAAAAACAAACAAAAATACATCTGGAACCTTGTATCCAAATATAGAGCCCCTTCCCCTGGCTGCAGAGTGGAAAGAGGGGTGTGTTTGGAGGCTTACCCTCACCAGGCTGCCACTTGCAGATGGAGGCCCACCAACACTCCCCAGATAGCAGCAGTGAGGAGTGCACCGTCCTGGAGGCTCCACCCGGCAAAAACGCCTGCCCACAACATGCAGGGAAGGTAGGTATTCAATAGGTATGCAAATGTACTAAACTAGTACAAGTAAATTTCAGGTGGCTAAGAATAAAACTTTCTGTTAACTATTGTTTTTGATCTAATGACTCAGGCAACTTTCACACTACAGGTCTTAATGCACAATTCTGATTTTTTGATCAAATCCAAATTTTTTTTGTCTAGTTGTTCACTCTACAAATAAATTGTGACAGTAAACGCGCTCTAGTGTAAATGGTTCACGGCCGTCAAAGCGGCCCGCATGCGCAAAAGAAGATGTCACACACAAAGTGCTCTGTTTATGGAAAAATGGCGCTTACAGAGCTAGTAGGTGTTGTTACAGCAGTCTATCAATTTCTGCACAATGATAACCGACAGCATTTTGACAAATTAATTAGAGAGCCTGTGCTTTAACAGTGGTCTTGTTTGGAGCAGTGGCTACTACCTCCGTGCAGAGGTTTATCTCCGGCACTGATGCTTGGCGTCTGTCTTGTGTCAGTGACGTAAAAGACGGATTTAATGTGATACAACCAGCAGTCGCCTTCTAAAACATCAGAAATGTATTGGATTCAGTACCACATATGAAAGTGACCCAGGTGGGATTTGAAAATATCGGATTTGTGCTCTTCAAACTGTCATACCATGATCGGATATGGGTTGCATAGGGTCAAAAACGTTGGATTTGATGCGCTTTCGCCTGCAGTGTGAACTTAGCCTTAGTCTCTATGGGCACAAAGCCAGCTTTTGAGGGTTTCTGGTGTAACCAATAGGTATCTGGACAGGTTACTTCCTATTCTACCCTCCACACAGACTGTTTAGCTGCATGCAACCAAAGCCTGCTGAAACATGATCAGTGGTAGTCCATGCAACTACAAATGGAAACCAGAAGTTTTCCAATACCATACAAAGTTATCCCTTGCCTGTGGATTCTGTTTGTATATGTTAATGCCTGACCTCCATATTATAATTATATTCCATATTGTTTTTATATTAAATCCATATTTAGGTTTTTTTATTACCTCAGATAGAGGCTGTCCCCACTGAGTAAACTGAAACTGAACCCAAAGATAGGATCTACCTACAACACATGACAAGGGTCTCGAGTTTTTGAGTATCAGATGTTTTCACAGATTATGTGCGCTGATGACATCAGCAGTTTTAATAGATCATTTATGCTGATGTCAGCATTGTTCATATGGAAATTTAGTGTGGTGTATTAATCTTTTGTGTCATTGTGAATTCATATAATATGGTATTTTTTTTAAAAAAAAAAAAGATGTTTTAAAGAGCTCAAACATAGAAAGTGCTTAGGTCTCCCAGCGACTAACATATTGCTTGAAATTTTGATGACAATGCAATGGAAACTAAAGCTTTTTCTTGATTCATGTGACCCAGACCTTTGGCCTATGGCCTTGAAGCATTTTATACTAAAATCTTGTATTTTATTACCTTTGCTCACATAATTGGAGCAGAATTGGCTAAAGTCATTGTTTTTTTAATGTAAAAACTTGGGATTTTAACATATTCATATAGGATGCAAATAAGTATCTCCCAAAAGGTTGATCCTGGTACGTCCAAATGAACAGAATCAACCTTTTGGGAGATACTCAATATAGTTTCTTTAAATCTTTTCTTCTATGTCAACTTTGACATTTGACACTAACAGTGATAGTCAAAGTCAAATGCGTCAAGGTACTCATGTCAACCAAGGCTCAGTATATTCTTGTAAAGTTTAAAGATGAGCCATAAAAAATTGAGGTAATATAAAGTTTTTACTGATTTTCACTTTTGTTGTGACCTTGACCTGATTTTCAGCAAAATTAACTCAGCTTGAGCCTTTGTTGGTATCTACCATCAGACAAAAATTTGAAAATGATGTCTTTATAGCTGTGGCAACTAGACTGACAGATAGACAGACAAATGGAACCAATTACATAAATCCTACTTTCATGGGGGGAATCATGTAAAGACTGGACTGTAAAAGACTGGGTGGCTGTAGCTCATTAGATAGTGCAGGTTATCTACAAACTAGAAGTTTTAAAAAGTTGCAGTTTTTTAGCAGGTATGTGTGGTGCTGTTTCTTGGACAGTAGCACTGACTACTATAACAGGACTCTGGAAAATAAAATGGTGCGCTGTTAAGTAATATGATGTGTTGCAAAAACATACGTTTATAGGACAGATATGAGCAAGTTATGTTTCTCAACATTAAACTTTAAAGTGTAAGCCCGAAGTCTAATCTATGTTATCTATATGTTGTTCCTATTTAATCCAGTTACTGACTAGCAAATGTACAACAATGAGAGTCAAAGGAGTTTGCAAAGAAAAGCGTCTGGACTTCTTTAAGTTGCTTGAAGACGTTTCACCTCTCATCCGAGAAGCTTCTTCAGTTCTAAGGTCAAATGGCCGAGAGTCCCAGATTAAAACCCAGTGGGAGTATCCCCCCCAAAAGAGGGACAAAGGACCCCCTGGTGATCCTCTAATCACATGAGCCAAGGTGTGAAAGCGGGAGTGGGACCTAATCAGCCAGGGTTTCGGGTGAGCTCATTGTGAAACCTGGCCCCACCTTGTCATGTGAATTCCTGAGGTCAGATGGCCCAGGATGTGAGTGGGCATTAAGGCGTCTGGGGAGGGAACTCAAAACTGGATTATAGATGGCAGACAGTTGGTGTCGTAAACCACCGCCTCTGTTCAAAGATGGTCGCTCACAGTGGACATAGATGGCCTCTTTCACTCCTCTTTCAAACCATCTGTCATCTCTGTCCAAAATGTGAACATTGGCATCCTCGAAAGAGTGACCTTTGTCCTTTAGATGCAGATGGACTGCTGAGTCTTGCCCTGTGGAGGTGGCTCTTCTATGTTGTGCCATGCGCTTGTGAAGTGGCTGTTTGGTCTCTCCAATGTAGAGGTCTGGGCATTCCTCGCTGCACTGTACAGCATACACCACGTTGTTAAGTCTGTGTTTTGGAGTTTTGTCTTTCGGGTGAACCAGTTTCTGTCTGAGTGTGTTGCTGGGTCTGAAGTACACTGGGATGTCGTGCTTGGAGAAAACTCTCCTGAGTTTCTCTGATCAGTATATTCTTGTAAATACGATGACCTGGATGACTGAGAACCTTCACAGACGTACAACAATGAGACTAAACTAAAGACAAACCTGCATTTTAAATATATCTAGGCTATCATGGGGCATGCAATTCTTAATAGTGTACCTCTCTCTCCTCTTTCCTCCCTTCATATAAACCTTTCCATTTCCAAGTGTGCACTGTGTGAGGATTGTCTTCCCAACCATGCAGAACACCCTAAGGTGGCCCTCAGCCAGGCCCTCAAGCAGCACCGCAACAACCTGCAGGAAAGACTGGGCACTGTTCAGGACAGGCAGTAGCGGTTTTTGATATGGGCGGTTGCCCAGGACGGCATCGTGGTGGGGCCGGCATCATGGGCATCTGCAAAAAAAATTTCCTCATAGTCATGCTGCTCCGACATCATGCCAGCGCATTTGGCATAGGCACCTATCGATTTTTTATCTCCCATTTGCTGGGAGTAAGGGCGCCCTCCATTTGCGAGGTGCGCCTGCTTCTTCTTGCACAGGGAGGAGAGGGTGAGGCGGCGGGGGATTCCCTGGCTGCCTGGAGCAGCATCTAATAACCAACTCGCAACAAAACCCCAAATAAAAACAAACCAACAAACAAAAAAACACCAGACATTATGATACAGACTTATAATTTGCACCGATGTTTTTTCGAAATTCTACGGGTAAAGTGAGAGCCCTCTGTGCGCCTGCTTGCTGCTGTGCTGAAGTCAAAGTAAACTTTATTGTCATCTCCGCTATATACAGTCCAGTATATAGAGAGACGAGACGACAAGCCTTCAGTTACAGCAGTGCAAGTAAACAAACAATAAATATAAGAAGAGTAAAAAAATAAATATATACTTTAGAACTAGGGGTAAAGGGATCAATAACAATGTAAAGTTTACAATTTTAAATTGGCTGCTTCCAAGTAGAGCACATTTCATTCATAATGTTGTAAATCCAAGCCCATTATGTATTCATGATTTGAATCCTGGGTTACGCGAATTCCCAGAAATACACCTTAGACAAAGCGAATCTGTGAACTAAGGTGTAGGTCTATTAGGTTATGTTGCGGTGATCCTCGGGTTGGAGGATGGGTGTTCATACTGGAGTGCAAACTTAAAACCAATGGATGATCAGAGAAAAGAAGAGGAGGAGAAACGAGCAAAAGATACAGTTAAGAAGATGTGTCACTGGATACAGGCAGGTCATGTATCCTGAAACAATCAGAATCATAATCAGAATACTTTATTAATCCCTAAGGAAATTATCTGGGTTACAGTTGCTCCAAGAAGAAATTATAAAAATACTAACAATAACAGACTAAACTCCAAACAATACATTATGTTACAGATTTTACACATTTAAGAAATAGCACTAATATATGCAGATCACTCAATTATAAATATAAAGGATTAACAGAGGTGATTATAAATAAATATCAAGAAAACTGACATGAATAGGAGGGAGGGTTCGCCAGGCGCCCTGGGCGAACCCTCCCTCCTATTCATGTCAGTTTCGCGCCTGTGGCAAGATCTGAAAACTGCTGTTCACAAACGCTGTCCATCTAATCTGACTGAGCTGGAGCTGTTTTGCAAAGAAGAATGGGCAAGGATTTCAGTCTCTAGATGTGCAAAGCTGGTAGAGACATACCCTAAAAGACTGGCAGCTGTAATTGCAGCAAAAGGTGGTTCTACAAAGTATTGACTCAGGGGGCTGAATAATTATGCACACCCCACTTTTCAGTTATTTATTTGTAAAAAATGTTTGGACTCATGTATGATTTTCGTTCCACTTCTCACATGTACACCACTTTGTGTCGGTCTTTCACGTGGAATTCCAATAAAATTGATTCATGTTTGTGGCTGTAATGTGACAAAATGTGGAAAAGTTCAAGGGGGCCGAATACTTTTGCAAGCCACTGTAAATGATTACTGCCTGCCAGGGCTTACATGAGAATAGACTTCCTGCCTAGTACATCTGAACAACTTATCTAATAAACTGTATATACAATCTCACACAAAACTCTCCAAAAGACTAGACTTTTGTTAAATATCAATAAAGCCATGAAAACAAATTTGATCATCATTATCTTTAGGACACAGGACAGTATCAAAAGCCTACAAAGGAACATTAAACCACAAGTTAAGACTTGTGGTTCAATGTCTTTTGTTATTATAGTAATACAACTGAAACTTTTCCAAATGTTTTAGCATACTATACTCTTTCTAAATATATCTATATTTATACTCTTTCTTTTTAGATCTATAGTCTCTGTGGTACTCAAACCTGTAATCAATCCTTGTTCTTCATTTGTGGGTATAACAGCAACATGGCAGTTTTCCTGCCCTATGCAGATACAGCAGAGGTAACACCAAACTGATGGGCAAGTTAAACCAGACCAGACACATTAACACTGAACACAGGACAGTACTGGTCATCAGAGGTGAGTCGTTAAGAGCATTTGATACAAGCCACCCAACAAACCATAGCCACACAGCACAGGTTATAGCCGTGACATTGTAGAAAGCTCTCAGCTTTGATTTTTCAACTGTCTCCCGTTCCCCACCTCCTTCCCCTGGCCCTGGGTGCATCAGAACAAAGAGAACAGAGAGGCTGCAGAAAGATACGATTATTATGGAGGGAGCCAAAATGCAGAACGTTGGGGCAGATTGGTAGTTAGGAGGTAATAAGAGTACAACACCCATCAGTCCAAAGCTCAGCAGCCAAACACAGCCGATGCAGATGTTTCTGATCCTGACCCCACGGGCATTTCTTAGACTCATGTAGGTGATGGGGTGAACAACAGCCAGATAACGCTCTACACAGGTCAGGACGTGGAAAAATAACTCTCCATAATAAACAACGTTACAAGCATATGATCCTACTGTCACACTCACTGAGTGATTAGTGTATGTGCCATAATACATGACCAAGCACCCCAAGATCCAGATCAGCTCCATGGCAGCCATGTGGTAGGTGAAGATGTCAGAGTGGCTTCCTGTTTTAAAGAAGCGCTGCTGCCGCCATCTTTGGTGACCAACATAAAAGACGAAGGTAGAGAGGGCGAGGAGGAGGATGATTCTCATTGTATTGAAAGGAATCAATTTGGATGAATATATGGGGCAGATATAGTCCATAACATAGTTGGAGGTGGAGTTAAGTGACATATTTACTGTATGACGTAGGTCTGAGGAGAAAAAAAAAAAGCAATTAGAGGGACAGACAGTGGAAGTACTGATAGTTCACAGTTATAATGCATCTTATTAAGAAAACAGTCTTTGACCAATTAGTATAGATTTAGACGTAATACTGTGAGTAATAACTGGTACTCGATATAGGTTTTTTTTGTCAACAAATATTCTAACATAAAATCTTAATTGTCAACCAACATTTAAAAACAAACCTCAATGACATGGGTAGGAAATTGTTGACAATATACTCAGAAAGAAAAAAAAAAGACAATATCTTGCTCATTTATAATATAATATTATCAAGCTGGTGGAGTATAATAATAAATAATTTATCATTATTCTATGTCATCTAAAATATCATCAAATTTCGTTTGTAGATTTGTCCACACCGGGAAATAAATAAATCAAAGCAAACATCTATTATGATACTTAAAGAAAAGTTCTCATTTCTAAATGAATATAAAAAATTTCATATACAAAACACATTTTGTCTCTTAATTTTAATAATTGTGTAATCCCATTCAATGTTCTTAGACTTACCTAATCTACAAACAAGGATCTTGTCATTATAGTGACTTGATTTCACTACAGTTGTGAAGTGGAAGCAGCTATGAGTTCCACACAGAATATACTGTGTTTATATTACCATTAAAAAATATCTGGTTTAACCTAAACTGACCCACTAAATTTAATCAAGAGTGGATTACTTCTCAAAGCTGTAATAAAACCATAGCGCTGTAACTTGGACCAAAGGAAAATGGGGCTTTTAAGAGTAACCTTTGTTTCAACAAAGAATCAAACAAATATATAAAAAAAAATATTCACAGAATTAGCCTTTTCAAAACTATTAATTACAAGTTTCTAACATATAAAAAAGCGAGCTGAAGAAAAGTAGATAACATACATCAAGTATTAAATTAATGTATAGTTAGCACAGCTTGAAACACTTTAATCTCAGTGGCATCAGGATAAAAAGATAAATAACAGATTAAATATTTGTGAAAAAGGAGGCATTTTAAAATTAATGTGTCACTATAAAATAAGATATTAAAGAGCACTTTTTTGGTTGAATTGTTTCCTCTGAAACAATTCTTCAATTGCTTCTCCAATCTCACCGACTGCTCGTCACTCTAAATGTGCACTGATGCTTCCTCTGGTGTTGATGGTGGTCAGAGTTTACACAGCAGCAGAACTATGGGAGTTTTTTGCATGACTCAATTAGTGGCACTTACTGTAAATTACAGCAGCAAATTATACTTCAGCATTTGGGTCACAGTACAATATTGCAGGGTAAATCTGTATTTTCTAATAATTATAGATAATATATGTAGAACAATACTTATTTTAACCCCAATATGTAGGAAACCAAAAACTAAGATGGAGTTTGTGTAATTAGTTCAACTGATTTAGGTTGAGTTGTTTATACATGACAGAACAGTTTAGGATGTGTAAATAATGGAAAACAAAAAATTGTTAAAGATTGTTAATGTCTATGTTTATTCTATCAATCCATTACATCTCACTGTATTCAAATAGCTTGTAATCTAAGACAGGTGTTCTTTCAAATTAAGCAGTGTCATGCAGCCTGTGTGTACATAGAGCAGTTTGATGGGATTTACAGCATGTGTGTGAGAATTTTACTATGCATGCAGTATCAACTCTGCTTCCATTATTATTAGAAAAGTTACTCTAACCCTGATACATATTGCAAGCCATAATTCTGAAATGCAATGTATATAATGTATAATGTGTATGCTTATCAATATTTAACCCTCTCAGCTTAAATATATATGATTAGATCATCTATGATGTCCCACACACTAATTTCAAATTTTATTTATAACAGTTAATGTGCACCTCTGTTTTACAGCACAGAAGATCTATGCTGTAAAGTTTCACACAGAGTGACAATGATGTGTCATAACATGATAATAAATATGACATGATGGTGAACAATGAACTCTGGGCTGCATTAAGTCATGTATGTAAATATGTTTCAAGTATTTTTCGGTTCTTTGTTTCAAAATTTGTTGACATTATTGACTTTTATCCTTCAGATGCAGATGTACAAATGAGTCTTGTCCTGCCGAGGTGGCTCTTCTATCTTGTGCCAAGTTTGATGACGTGATTGGAGAAATTTCTCCTGAGTTTCTCTGCTGCTACATAAGGGAAGACAATATTGTTCCGTTTATCATTTTGTTTCTTCCTAGTTGGTGTCTGAACTAGGGAATGTTTTTATTGCTTTAACAGTTGTGTTAAATAAAATAGCCTAAGGTAAGTCAGCAAATTATGTTAAATAGGTTGTTACATTTACAAGATACACCAAGACTTTCATGTTTCTATGGTAAACCTAAATGAATCATGTAGGATCTGCATGAAACTCAACAACTTAATTTGTTCTTGTGTAGATGGCATAATACAATCTAGCAAGAGCGGCAAGTTTCCTGGACTCACAAAATTTACAAGATCACTGGGTTTATAAGAGGCGACAACCATACAGACACCACATGTATGTTATTGCTACATATTGTGGTTTAACCTGTCAAGGACAAAAACGTAAAGAAAAATCTTTAACAAGCTTTGTAATCATAGCTTTCCTACTTTTCAAGCCTGGTTTGATAGCTTGGTGGCGCAGTGGTTAGCACTTTTGCCTTACAGCAACTGTGCTGGGTTCAAATCCACAATCTGGCTGAGTTTGAAGTAGGTTCTCTCTGGTACTTTGGTTTCCTTCTACAGTTAAAAGTCATGCAGTTATTGGTGTTAGGATAATTGGTGATTCTAAATTAGCCACAAATGTGAGTGCAAATGGTTGTCTGTCTTTCTGTGTTAGCCCAGAGATTGACTGTCGACCTGTTCATGTACAAATGTCTTTGTATTAGCATTAAGTAGTTTTATCGGCCTAATGTAATGTGCACTGGATTAACTCAATTTAATTAAGTTGGACTATATTGCAGTGAGTAAGCTGATTCATAATTAATTAATTAAGCTGGTCCAACTCAAGTACATTAAGATGGAACAACAGAATTGCTAATATATAATGCCATATAATGCTAATATAAAGCCATTTAATCATGTTGAAATTCTTTGCATCATTTTTTTTAATGTTCAGTCAAAAAGTTATTTTTTTTTTTGTGTATCATGAAAATGTGTGCAGCAGAGAATAAAATGTAAAATGAACTGCTTAGAACATGTGGTGGTCAAATGTATGCATTTTCACTTAGTGAGCAATAGAAGAGAATGAGAAGCACTGATGACATTGGTACAGTGTTTACTGTTTATTTTCATTCAGCTTATCAAATGGACTCTCAATTACAATAAAGTATCACAATGAAATAGAAGTTACAGTATATATAACCCACACTGCACATTAATTTGTCCTGTTCATAGATATCATGACAACTATAAGCTGATTTCTACATATTTTTAATAACATAAATTTAAATAATCTACTGATATTAAAATGAATTTTAAATGGTGTCATAAGAATGCTGCATGTCTCAGCTAAACATGGCTTTGAGCTTACCAAAGAACCTAATCAACATAATCAGAGAAAATATCAGAAGACTATAAAAACTATTTGCTATATTACAACATCTGAATGTGAACAGAAAAATAGGAGCTACCCCCCATTAATTCTTTAAAAGGTTAATAACATGAACTATTAATGCTTAATTTGTTTTTCTCATTTATATGCACTAAAAGCACAGCAAAACCCCTACATCACCTAAAAACACTACAGCCTGCCTTCATTATCTGTAGCTGATGATTGATTGATACAAAAATGTGTTTTCAACGTTCTGTTATGAAGATGTGAAAGTTCTGGCCTATTTGTTTTCAAACTTATGAATACTACAGAGGTTAACTGAATGGTTACTGCCTGCCAGGCCTTACATGAGCATACTCTTTAAAACATCCTGCCGAGTACAACTGAACAACTTAAAATACATATGTAAACATATGCAAAGCACAAACAAGCATTGTACAAACAATACAAGTGATTTGTGCTGTCATTTGCATAGCCAGCAGCCATGGCTTACATGAAAACTTTTGGAAGTCAAATCATTTAGTCTGTTTTCAATTTTTCAAACAAAGATGAATGCCTTTTCAAAGGTTGACATAACTATAAGAGCTGAGCATGTCTATGATGTCCCAACGTGTATCTTATAATTACTTTCTTTTATGTGCAGCTGACGAAATAGTGCTTCTTAAAGACTCCGTTTTAGATAGGATTTCCTCTGCTACACTTTTTTCTTGTCATTTTTTGTGGATTAGATTTAAAAAACATTAGCACTGTTAAATTCCCCCCAAAGACCAGAGCTATGTTAAATACATGAATAAATATAGATATCAAAACCAATTTGATTATCATTATCTTGCGGAAAAAGAAAAGGAAAAGGTTTTATTATCATCTATGATCCAGGTTTTGTGTTTATTTATTTTCCCATTAGTAGGACAGCATCAGCTCTAGGCTTTATACTAAGACCAGTGATGTCCCCAAATAAAGCCGAATAGCCTCCTTTATTTCCAAAATCCAATGATGATACTCTGCATCTGTATCTGAACGCTTCTGTAAATTTGACATTGAATAACTTAATAACAACAGTCAAAAAAAGTTACAAGGCTTGATTAAATCCTGTTCACCTACAACATTTTGTCATGTCTTAAGACTATTATTTAATGCCCTTTGTTTTCTTAATTTTTTGGGGGTCTATTTCTAGATCTTAAGTGTGGTTGGAGTCTTCACTTAGCCCTAATTGATGGTGGTAAAAAAATGGAAACTGATCCACACATTTTAGTATTTCCTTGTCTTCACTTGTGAACATGAGAGTTTTCCTGCTTTATGCAGGAACAGCAGAGTTAACATCAAATATTTGGAAAAGTTAAACCAGACAACATGAACATAAACACTGAACACAAGACGGTTCTGCTCACTAGATTTGAAATATTGAGAGCATTAAATACAAACGTCCCAACAACCCATAGCCACACAGCACAGGTTATAGGCGTGATGGTGTAGAAAGCTCTCAGCTTTGATTGATCAACTATCTCCTTTGCTCCATCTCCTTCTCCTGGCCCTGGGCGAATCAGAACACAGAGAACAGAGAGGCTGCAGAAAGTTATGATTATTATGGAGGGAGCCAAAATACAGAACAGTGGAGCAAATCTGTAGTTAGGAGGTGGTCCAGGTGAGGTCGTCTGAGATCTGAACTCCCAGGAACGTGATACTGTTAACAGTCTCTACCGTGGAACCGTGGATGCTGAGTGGTGTGTGTGTGGAGCGAATCTTCCTGAAGTCAACGACCATCTCCTTGGTTTTGTCCACATTCAGTGACAGGTTGTTCTCGCTGCACCAGAACACCAGCTCTGTACGCCAACTCGTCGTTGCTGCTGATGAGTCCAACCACGGCTGTGTCATCGGCAAACTTGATGATGTGGTTAGAGCTGTGTAGAGCAGTGCAGTCACGTGTCATTAGAGTGAACAATAGTGGGCTGTGAACACAGCCCTGAGGAGCTCCTGTGCTAAGTCTGATGGTGTTGGAGATGTTGTTGCCGATTCGGACGGACTGAGGCCTATCTGAAAGAAAATCTACTATCCAGTTTCAGAGAGAGGTGGAGTTTATATTGCCACCACCAATATCAACCCACATTCTTCGATCCTCACTCTGAGACCTTGGTAGCTTTAAGGCCTATGGCGCTATTTGTGTGCCTCTATTCTGAGCACACCTAAAAAAGAAAATTGCAAGTGCAAATGTTGCATTTTGAGGAGAAAATTATAGTTGTTACTGCTTGTGAGGTTAACCTTAGTTAGCTTTAGTTTTTCACTCCCATATGTGTTGGTTAATTGTATGCTTATTATATGCCCAGTGGTCTATAGAACACGGCCCTGTGTGTTTTCTGTTTGAATTTTGCAAAAAAAACCCCAAACCTTTATTTCACTTAGTTACTCGTGTGAGAACTTAAGTATGTTACTACTCCCTGTCCCCTAGCAGAGGGGGTCGTAACAAGTATCCACATACACACACAATAGCAGCCCTTCTCACTCAGTTGTTGGCATTTGCTCTTGCACAGATCTCTGCTTTGTGTGCTGACAGACATCTGCGGACCTGCTCTCAGTGTGTCGTTCACACTCACAACCTCTCTGCTCCCTGCTCCTCTCTGCAAAACCAACCAATCAGAGACTTGGATGCAAAAATTCTGATTGGTTGTTGGCTAAATCCATTTTCGGTTAGTATGTTAATTATTTTATTTTAATATATATATATATATATATATATATATATATATATATATATATATATATATATATATATACCGTAAATCCCAGACTACAGAGCGCACCTGATTAAAAGCCGCATGCTCTAATTTTAGAAAGAAAATCAATTTTGTACTTGTACAGGCCGCACCGGATTTAAAGCCGTATGCGTTTCACTTGTAATATGAGAGATTTACACAGAAATATTACACGTGAGGATTTTTAACGTTTAATTTAATCCGTAAGGTAACATAAACATGGTAACATAAACGTTATGGTAACATACAAAAATACATACTGCAAATGCTTTTTTCCTCGAACAGCGCCTGTAACACGGCTACCTTTAAGTATACGTACGTATCGGTAACACACAAATTACGTTGCTTATTGTTTTTTTACAGAACAGTGCACAAACAACATTACAACGTCTCTTAACAACCGGTAAAAAAATATGTACTGTATATATACTACTTATCAATTTTATTGGTCTACTGTTACCAGGCAAAATGTTTTTGGTCGCATGAAAAAAAAAATGCATTAGCCGCACGTCAGTATAAGCCGCAGTGTTCACAGTGTGGGAAAAAAGTAGCGGCTTATGACCCGAAAACTACGGTATATATATATATATATATATATATATATATATTTAAGACCATTGTTGGTTTTAATCTAGTTTAAAGAAAACCACTCCACTGGATTTAGCTACATTACCAATTAAGACAATCAGATCCAAGTAAATCCGAATAATAATTTTTATATTTTACAAACAAAGTTGAGTAGTATGTTTCAGTGGATATAATGGAATTAGATATGCAAAGATTAACTGACCACAAGCTCAATAGCCTGGATGTTTAGCCGCATGTTCTCCTTAAACTGCTGGCTGTCTGAGTGGTGTCCCAGAAACGATGTGGGCTTCATAGATAATTGGCAAACCTTCTGGAGGAAACCTGGTGTTGTTAGGAGAGACGGCATCCATCCCACTTTGGATGGAGCAGCTCTCATTTCTAGAAATATGGACAAATTTATTAAACCCCCCCAAAATATGACTATCCAGAGTTGGGACCAGGAAGCAGAGTTGCAGTCTTACACGCCTCTCTGCAACTTCTCTCCTCCTGTTCCCCCCCCCCCCCCCCCCCCACCCCCCAAAACCCCATTTCCATTGAGACTGTGTCAGCTCCCAAACAGACAAAAAACAAACTAAAAACCAGCAATAAACAACTTAAACATAAAAAAATCACACAGAAAGAACAATACAGTGTCCAAATCTGAACCCAAAAATGTGGATTGTTAAATGGTCTCTCTCTGTTTGTAGGTCTCTCTCCTCCAAGTCTCTGTTAGTACCGTGTGGCAGCAATTTTTCACACCAGCCTATTACAGTTTTTTCTGATGGCTTACAGTTTTTTACAACGCTAGGACACATTTCTCAATACTTAGGTCACTTTTGCAAAACTCCTCACACAGTGAGCACAACAGAAGTCTATGTGGGCTAAACTGAGGATCAGTTATCATTGTTTTGGCACAAAATGCATTCAATGACTACATCTCTCAAATTTCATGAATTATTTTCTCACTCAGACACAACAACTGCCAAAAATCTTTGTACGTACAGGACATTTTGCATGTACTTACATACTGTTTTCAAAACTGTTAAACTTATGGTCAAAACAATAACATAATGCAAAACTGAATAAGACAGCAAAATTCAACAGCAATATTTTATTGAAACATATTTTAAATCTAAAAATGCAGTTTAACCAGCCACAGCTGATTCTCATTGTAGATGAACATCTACACAGGTGTTACTCCTTCAATTTCATTACAAAAGGAGACAACTGCTGAATAGGTTTGTTTTGTGATGTAAACATGGACCCAGCCAGAAATGGAGAAGTGGCTGAAAGAGGAAGAAGAGTGGCTGGGAGGGGGCGAGGAATACGTATGCGTGGTGGAAGAAGAATAAGAGGAAGATCAAGAGCTGTAGTCTCAGATGAGATCAGAGCTACTGTAATTGATCATGTAGTAAATCATGGTCACTCAATGAGAGAAGCTGGTCAGAGAGTGCAGCCAAATCCGCAACGCTCTACAGTGGCATCTATTGTTAGAGTTTTCCGGCAAACCAACAGGTAACTTGTATTCTGCAAGGGCATTTGCACATTTCAGAAGTAAATAAGCTTTTGTGTAATTGTTGTTGCATTTCTGCTTAGGACTCAACGGTTACCTCACACAGGAGGGAGAGGACGGATGTTCACTGATGTGCAGGAAACTGCCATTGTTGATATGGTCATCAGAAACAATGGGATAAAACTCACTGAAATTAGACACAGAGTCTTGGCAGACAACGTTACTTTCGCAAATATTACAGTTTTTTCCAATCGCTAACAAGCGCCTACCCATACTTCAGATACGTTTTCTAAACTCTTAACACAGACTCACACCTACAAAACACAATTGGCCAAATGGATAATTTTCTTCTCAAAAATACATTTTGTTAAATATATACTAACTCTTCATTTCAAAATAGAACACATCTTTCCCTGCACACACTAACTGTACAAAAACACTATAAATCTGACTCAAAATGAAATTAGTCTGCCAAAGAATAACACTTGTTTTCACTTCACAAGGTACATGCAGTCAATCAAAGTACACCAGGTTTCAAAATACTGGCTATTATTGACATTACAAAAACTGCATAGACTTCTATGTTTCAGTTTTACAGGTATTTGCATGCAAAACATGCAATCCACCATTTTGACACCAGAAATGTCTTGGTTGGTAAATGTATGTCCACATGTACAGTAATGTTCACATTCAAAAGCATTCCAGTAAAAAGCAAACAGGTTTTTGTTTCTTTACTGTTTACTACAGGAGGTACAGTAGAAACACGGTATGATAGGACAGAGAAAGTTTTACAGTATTGCTTACAGTGAACAAAATATCCATGAAACACACAAGAGCATTCTGAACAAAAAAACAACAGCAAAAAGCCAAGATAAAAAGGGGGGGGAGGGGGAGGGGGGCTAAAAAAAGGCAAAAAATTTGCATCTAATCTCCGCGATCTTCAGGGTTAGGCCACATGTTTTCATCAACATCACATCTGATGTTATCCAAGTCGATGCACCTGGGATAAAACCGCCTGGTATGTTGGATCCACCCTTGGCAATCGTCAACTGTGATGTCCCTGGAGCCAGCATCCATGGCTTCAAGGAGGGACATCTGGTCATGTGGCTGATGGTCATAAACCTTCCACCTCCATGCAGAAAAGAACTCCTCTATGGGGTTGAGGAAAGGTGAATAGGGTGGAAGGAAGAGACTTACCAGTCTTGGGTGGACTTCAAACCATGTTGTTATTGCTTGCGAGTGATGGAAAGCCACATTGTCCCAGGTAATTACAAAGGTCCTCATGTTTTCACCCTCCTGACCCTGCTCTGGAACCAGGCGCTGGTGGAGATCATTGAGAAAGGCAAGCAAGCGCTCTGTATTATAGGGTCCAACCTGACATCTGTGAAGGAGTAATCCTGCATTTGCAATTGCTGCACACATGGTAATGTTTGCCCCTCTCTGTCCTGGCACATCAACTGTGGCCCTTTTTCCAATTACATTCCGTCCACGTCGACGCCTTTTGGCCAGATTGAATCCTGCCTCATCGATGTATATGAATTCATGAGGGGCCTGGTTGGCCTCCAATTCCATAACTCTCTGAAACAAAGTTTATGTAAGTCATGTTATTACTGTATACCATACTGTACTGTAACCTAGTATTGTGTAGGTTACCTACTTGCAAAGTGCAAAGCTTATAGAACTGGACATTGGATTGAATATACACTATACATGGACATATTGTTGTCGTAGCTCCTTGACCCTCTCACTGTTCCTCTCAAAGGGAACAGTGTAGAGCTGCTTCATCCGCACTCTGTGTTTGGACAATGTCCGCGTAATGGTTGTGAGGCTGATTCTATCGATATTGTCAAATATCTCCTGGTCCGCCACAATTCTAGTTTGGATGTCACGCAGTTTTATTGCATTATTTGCAGCAACCATTTCTACAATGGCAAGCTCCTGATCATTACTGAGGAGCTTTCCTCTTCCCCCAGAGGGTGGAAGACGTTGCATTCTTTAGAAAGACAAAAAATTCAACATATGCATTACTGTATGACCATATTGACATGTCAAGTGAGAATAGAAACAATCCATGTGAAATGCAATACTTACCTGTTGGTTTGTTGAAAGATGCGTATAATGGAGGCAACCGTTGACCGCCTCAAATTGGGCTGCACTCTTTCACCAGCCTCTCTTAGTGAAAGACCATGGTTGATTACATGGTCAATGATAGTGGCACGAATTTCATCACTGACTACTGTTCTTGCAGCCCTTGGAATGCCACCACCACGCATTCTTACACCTCTACCTTGCCCTCTCCTTGGGCCTGCTCTTCTCCCTGGGCCCCTTGCTCTTACTCTTCCTCGACCAGACATTACAGTGTTTGTCTTTTTTTTGTTTCCAAAAACATCACTCCTCAAGGTCTTGCCTTATAAACCCCACTGAGTCTAAGCCAGACTGGAATAAGCTGTGGTTGGCCCAATTTACCCAACATAAATCAGCTGTGTGTCAATTACTCAATTGTTTGTTTATTATCAGCTGAGATATATTTTTGATATTGATATTGTTTTTGTACTGATATCATTGCAGAAGCAGAAGTTTTTATACTGTATCTAAGGTTTGGAATATTGTTTTTGCTATTGTGGGATGTTGTGTGTTAACATTCGTAAATACTACAAACACAGTCCATAATTTTGTTGGGAGGTATAGCTTGTCTGTTAAGAAAATGTAAGCATTGTGGAAATGTGTTCACTGACTGCATATTGGGTGAACACGACATGAAATGTGTGAATGGTATGGCAACGACAGACCGATGCTGTGCTAATTGTGTTTAGAGTTTTGCAAATGTGACAACTGTTTGGACAAACGCTTGTTAGCGACTGAAAAAAACTGTAACAGTGTAAGCATAACAATTTCTAGAGTCCTGAAACAACATCAGGTCAGGATGAAACAGTTGTACACTGTGCCTTTTGAGAGGAACTCTGAACATGTCAAGCAACTCAGGAACCAGTATGTCCAGGTAAGATCACAATAAAATACAGATCAGTTTTTGAACAAAACCAAACACACACAAAGATAATTTTTACAAATTTACTACTGTAACAGCTTATGTTGCCTTGTGGATTTATGTTAGAGAGTCATGGAGATTGAAGGCAGGCAAACACACCACATTTTCATCTTTGTGGATGAGGCAGGTTTCAACTTGGCCAAAGCACGGCGACGAGGGAGGAATGTGATTGGGAAGAGAGCCACAGTGAATGTCCCGGGCCAGAGGGGTGCCAACATCACAATGTGCGCAGCAATATCCACTGATGGACTGCTGTTACACAGACCACTAATTGGGCCATACAACACTGAATGGCTCCTTGCGTTCCTGCATGATCTCTATGGAAGGGTTGTGCTAGGTGAGGAAAGGGATGCGGAGAGAAGGAATCAGCCAACATTTATAATTGTATGGGACAATGTGGCATTTCATCACTCCCGTGCAGTCACCGAGTGGTTTGCAGCCCATCCCAGAATGGAGTCTCTTTTCCTCCCACCTTACTCTCCATTCCTCAACCCCATAGAGGAATTCTTTTCCTCATGGCGGTGGAAGGTTTACGACCATCATCCACATGATCAAATGTCCCTCCTGGATGCAATGAATGCTGGATGCCTGGAGATATCAGCAGAAGATTCTTTCCTAGGTGTATTGCCCTAGATGACATAAGATGTGATGTGGATGAGAACCTGTGGCCAAATGAAGAAGACCGAGTAGATTAGCATTACTATTGTATGTGTATCAGTGGATGGTGTGTATACAAATTCTTGTATTTTGGGATGACTTAGTGTAAAAAAATAAAAATACATAAACAAATATTAACGAATTCTGCATGATGTCTGATTCATTCCAGTAACATATATTGAAATTATAAACGGAGATGTGTCCTTGTTTTACACAAGAAAACACTGTGTAATGCTACATGTTGTTAGTGTTTTTTAGGTCATTGTTTTGTGGGTGACAAAGTGTGTTTGTCGGCTGTCAACCTTTGCTAGTGTTCTGGAAGAATGAGTTTATTTGAGACCTGAATAAAGTGTTTTGGTAGTTGTAGTGCATTTTGAATGTGAAATGAACTGCTTTGCCAAGCTGAAGGTCAGTTAGGAGAATTGTGTGAAGAGTTTTGCAAAAGTGACCTAAGTATTGAGAAATGTGTCCTAGCGTCTGTAAAAAACTGTAAGCACATTTTTTGTAACTATTGGCTATTTTTGCAAAACTCTACACACAAATAAGAAAACCCTTCACCAAATCAGCAAAACATTATAGTTTTCTTGCAAAAGCTAATAAACCTTGCTTAACTTTCCAAACCTTCGTAAAAATGGTATTTTTGTATCAAACAGTTAACACAAGCCATCACATTAATAAGCACACAATGCACCAACTACACAATGATGGTATGAATAAAAACACATCTGGCTTTTGCTTTCTCTGTGCACAAGGTAGGCTATGTCAGTTTGAGGTCATACTTTTGTCATAGGTCCGTAAACATAGAGGGATCCAAACTTCAAGTACTGGTGTTTATTTACACACATCAAAACAAACACAAGTGTTTATTTCCAAGTCAAAACAAAATAGTAATTTCACTGAAGAAAAAACAGAAATCAGTCTACATCGTGTCGTTCCTCTGGGTCCGGCCACAAAATTTCGTCTACATCACATGTAATGTCCTCTAGTCCAAGGCACCGGGAAAAATATCTTCTGGAATGGTGTATCCAGGCCTGACATGATGCCTGGTCAATATCCCCACATGCCTCCTCCATTGCCTGTAGAAGGGCTCTGCGTTGATGGGGATGACGGTCATAGACCTTCCAGCGCCAAGCAGAGAAGAACTCTTCAATTGGATTCAAGAATGGAGAGTATGGGGGGAGGTTGAGTAGAGTGAAGAGTGGGTGATCTGTAAACCAGCTGTGGACCAAAGCAGCCCTATGGAAACTAACATTGTCCCATATGATGACGTGTCTGGTCTGCTCTGGTCTCTGAACATTAGTGAGCATGTCATGTAAGGTGTCCAGGAATGTAATAATGTGTGCAGTGTTATATGGGCCCAGGGTTGCATGATGGTGAACAACACCATTTTGACTTATAGCTGCACACATAGTTATGTTACCACCACGTTTCCTGGGACCTTGATTATGGCACGGTGTCCAATAATGTTCCTGCCAGGTCTCCTCATCTTAGTGAGGTGAAAATCAGCCTCATCCACAAAAAAATGCTCATGACCCATGGCATCTGCCTTTAGCTCCATCACTCTCTAGACAAGACAAAACAAATTCAGCACAGCAGGCACATGCACAGCACTACAAGATGCACTTCCAGATTCAGTACCAATGATACTATAGCTTACCTGCACAAAGTCATATTGCAGCTGTTTTACATGTTCACTGTTTCTTTCCAAAGGAACTCTGTAGATTTGTGTTGCGGGCAAGTACACAACCTAATACATAAATGCTCACATTTTGTATGTTTTGGAAGGTGGTGTCATCCTCAATTATGCGCTGCTGAATTTCGCGTAGCCTTATGGAATTATTTGAAATCACCATATTGACTATATGGGTTTCTTGGTCTGCAGTGAACATGCTTCCTCTGCCCCCAGCATCTGGTCGTCTAGCAATTCTGTAAAGTAACAATTTCAGTATTTTTACATCTATGGTATTGTTGTGTTTCTCATTAGAATATGGCAGTGCTACAAATCTTAGTGCAAAGTGACTGTACTAACTAATTCTCATTTCGAAATGTCCTTATGATGCTTGCTACAGTGTAGCGGCTCAAGTTAGGCTGAACCCGTTGGCCAGCTTCCCTCAGGGTCATTCCATGGTTGATTACATGGTCCACTATTGTAGCTCTGATGTCATCAGTAATTCTATTTCTTACTCTTCTTACCCTTCCTCTTCCCCCTCCTCATCCTCTTCTTGCCCCTCCTTGTCCTCTTCCTCTAACTTCACCTCCTTGTGCTTGTCGTCCTCTTCGTCCTACTTCCTCACCTCCACGTCCTCTTCCTCGGCCTCCTCTAATTCTCACTCTTCTCACTCTTCCTGCTCCCTCCATTGTACTCCACACAGACAGCTTACCTGTAGCTTATTTATAGTGCTTAGGCTGATTGCAAAGTGAACTAATTATCTAAAACAGTTTTCACATGTGACAGTGTGCCATACAGTTGGCAAAATAGTGCAAATAATAGCCATAAATGTGTATAGTTTTGCTAGGAGTGTGTTGCTCATTTGTAAATTGAGTGTAAAGCAGTGAGTTGTGTTTACAGTTCTGCAAAATGAGTGTTGTGCAGTGGATTGTACCTACAGTTTTGCAAGGTGTGTGTTACAAAATGGCAAACTGAGTGCAAAGCAGTGTTTGTGCTTTCAGTTTTGCAAACTCAGTGAGTGGTTTTGCTATAAGTATAAATAATTTTAGAAACTGTGCTATAAGAATCACAGGTGGAGTTTAAGCATTCAGACAAAACTGTAATCAACCAAAGACCAAGACAGACTTTTAATTCATTTGAAAGCCTGATGCTTAGCCTTGTCCACTCCAGCTGTAAAACTCAGAAACCAGTCTTACTTGTTATCATCTATCGTCCACCTGGGCCTTACACAGAGTTTCTGTTTGATTTCTCAGACTTTTTATCTGATTTAGTGCTCAGCTCAGATAAAATAATTGTTGTGGGTGATTTTAACATCCATGTAGATGCTAAAAATGACAGCCTCAACATGGCATTTAATCTGTTATTAGACTCAATTCTCTCAAAATGTAAAAGAACCCACCCACCACTTTAATCACACTCTAGATCTTGTTTTAACATATGGCATAGAAACTGAACATTTAGCAGTGTTTCCTGAAAACCCTCTGCTGTCTGATCATTTCCTGATAACATTTACATTTACAATAATTGATTACACAGCAGTGGAGAGTAGACTTTATCAAAGTAGATGTCTTTCTGAAAGTGCTGTAACTAAGTTTAAGAATATAATCCACCCACTGTTATCATCTTCAATGCCCTGTACCAACATAGAGCATAGCAGCTATCTGAACGCTACTCCAACAGAGGTTGATTATCTTGTTAATAATTTTACCTCCTCACTACGCACGACTCTGGATACTGTAGCTCCTGTGAAAACTAAGGCCTCAAATCAGAAGTACCTGACTCCGTGGTATAATTCTCAAACACGTAGCCTAAAGCAGATGACTCGTAAGCTGGAGAGGAAATGGCGTGTCACAAATTTAGAGGATCATTATTTAGCCTGGAGAAATAGTTTGCTGCTTTATAAGAAAGCCCTCCGCAAAGCCTGAACATCTTACTATTCGTCACTGATTGAAGAAAATAAGAACAACCCCAGGTTTCTCTTCAGCACTGTAGCCAGGCTGACAAAAAGTCAGAGCTCTTTTGAGCCAACCATCCCTTTAACGCTAACTAGTAATGACTTCATGAACTTCTTCACAAATAAAATTCTTATCATTAGAGAAAAAATTACCAATAATCATCCCACAGATGTAATATCATCTACAGCTACTCTTAGAACCATTGATGTTAAGTTAGACTCTTTTTCTCCAATTGATCTTTCTGAGTTAACTTCAATAATTACTTCCTCCAAACCATCAACGTGTCTTTTAGACCCCATTCCTACAAAACTGCCCAAAGAAGTCCTGCCATTAATTCATTCTTCGATCTTAAATATGATCAACCTATCTCTAATAATCGGCTATGTACCACAGTCCTTCAAGCTGGCTGTAGTTAAACCTTTAATTCAAAAGCCATCTCTAGACCCAGCAGTCTTAGCTAATTATAGGCCAATCTCCAACCTTCCTTTCATATCAAAAATCCTTGAAAGAGTAGTTGTCAAACAGCTAACAGATCATCTTATTTGAAAAGTTTCAGTCAGGTTTCAGAGCTCATCACAGCACAGAAACAGCTTTAGTGAAGGTTACAAATGGTCTTCTTATGGCCTCTGACAGTGGACTCATCTCTGTGCTTGTCCTGCTAGACCTTAGTGCAGCATTCGATACTGTTGACCATAATATCCTATTAGAGTGATTAGAACATACTGTAGGTATTACAGGTACTGCGCTGCAGTGGTTTGTATCATATCTATCTAATAGACTCCAATTTGTACATGTAAATGGAGAGTCCTCTTAACACACTAAGGTCAGTAATGGTGTTCCACAGGGTTCAGGGCTAGGACCAATTCTGTTTACATTATACATGCTTCCCCTAGCAAGTATCATTAAAAGACATAGTATACATCTTCACTGCTATGCTGATGACACCCAACTCTATCTATCTATGAAGCCAGATAACACACACCAATTAGTTAAATTGCAGGAATGTCTTAAAGACATAACGACCTGCATGGCCGCTAACTTTCTGCTTCTTAATTCAGATAAAACTGAGGTTATTTTATTCGGCCCTGAAAATCTTAGAAATATGGTATCTAACCAGATTCTTACTCTGGATGGCATTACCTTGGCCTCCAGTAACACTGTGAGGAAACTTGGAGTAATTTTTGACCAAGACATGTCCTTCAACGCACATATTAAACAAATATGTAAGGCTGCTTTCTTCCATTTGCGCAACATCTCTAAAATTAGAAATATTCTGTCTCAGAGTGACGCTGAGAAACTAGTTCATGCATTTATTACTTCCAGGCTGGACTACTGTAATTCATTATTATCAGGAAGTCCTAAAAACTCCCTGAAAAGCCTTCAGTTAATTCAAAATGCTGCAGCAAGAGTACTGACAGTGACTAGAAAGAGAGAGCATATTTCTCCTGTTTTGGCTTCCCTTTATTGGCTTCCTGTTAAATCCAGAATTGAATTCAAAATCCTGCTCCTCACATACAAGGTCTTAAATAATCAGGCCCCATCTTATCTCAATGACCTTGTAGTACCATATCACCCTATTAGAGCACTTCGCTCTCGCATTGCAGGCTTACTTGTTGTTCCTAGAGCAGTGGTTCTTAATCTTGTTGGAGGTACCGAACCCCACCAGTTTCATATGCGCATTCACTGAACCCATCTTTCGTGAAAAATAAAATATGATTTTTTTCAAATTCAAGACATAGATTTGTTTTTTACTGGTGCACAAAATGAGCCGTGCATGTCACGGCGGAGGCTCTGCCGAACCCCTGAGACCGACTCACCGAACCCAGGTTAAGAATCACTGTCCTAGAGTATTTAAAAGTACAAGGTGGGCCATTTATATGGATACACCGTAATAACATGGGAATGGTTGGTGATATTAAAGTCCTGTTTGTGGCACATTAGTATATGTGAGTGGGCAAACTCCTCAAGATGGGTGGTGACCATGGTGGCCATTTAGAAGTCGGCCATCTTGGATACAACTTTTGTTTTTTCAATAGGAAGAGGGCCATGTGACACATCAAACTTATTGGCAATGTCACAAGAAAAACAATGGTGTGCTTGGTTTCAACATAACTTTATTCTTTCATGAGTTATTTACAAGTTTCTGACCACTTATAAAATGTGTTCAATGTGCTGCCCATTGTGTTGGATTGTCAATGCAACCCTCTTCTCCCACTCTTCACACACTGATAGCAACACCGCAGGAGAAATGCCAGCACAGGCATCCAGTATCTGTAGTTTCAGGTGCTGCACATCTCGTATCTTCACACCATAGACAACTGCCTTCAGATGACCCCAAACATAAAAGTCTAAGGGGGTCAGATCGGGAGACCTTGAGGCCCATTCAACTGAAACCTATATAAGCAAAAGAAAAAGAAAACTACTGGTAAACCATGGATAACAAATGGACTAGAAAATGCATGTAAAAAGAAAAATAAATTGTATAGAGATTATATAAAACTTAGAACAAAGCCTGCTGAAATGAAATATAAAGTTTATAAAAATAAGTTAGTATTAATTATCAGAAAGGCTAAGAAAGAGTATTATAATAAATTATTTTACAAAAACAAAAATAATGTTAAGGGTACGTTGAATATCTTAAAAAACGTATTGGGTAATAAATATACATCTTTAAATTTACCTACTTACTTTAATAAGAAAAATAAGGTAGTAAGTGATATGAATGAAGTGGTAAATGAATTTAATTCTTTTTTTGTAAATATTGGGCCTAACCTGGCAAACTTAATTAGAAAACAGGATGATTCAGAATGGAATGACGAATGGAAAGGAAATAGCAGAGTGGTACAGTCTATGTTTTTAGGGGAAATCACTGAAAAAGAAATCATAGCTATTGTAGCAAATTCTAAAAACAAGACATCCACTGACTGTGATGGGTTAGACATGGTCATCGTAAAAAAGACCTTGGATTGTATAATCAAACCTCTCTGTTATATTTTTAATCTCTCATTTTATACGGGTGTATTTCCTGACCGAATGAAAGTGGCAAAAGTTATCCCTCTTTATAAATCAGGAGACAGACATAGTTTTAATAATTATAGACCAGTATCATTGCTATCACAGTTTTCTAAAGTGCTTGAAAAACTCTTTGCACAAAGATTTGATAGTTTCATTGAAAAACATCAACTGTTAAGTGAAAGTCAGTACGGATTTCGACGGAACAGATCAACAGCAATAGCATTAATGAATACTATTGAAGACATTTCATCAGCAACAGATAATAATAAATATGCTCTATAGGGGTATTCATTGATTTAAAAAAAAAGCTTTTGACACTCTGCAACACTCCATCTTGATTTCTAAGTTAAGTACTTATGGTGTGAGAGGAATAGTATTGAACTGGTTAAGCAGTTATTTAGATAATAGGTTTCAGTATGTGCAGTGTTTAGGCAACTCATCTGATAGAATGAAAATAGAATGTGGGGTCCCTCAAGGTTCTGTTTTAGGACCAAAACGTTTTAATTTGTATATAAACGACATTTGTGATGTGTCAAAAATGTTAAATTTTGTTTTGTTTGCAGATGATACAAATTTTTATTGTTCCGGAGAAAACTTGAAAGAATTGGCTAAAATTATGGTTATTGAAATGAAAAAAATTAAAAAATGGTTTGATGTAAATAAGTTATCACTGAATTTGGAAAAAACAACGTTTATGATATTCGGAAACCGTGTAAAGGAGGAAGAGATAGTATTATCTATAGAGGGAGTATTAATTGAAAAAGTGACAGAATTCCGTTTTCTGGGTGTAATAGTGGATGACAAGTTAACATGGAAATCTCATATTGAACATGTGTTAAGAGATTTTGTGATGTTTTTCCTTATAATGTTTCATTTACTCATATGCTTATGTTAAGAAAGGCCTGAAAAGCACATAGTGTTCACATATCTTTATGTTTTGTCTTTGCTTCTTCTCACACACATACACATGAGCCCTGCAGTAATCGCTGACTCCTGTAAAAGTATCTTGCAGACACCCTTGGAAACAGGACCCAACTGGCTTCTGTTTTCCTCGAGATAGACAATACACTCACACACACACACACACACACTGTGTCCTATACATGCCCAGATTGTCTGTTAAAGCCTGAAAAAACAGGGAATGTTGCGATGTATAAATAAAGCTGACTGCAAAGCCTCGGTGTGAGTATCACCCGATCACTCACCCGTGCGCACGTAGTTCTCTGAACAAAACTCTGACTGTTTCTGTATTCTTTCAATGTTTAAAAATGTCTTGCCACTGACAAAAAAAAGTTGGCTAAAAGTATTTATATCATGGGTAATGTAAGATATATATTAGATTACAAGACAATGAGAATATTATATTTTTCATTGTTTCTACCCTATCTGAGTTATTGTGTTGAAGTATGGGGGAATACATACGTGACTAATATGATACCATTATATTGATAACAGAAGAGAGCGCTTCGAATTATGCATAATGTTAAATATAGAGAACACACTAATAGTTTGTTTATAAAATCGAAATTATTAAAACTAGAAGATATAGTGAAATTACAGACATTAATTATTATGTTTAGGGCAAAAAATTAAACACTGCCTCTTAAGTTACAAAGTTTATTTGTATTGTGTTCAGAAAATGGGGACAGCAAAAGGAAGTTTTATTTTAAGCATCGGTTTGCTCGAACCACACAAAGGCAAATGTGTCCAACAGTCATAGGCATAAGAAACTGGAATTCTGTCAATGATCATCTTAAGTGTTGTACAAATGTTTCTCAATTTAAAATCTGCTATAAGAATAAAATGATAAACCAATATGAAGAAGTTGAAAATAACAGAATTTAATTGTAGGAAAAAATTATCCTTTTAGTTTGATATTTAGTGGTATTGCTCATTGTTGAGTATATTGTTCTGTTTGATTTGTTTTGTTTTGTTATGTGCAGAATATTGTCAGAGTGTAATTTTGGTTGCCTACTTGTATTGTCACAGATAGGGGGCAGGTGTCAATAAGAATTTATTCTTCTTCCTGCTCCTTTTCATGCATGGAAGCAGTGTTACTTTAATTGAAAGGAAGGTTGTGTATGGGAAATGAATTACTGCTGTACCATGTGTGAAACAAAATAAATAAATAAAATATTAAGTAACCAGTGTTAAATATGTCTACTCTGATAAACATGATCACAACTGTATGTTGATTCCTACACATTTTTACTAACATAAATGTAAATCAAGAATGTACTGATAATGAAATGTAGTTTAACTATCATAATGAAGATGCTGCATGTCTCAGGTACATACTTTTTAACTTGCCAGTGAACCTAATCAACAAGGTCAGTAAAAATATTATAATATATACATAGTATTACAAACATACACGAATAATTTCCTTTTTACAAAGCCAGAATGTGAAGAGAAATATTTCGGAGCTACACCCCATTATTTCTGTAAAAGGTTAATAAAATAAAATATTTATGCTGCGTTTTATTTTCTCATGTATGTGTGCTAACAGTACAGCTAAAAAAAAACCAAAAAAACACAGCGTCAAAAAGCACCCTGCCTTATTTAGCTTTAGCTGGTGAATGCAAACATATTTTCAACCTTATATTAATGATGATGTGAAGGTTCTGTCCTGTTAGTTTTCAAGCTTAAAAATACTACAGTGTTTAAGTAAATGATTACTGCCTGCCAGGCCTTACATGAGCATAGACTTTAACTTTGATAACATCCTGCCTAGTACAGCTGGACAACTTATCTAATAAATTGTTTATATACAAACACACAGAAAGCAAAAACAACCATTGTACAAACAATAAATCAATTTCTGCTGGCATTTGGATGGCTATTATTTTTTTTATTTGAAATGTATACTTTTGAAAAACAAGTAATTTATTCTGTGCTGCATCCACCACTGCCCTGCTTTAAAAATACATATTGGCATTGGCACATTGATGAGGTTTAATGTAAACACGGTTACACCAAACTTCATCAGTGTGGACAAATGCTGAGCAAGTCTTTGTGCTCTTAGTTAAAAACTTTCCAAAAGACCAGAATTTTGTTAAATATCAATAAAGACATGAAAATTAATTTGATCATCATAATCTTTAGGACACAGGACAGTATCAAAAGCCTACAAAGGAACATTAAACCACCGATTAGGACTTATTGTTCAAAGTCTGAAACTTTTTCAAATGTTTTAGTATACTATACTTTTTTAAAACATGTAGATCTGTAGTCTCTGCTGTATTCAATCCTATTGTTATGGCTGTGTGAAGGCAGGCAGGAATGGTGGACCCAAGAGCAGGACTCGTGGAGTTTTATTACTGGTTGCAGGCAAAACAGAATACTGGCTAAACTGGACATCCGGCTAAACTGAACAGGCGGACAAGCAGGCAGACAGAACACACAGTGAAGGATGAGGGTGAGCAGACATTAACGATGCAACAGACAGCAAGGAGAACACAGGGCTTATATACACAGGGGAGTAATCAGGGAATGGGAGACAGGAGGGGAACACACCTTGGAGAAATCAGAGCTGACGAGACAGGGGAAACGTAAACTGAACACACTGACATCAGACACGGACCTTAAAAGTAAAACAGGAAACTCAACACACACGCAAAGACACAGACTCAGAGACGCAGGTTTACACAGAGACCTGACTACACTGGAACAGAGGGAACACAGAATATCATGAGGGGCAAAGAGATCAAAACCTAGGACCTAGAATTAACAAAACTAAAATACAGACAGCCATAAGATCAGGGAAATAAATAATAAATTATTCAAATCAATGGGTCACAGACCCAGGACCACGACACCTATATTTAATCCTTGTCTTCATTTGTGGGTATAACAGCAACATGACAGTTTTCCTGCCCTATGCAGATACAGCAGAGGTAACACCAAACTGCTGGGCAAGTTAAACCAGACCAGATACATTAACACTGAACACATTTCAGTGCTGCTCACCAGAGGTGATTTGCGAAGAGCATTTGATACAAGCCACCCAACAAACCACAGCCACACAACACAGGTTATAGCTGTGATGGTGTAGAAAGCTCTCAGCTTTGATTGGTCAACCATCTCCTTTTCCCCACCTCCTTCCCCTGGCCCTGGGCGAATCAGAACAATGAGAACAGAGAGGCTGCAGAAAGATACGATTATTATGGAGGGAGCCAAAATGCAGAACGTTGGGGCAGATTGATAGTTAGGAGGTAATATAAATGCAACACCCGTCAGTCCAAAGCTCAGCAGCCAAACACAACCAATGCAGATGTTTCTAATCCTGACCCCACGGGCATTTCTTAGACTCATGTAGGTGATGGGGTGAACAACAGCCAGGTAACGCTCTACACACGTCAGGACGTGGAACAATATCTCTCCATAATAAACAACGTTACAAGCATATGATCCTACTGTCTCACACACTAAGTGATTAGTGTATGTGCCATAATACATGGCAAAACACCCCAAAACCCAGATCAGCTCCATGGCAGCCATGTGGTAGGTGAAGATGTCAGAGTGGCTTGCTGTTTTAAAGGAGCGCTGCTGCCACCATCTTTGGTGACCAACATAAAAGACGAAGGCAGAGAGGGCGAGGAGGAGGATGATTCTCATTGTATTGAAAGGAATAAATTTGTATGAATTTAGAAGGCAGATACCGTCCATAACATAGTTGGAGGTGGCGTTAAGTGGCATAACTGCTGTATGACGTAGGTCTGAGGAGAAAAAAAAAACAGTTAAAGGGACAGACAGGGGAAGTACTTATAGTTCACAGTTATAATGCATCTTATTAAGAAAACAGTTTCTTGACCAATTAGTATAGTCAAGGACTGTACTAATTACAACAGAACTGACCGCCACAGGAAATCCTTCGTGCCGCAATCAATAAGATTGTACAACTCTTCCTTGCTCTGTAGATGATTTTCCTGTGGATTAATAACAAAGTTATTCTGCTCCCATTCAGACCATGCAATATCACCCAACAGTTTTTCATTGAATGTTTGTTTCATCTCCCCATCATACGCTGCTACTCTCTTTTATTCAATTGCACAATACTATGTCACTTTTAGAATCACCTGCACTGATAGCTAAGCTATTTATTTTTCAGTATAGTTATATTGTTATTTCGTTGGAGTTATTTGATATTAAATTTTGCTCTATCCTACTGTATATTACTGTATACTAGTATTCTTATTGTATATATTGTATATCTTATTCCTCTGTTCCTCTGTCTCTGTTGCTGCATTGAGCATATGTATGTGTAACAGAATTTCCCTCGGGATAAATAAAGTTCCTCTTATCTTATAGATTTAAACGTAATACTGTGAGTAATAACTGGTACTTGATATAGTTTTTTTTTTTTCAACAAATACTCTAACATAAAATCTTAATTGTCAACCAACATTTAAAAACAAACCTCAATGACATGGGTAGGAACTTGTTGACAGTAGAAAAAGTATACTCCAAAAGAAAAAAAAAACACCGGGAAATAAATAAATCAAAGCAAACATCTATTATGATATTTAAAGAAAAGTTCTCATTTCTAAATGAATATAAAAAATTTCATGTACAAAAAACATTTTGTCTCTTAATTTTTATAATTCTGTAATCCCATTCAATGTTCTTAGACTTACCTAATCCACAAACAAGGATCTTGTCATTATAGTGACTCGATTTAGTTGTGAAGTGGAAGCAGCTATGAGTTTAAAAGAGAATATATTGTGTTTATGTTATCATTAAAAATGATCTGGTTTAACTTAAACTGACCCACTAAATTTAATCATGAATGAATTACTCCCCAAAGCTGTAATAAAACCATTGTGCTGTAACTTGGACCAAAGGAAAATGGGGCTTTTAAGAGTAACCTTTGTTTTAACAAAGAATCAAACAAATATATAAAAAAATATTCACAGAATTAGCCTTTTCAAAACTATTAATTACAAGTTTCTAACATATAAAAAAGCGAGCTGAAGAAAAGTAGATAACATACATCAAATATTAAATTAATGTATAGTTAGCACAGCTTGAAACACTTTAATCTCAGTGGCATCAGGATAAAAAGATAAATAACAGATTAAATATTTGTGAAAAAGGAGGCATTTTAAAATTAATGTGTCACTATAAAATAAGATATTAAAGAGCACCTTTTTGGTTGAATTGTTTCCTCTGAAACAATTCTTCAATTGCTTCTCCAATCTCACCGACTGCTCCTCACTCTAAATGTGCACTGATGCTTCCTCTGGTGTTGATGGTGGTCAGAGTTTACACAGCAGCAGAACTATGGGAGTTTTTTGCATGACTCAATTAGTGGCACTCACTGTAAATTACAGCAGCAAATTATACTTCAGCATTTGGGTCACAGTACAATATTGCAGGGTACATCTGTATTTTCTAATAATTATAGATAATATATGTAGAACAATACTTATTTTAACCCCAATATGTAGGAAACCAAAAACTAACATGGAGTTTGTGTAATTACTTCAACTGGTTTAGGTTCAGTTTCTATACATGGCAGAGTAGTTTAGGATGTGTAAATAATGGGGAAAAAAACATTGTTAAAGATTTTTCTATGTCTATGTTTATTCCATTACATCTTACAGTATTTAAACTATTTTTTTTTATTTTCACCCCAACAGGTAGGAAACCAAAAACTAACATTTAGTTTGTGTAATTAGTGTAATTGGTTTGAGTTGAGCTTTTATATGTAACAGAAAATAACATACAGTTTAAGGCTGTCAAGGATCTGTACATAGTAGAAAAAAAACATTGTATAAGATTTTTAATGTATGTATTTTACTCGATCAATCAGTTAGACATGACAGTATTCAAATAGCTTGTAATCTAAGACAGATGTTCATTCAAATTAAGCAGTGTCATGCAGCCTGTGTGTACATAGAGCAGTTTGATTGGATCTAATTTACAGCATGTGCTTGAGGATTTTACTATGCATGCAGTATCAACTCTAACTTCCATTATTAATAGAAAAGTTACTGTAACCCTGATACATATAGCAAACCATCATACTGAAATGCAATGTATATAATGTATAATGTTTATGTTTTAACCCTCTCAGGTTAAATATACATGGTTAGATCATCTATGATGACCCACACACTAATTTCAAATTTCATTTCTAAAGGTTAATGTGCACCTCTGTTTTACAGCAGAGAAGAACTGTGCTGCAAAGTCACACAGAGTGACAATGATGTGTCATAACATGAGGTGTGGACTAATGTAATTTGCATTGGATCAACTCAATTGAATTAAGTTGGAATTGCAATTCCAGTGAGTAAGTTGATCCATCATTAATTAATTAAGCTGGTCTAACTGAAGTACATTAAGATAGAATAACATAATTGACAATACTAATAAAAAGCCATTTAATCATGTTGAAATTCTTTTTGTGATTTTTTTATGTTCATTCAACAAGTTATTTTTTTGAGTGTATCATGAAAATGTGTGCAGCAGAGAATAAAATGTAAAATGAACTGCTTAGAACATGTGCTGGTCAAATCAATGCATTTTTCACTTAGTGAGCAATAGAAGAGAATGACAAGCATTGATGACATCGGTACAGACTATATACTTTAACAGTTTAATTTCATTCAGCTTATCAAATGGACTCTCTATTACAATAAAATATCACAATGAAAAGGAAGTTACAGTATGTTCCAACGGACCACACTGCACATTAATTTGTGCTGTACATAGATATCATTCAGTTCAGTTCATTTTTATTTCAAACATGTACATTCACAATCATTACAAAATATCATTCCATTCTTTTGTTTGAAAAGGAGTAGGCAGAAGTATGCACTTATTTGGCCCTACTCCTCAACTATAAGGTGATTTCTACACATTTTAAATGCTGCATGTCTCAGCTAAACATACTTTTGAACTTCGCAAAGAACCTATTCAACATTGTCAGAGAAACTATCATAAACATACACAAATTATTTGCTATATTACAAAATTTGTATGTGAACAGAAATATATAGGAGCTACATCCCATTAATTTTACAAAAGGTTAATAACATGAACAATTAATGCTTAATTTGTTTTTATCATGTATATGCGCTACAGGACCTAAAAGAACAACAGCCTGATTTACCTAATGATTACTGCCTGCCAGGCCTTACATGAGCATACGCTTTAACTTTAAACATCCTGCCGAATACAACTGAACAACCTGAAAAAAATACATATGTAAACACACACAAAGCACAAACAAGTATTGTACAAACAATAAAGGTGATTTGTGCTGTCATTTGCATAGCCAGCAGCCATTGTTCTGTATGTGACATATGAAAACCTTGGGAAGTCAAATCATTTAGTCTGTTTTCCATTTTTTCAAACAAAGATGAATGCTTTTTCAAAAGTTGACATAACTATAAGAGCTGAGCATGTCTATGATGTCAAATCTAGTAACCAGTCATGGTCCTAACGTGTATTTTATAGTTACATTCTTTTGTGTGCAGCTGACGAAATAGTGCTTCTTCAAGACATCAATTTAGATAGAATTGCTCCACTTTTCAGTCATGCATTTCTCCCAAATGTTTGATTTAAAATACACTTACATTAGCACTGCTAACTTGGGGTCTATTTCAGAATCTAAAGTCTGACTGGACTGTCGACTTAGCCCTGTCTTATAATAGCAAAAAAACAAACTGAAACAGTTTCAAACATTTTAGTATATTATACTTATAAAATTATGTATATCTCTTGTTTGTAGCCAAATTCAATTCTTGTCTTCACTTGTTGATACAATATGAACATGACAGTTTTCCTGCTCTATGCAGAAACAGCAGAGGTAACACCAAACTTTTGGAAAAGTTAAACCAGACCACATACACAAACACTGAACACAGGACGGTGCTGCTCACTAGATTTGAGATGTTGAGAGCATTAAATACAAGCATCCCAACAACCCATAGCCACACAGCACAGGTTATAGCTGTGACAGTGTAGAAAGCTCTCAGCTTTGATTGGTCAACCAGCTCCCTTTCCCCACCTCCTTCCCCTGGCCCTGGGCGAATCAACACACAGAGAACAGAGAGGCTGCAGAAAGTTATAGTTATTATGGAGGGAGCCAAAATGCAGAACAATGGAGCAAATCTGTAGTTAGGAGGTATGAAAACTATAACACATGTCATTCCTAAGCTCAGCAGCCAAGCACAGCCGATGGTGATGTTTCTGATCCTGACCCCACGGGTATTTCTTAGACTCATGTAGGTGATGGGGTGAACAACAGCCAGATAACGCTCTACACAGGTCAGGAGGTGGAAAAATATCTCTCCATAATAAGCAATATTAGAAGCATATGATCCTACTGTCTCACTCACTAAGTGATTAGTGTGTGCACCACAATACATGACCAAACACCCTAAGATCCAGATCAGGTTCATGGCAGCCATGTGGTAGGTGAAGATGTCAGAGTGGCTTGCTGTTTTAAAGGAGCGCTGCTGCTGCCATCTTTGGAGACCAATATAAAAGACAAGGACACAGACAATGAGGAGAAGGATGATTTTCACTGCATAGTATGGAATCAATTGGGATGAACTTATGGGGCAGAAATAGTCCAGAAGATAGTTGGAGGTGGAGTTAAGTGACATTTCTGTTGTATGATGTAGGTCTGATGCATGAGAAAAAAAAAACAATTAGAAGGACAGACAGTGGAAAAGTTAACAGTTCACAGTTAAAATAAATCTGATTAAAATATGACCAGTTAGTGTAGTTTTGGGAGCAAAAGTGTGAGCAGTACCTGAAATATTTTTATACAGGATTTTTTTTAATCAACAAATACTTTGAAATAAAATGGAAAAAAAAATGACAGGGTCTTGGTCATGTACAATATCATATTGTAAAACCTGTGGAGTGTAATAATAAACAATTGATCATTATCCTCTATCATCTAAAATATCATCAAATTGTGGATTAGTCTGCACTGGGAGGGAAAACAATCAGAGCAAACTTCTATATCTTCTATATATGGCATAAAAAAGTTTCATCTCTCAATGCATATTAATATCTTCAAATGCAAAACAAATTGTGCCACTTATCCTTGATCCTTTATCTATGATATAATCCTGTAATCCCAATCAGTGTTCTCAGATTTATGTAATCTACAAACAGTGATTTCTTCATTAAACCATAGCGTTGTAAGTTGGACCAAAACAAAATGGGGCTTTTAAGAGTAATCATAAGAAGAATAAAACAGAAAATGGGTTTCAAAATAATCACTGAATTAGCTTTTGCAACACTATTAAAAACAAGTTTAACAAGAGATAACATTAATATATAGCAACTACAGATTGATACACTTTAACCTCAGTGGCATCACGTTAAAAAGATAAGTAACAGGTCAAATATCTATGAAAAAACATTTAAAAATGAATCTGTTGCTATATTATAAGATATTAAAGAGCACCTTTTTGATTGAATTGTTTCCTCTGGTTTGCGTCTCCAAACTGACCGACTGCTCTTCACTTTAAATGTGCACTGATACTTCTGCCGGTGTTCAGGTTGCTCACAGTTCACACAGCAGCAGAACTATGTCAGCTTTTTGTATGACTCAAATAGTAGCACTCGCTGTACATTACAGCAGCAAATTCTACTTCAGCATTTGGGTCATAATGCTGTATTCTAGGGTACATCTGTACTTTCTAACCACCATGGATACTCTATGTACCAAAAATATATTTTTTATTTTCATCCCAAGATGTAGGAAACCAAAAACTAACATGGATTTTGTGTAACTGGTTTAGGTTGAGTTTTTATATGTAACAGAAAATAACATAGAGTTTAAGACTGTTGAGGATATGTACATAGTAGAAAAAATACATTGTATAAGATTTTTAATGTCTGTATTTTACTCGATCATTCAGTTAGATGTGACAGTATTCAAATAGCTTGTAATCTAAGACAGATGTTCATTCAAATTAAATGGTGCCTTAATTTGAATGACCCTGTATGTACAGAAAGAATTTTGATGGGATCCTATTTATAGCATGTGAGTGAAGATTTTAGTTTGCATAACACTAGCTAGGTTGTTAGAAAATCTCTGTTCAGTGCCAAGTCGAAATCCAAACAAGCAGAGGAAAAACAAGCGTCTCTGCAGAAATTTACAACTGTAAGTTTTGTGATAAAATTTTTTGAACTACTCATTGTAAGTGCATTCTTCCCTGGAAATTCATTTTAGCATAATCCCTTTTTTAATTCAAGTACAGAGCATTACTTTCTCTCACTTTTCCTCTTCAAAACTCTGTGTTTGTCAACCACAGTATATTGAGTAGAATTACTTTTTAATAAATCATACATGGTAAAAGTCAGACATTTTCAACAGTTAATCAGACTCATACTTTCATTATATTTTTGGTTAAGAATGAAGATGATTTACTTTTAGCAAAAGTATATATACAGGGGGTCATTTGATTACGGGAGTTTTCTTCTGTATTATTGTAGGTTCATTACCTTCCAATATAAGGCATTTTTGAGGCGACTGTTGTTGTGATTTGGCACCATATAAGAAAAATTATATTGTATGAAACAGGGAAGATGCAGGGCTCCTCAGTGCACAGAAGCACCAAAAGTCATGTGTATAGAGTGTAATGTGCACCTCTGTTTTACAGCACAGAAGAACTGTTCTGTAAAGTTTCACACAGAGTGACAACTCAAAACATGAGAATAAATGTGACATGATGGTGGACAATGCAAAGTGAAGACTGTATCAATCCATACATGTAAATATATTTCAAGTGTTTTTCAGTTATTTGTTGGCACTTTTGGAAGATGAGTTTTGTCCTGTCGAGGTGGCTCTTCTATGTTTTGCCATGTGTTTATGGATTGGCTGTCTGGTTTTTGAAATGTTTGGGCTTGAGCACTCCTTGCTGCACTGCACAGCACACAATGTTGTTTAGCTGATGTCTTGGAGTTTTTGTCCCTGGGATGAAGCAAGTTTTGGTGTGAAGGTGTGGCCTGCTGTTGGTCTGAAGTGCACTGAGATGTTGTGATTGGAGAACATTCTCCAAAGTTTCTCTGATAAACCTCGTCATTCTGTTTTCAAAATGTGTGCGGTAAAGGCTTAAACTATAAAATAAATTGCTTAAAACATGTGCTGGTAAAATCAATGCATTTTTCACTCAGGGAGCAATAGAAGAGAATAAAAGCACTGATGACATAGGTGCAGACTATGTTCTTAAACAGTTTATTTTCATTTGGCTTATCAAGGGGGCTCTCTATCACAACAAAGTATTGCAATAAAATAGAAATTGCAATATGTATAGCCCAATAGACCACAGTACACATTAATTAATCATGACAACTATAGGCTGATTCCTACACAGTTTTACAAACATAAATATAAAAAAAGAATGTATTGATAATGGAACAAAGTTTAATTTACCAACAAATCTAATCATCATAGAGAAAATATCATAAACAAAAGCAAATGATTTGCCATATTACAAAATCTGAATGTGGATGAGAAATATATAGAAACTATAACTAATTCTGCAAAAGGTTATACTATGAACAATTATTGCTTAATTTACTTTTTCTCATGTATATATGTGGTAAAAGTACAGCCTAAACGATCTAACAGCACTACAACCTGCCTGGATTATCTCTGGTGAATTTGATACAACAATGTTCTTTTTTAAGTGAAGGTTCTGTCCTATTAGTTTTCAAGTTAGGAATACTACAGAGATTAACTGAATAATTACTTCCTGCCAGACCTTACATGAACATACACTTTAACTTTGAAAATATACAACTGGACAACTTATATAATAAAATGTATATACAAGCACACAAAGCATAAACAAGCATTGTACAAACAATCAAGATGATTTGTGCTGTGATTTGCATGGCCAGCAGTCATTATTTTGTCTGTGACATGAAAACTTTTAAAGGACAAATCATTTAGTATGTTTTGCATTTTTCCCATTTCAAACAAGAATGAAAACAATTTGGTTAATGCTACTTCAATCTAGAACCCTTTTCAAAAGTTAACATAACTATGAGAGCTGGGCATGTCTGTGATGTGACCTCTAGCAATAAGAAGTGATGAACCCAACACGTATCTCATAATCACTTTCGTTTATGTGCAGCTGATAAAATTTAGACTTTGCTTCCCCAAAATTTAGTTTTATATATAATTTGCTCAGCTGCATTTTCACTCATTGATAGCTCCCAAATGTTAGATTTAAAAACACAATGATATTAACACTGCTTTGGCAAATGTAGAATTGCTGTTTGTGTCCTTAGTTAAAAACTCCTCAAAAGACAAAAGACAGAATTATGTTAAATATCAATAAAGCGATAAAAACAAATTTGACCATCATTATCTTTTGGAATAAGAAAAAGGGTAAGTTTCATAATTATCTATGATCCAATTTGTATGTTTAATTTTTCTTTGAACAGGATAGTATTGGCTTTAACCCTTTAAAGCCGGTCGCACCGGGCACGCTCTGTTTTGCATAACTATTTTAAAATCCTGGTAGCACTGCAACCACACAAGCTAGCGCAATAATTTTTTTTGCATATGAAACCGGAGGAGTTGTACTTACATCTTATGCCATCAGCTTGTCCCAGGTCACGGTTTCCTTCCACATATAGCTTTGCAAACATTGCATAAAAAGCGCTTGCAGCAACAAAAACATAATATTCTAGAAACACGCTTTACCGATCCGAACAGCTGTTCATAACACTTCCTACGGTGGAATAGACGTCAGCGCGAACTATCGCATGTCCGCCATGACCTGCCCGAAACCGGAAGTGATGTCATATTCGCAGAAACGTAGTTTTTTACCATCAGGGCCTTGTAAGCCTATACTGGTGTTTTTAAAAGTTATGTTTGACTTTATAACTTTCTGTGTTGTTTCTGGGATTCTTAGAAGTCAAATTGCACTGCTGGAAATAGTTTATTTTGATGCATATGCTGTTTTTTTTGCAAATTTGCACTATAACATTTATTTTCGTTTTTCCTGCAGTATATAAAAATTGGTGTATTTCAAAAATAAAACTATGAAGACACTCAAAATAAATTTCCTGTGGTGGAAAACTATTTTGTGCAACTTTTTTGTATTTACAGTTTTGAGGGATAAGCCTCTTAAATTTTTCCAACTAGAAATATATGTTAAAAAAACAAAAACGATTTTCAATTTTTTTGTAGTTTATTGCACTTTTTTGCAATTTATGTAATTGCTATGCACTCAATGCATACATATTATTAAAATTTGGGCTATAATGGTTGTATTGATGTATACCAACTTGAATGGCACTACAGCATGTAAAAATATAATATAAGCTGTAGCGGACTTGGTTCTATGGTAGGTCTTAAAGGGTTAAACTCTGTCTTGTTTTTTTTTTTAATCATCATACAACATGATAGCAATCGCCTAACAATAAGGTGGTAAATCACCTGTGTCCAGACTTATTTGTCTGTCCACTTCACCATCAATTAAATGATTGTCTAGCATGCACAAACTTTTTTTTTCCATAATCATATGGTCATACTGCTGCACTCATATTCAGTCCTTATCTTTAGTTGTTGGTATAACAGCAACATGTGAGTTTTCCTGCCCTATGCAGATACAGCAGAGGTAACACCAAACAGCTAGGAAAGTTAAATAATATAAGATACATTGATACCAAACACACGGCAGTGCTGCTCACTAGACGTGAGTTGCTGAAAGCATTAAATAAAAGTACCGCAACAACCCATAGCCAGACAGCACAGGTTATAACCATGATGGTGTAGAAAGCTCTCAGCTTTGGTTTTGCAACCATCTCCTTTTCCCCACCTCCTTCCCCTGGCCCTGGGCGAATCAGAACACAGAGAACAGAGAGGCTGCAGAAAGATATGATTATTATGGAGAGAGCCAAAATGCAGAAAAGTGGGGCAGGTTTGTACTTAGGAGGTAATAAGAGTACAACACCTGTTAGTCCAAAACATAGCAGCCAAACACAGCAAATGCAGATGTTTCTGATCCTGACCCCACGGGCATTTCTTAGACTCATGTAGGTGATGGGGTGAACAACAGCCAGATAACGCTCTACACACGTCAGGACGTGGAACAATAACTCTCCATAATAAGTAATGTTACAAGCATATGATCCTACTGTCTCACACACTGAGTGATTAGTGTATGTGCCACAATACATGACTAAGCACCCTAAGACCCAGATCAACTCCATGGCAGCCATGTGGTAGGTGAAGATGTCAGAGTGGCTTGCTGTTTTAAAGGAGCGCTGCCGCCTCCATCTTTGGTGACCAACATAAAAGACAAGGACACAGACAGTGACGAGGAGGATGAGTCTTACTGTATAGAAAGGAATCAATTTGGATGGATTTATGGAGCAGTTATCATCCATAACATAGTTGGAGGTGGAGTTAAATGACATGTCTGCTGCATGATGTAGGTCTGAGGAAAAAAAAACACATTCAGAGGGACAGACAGTGAACAGTTATAATCCCTCTGATTAAAAGAAAAAAACACCAATTAGTGGCCTTGCCCAAACAGTACCAACTGGCTCCAACAATATTTTCACAAAGGATTTGTTAATTAATCATCGACCATCAACTTTTTATTACAGAACCAAAATGACATGGGTAGGAACTTGTTGACAGTGAAACACACACACACACACACACATATCTATATCTATATATCTATGTCTGTACCTGTCTATCTATATATTCAAAATACTCACTGAATTCTTTTCAACACTATTAATAATAAGTGCTTACATATACAATAAAAATAATATGTGATCTTATCACAGAAAAATCAAGATATAAAAGCAGATAACAGAAAATATTAAAGCAATTTATAGTTAACTCAGATTAATGAATGTAACAACATTAATTGCTTTTGCTGCCATGAGAAGAAATTATTTATTACATGAAGTCTAATGTTTAGAATTATTTAAAAAAAAAATCTAAAATTCTTTAGACATTGAAGTGCTATAATCTCAAAAGTATCAGTTTAAAAAAAATAAATAACAACTGACAAATTCATGAAAAAAGGCCTGAGGAGTCACTATATTATAAAATATTAACCTTTTTTGTTGAATTAAATCCTCTGGTTATATCTCCGAACGGACCGACTGCTCTTCACTCTAAATGTGCACTGATGCTTCTTCTGGTGTTGAGGGTTGTCACAGCAGCAGAACGATGAGAGGTTTGGTTTTTTTGTTTTGCATGTGTCTATAGGTGGTACTTACTTACTACAGCAACAAATTATACTTCAGTATCTGGATCATAGAGCAGTATTGCACGTTACATCTGTGTTTTCTAACCGCTATTTCTATCCATTATGTACCGAAAGCGGAAATCTTATTTCACTCCAACATGTAGGAAACCAAAAACTAACAAGAAGTTTTGTAATTAGTGCAATTGGTTTAGGTTCAGCTTTTATATAGAGAATAACTGGCAGTCTAGGACTGTCAAGGATATGTAAAAAATGAGAAAAAAATTATATTGTTAAAGCTTTTTAATGTCTGTGTTCATTCTATCAGTCCATTACATCTGACAGTATTCAAATAGCTTGTGATCTTGACAGGTGTTCATTCAAATTAAGCAGTCTGTGTGTTTATAGAGCAGTTTGACGGGATCTGATTTGCAGCATGTGCGTGATGATTTTAGGAGGCATAACTCTAGCTTCAATTATTATTTGCAGAGTTAACCACAATGTGTAATATTGTGTTCGCCTGCAAAAAAAGCAATAGCAGTTTAAACCAGTTCCAGGCCCAGTGTTTCGTGACCAGGATAAAAACTGCATTGTTTCACCATGCTTCCTCTGAAGAAGGCCCACAGAATGTCAGTGGGATTAAGAAGGTTCCCAAAGGATTCCTTCCACCTCCCAACTATATCCTCAGAAGCACCTTATCCCAACTACAAAACATTGTGTTAGAGCGCTGCTTTCAAGAATCTACAAATGGCAGCCGCAGCCATGAACATTCATTTGGATTTAGTGTCCCTAACCTCACTTGGAATGCTGTTAAAGTTTTGCTGGACATGGGCATTAAAGACCTCTCAGAGCGGGGCCTCTATATGTTTGTTTGTAACAGGTTAGTCCAGAATCAATCCCTGTCACCTGATCTAACGTTGATCTGGTTGTTTCTTCACTTGATTTTCTAGAATATACAGCCACAGATCGGATTTGGTACAATTATAAAAACAATCACTGACCTACAACCTGGTGTGTCACATGCAGTTATGGACATCCTTATGTTTGAACATGGTGTTCATTATGGACAAATTCTGATTTGCACAGAAGTCTAATTACAAAACACCACTTGGATTCAGATCAGTCAGGCTGTTCCTCTCAATCACTCCCTCCAGGTCTCACTGTCAATGCTCATGTGAGTGTTGAAGTCTTACAGTTAGACGACAAAGTCAACAGGTAGAACACCCTTGGGCACCATATTTAGTGACTTCAAGAAGACTGGGTACTCTGTTGTTCAACACATAAGAATAAATGATAGTTTGGACCCGTTCCCTGACCCGAAGGCGCAGGAAAGCTACTGTTATTCCCTACTATTTCAAGTGTTTCTAGAGTCTTCACCTCACCAGAACTATGTCCCTGTCCCTGTATCTTGGAAGTAGGTGAAGTTGTACCAGAACCTTTCTAATCTAAAAGGGCTTGCATGCTTGCATGGGATAGCATAATGTATGTCCTGTACTGTATCATATCTCTATCATATAACATCCAACTATTGAAACATTCTGTTATTCTGCTACTGTATTATTGGATTATATATACGATAACATACTTTCATATGAAGCCTATCCGTCATGGTTTTGGGTCTTTGACCCTGCCTTTTGGCTTAGTTTTGGATTAATGACTGTTTCCATTGCATTATGAAGATGTTTTAAGTTTCTAATTTATAAAGTTTAGCCTTCAGATAAGTTATTCTATGAGTTGCCTGGGTTTAGCTACAACAGCTAGTGAGCTGATTGGAGACCAAAACAGCCTGTTAGGATTTTTTTTGCATCCAAGTCTGTGATTGGTGGTCTGGTAATTGTCTGAAGTGCACTGAGATGTTGTGATTGAAGAAAATTCTCCAAAGTCTCTCTAATAAACCTTGGGATTCTGTTTTCAAAATGTGTGCAGTAAAGGCTTAAACTGCATTGCTTAAAACATGTGCTGGTCAAATCAATGCATTTTTCACTCAGGGAGCAACAGCAGAGAATAAAAGCACTGATGACATAGGTGCAGACTATGTTCTTAAACTGTTTATTTTCATTCGGCTTATCAAGGGGGCTCTCTATCACAACAAAGTATTGCAATAAAATAGAAATTGCAATATGTATAGCCCAATCGACCACGGTACACATTAGTTAATCATGACAACTAGAGGCTGATTCCTACACAGTTTTACAAACAAATGTAAAACAAGAATTTATTGATAATGGAACAAAGTTTAACAGGCATCATAAAGATGCTGCATGTCTCAGCTAAACATACTTTTGAACTTATCGACAGACTTAATCATCATAAAGAAAATATCATAAATAAATGCGATTGATTTGCTATATTACAAAATCTGAATGTGAACGAGAAATATACAGAAACTGTAACTAATTCTGCAGAAGGTTATAATATGAACAATCTGATGTATATATGTGGTAAAAGTACAGCCTGAACGATCTAACAGCACTACAACCTGCTTGGATTATCTCTAGCTGGTGAATTCTGTCCTATTAGTTTGCCAGACCTTGAATGAACATACACTTTACCTTTAAAAAAATATACAACTGGACAACTTATAAAATAAAATGTATATACAAACACACAAAGCACAAACAAGCATTTTACAAGCAATAAAGATGATTTGTGTTGTCATTTGCATGGTCAGCAGCCATTATTTTGTACGTGACATGAAAACTTTTAAAGGACAAATCATTTAGTCTGTTTTGCATTTTTTCCCCAATTCAAACGAGCATGAAAGTAATGTGGTTAATGCTACTTCAATCCAGAACCCTTTTCAAAAGTTAACATAACTATGAGAGCTGAGCATATCTGTGATGTCAGCTCAAGTAATAAGAAGTGATGAACCCAACATGTATCTCATAATCACTTTCTTTTGTGTGCAGCTGACAAAATTTAGACTTTGCTTCCCCAAAATTTAGTTTTATATATAATTTGCTCAGCTGCATTTTCACTCATTGATAACTCCCAAATGTTGGATTTAAAAACACATTGATATTAACACTGCTTTGGCAAATGTAGAATTGCTGTTTGTGTCCTTCTTTAAAAAACTCCCCAAAAGATAAAAGATAGAGCTCTGTTAAATATGAATAATGCCATAAAAACCAATTTGACCATTATTATCTTTTGGAATAAGAAAAAGGGTAAGTTTAATAATTATCTATGATCCAATGTGGATGATTCATTTTTCTGTGACAAAAAGAAAACAAAACATCTTCAAAGCCTGAAACTTTTCACTTACAATGCTTTTCAGTTAAACATCCAGCTAAGACTTATTGGCCAGTGTCTTTAGTTTCTTGATATTCTTGAATCTGTTTCTAGATCTTAAGCATGGTTGGAGTGTCGACTAGGGATGGGTATCGTTTAGGTTTTATCCGATACTGGTGCCAAACCGGTACTTTTGAAATGGTGCCAGTGCTTAAACGGTGCTCGAACCAGTGCTTAAAGAATGGAAAACACAAACTTGTCCTAAAACCTCTCATTTTTAGCTGTTTTTTTGTAAAAAGATAACAATGTTAGCCTTTTCTGCAGCTATAGGGCATATATGGTATCACTCTTGGCTGGAAGCAGTCCTTAAACAATGGAAAAAAACACCAACTTTGTCCAAAAACCTCTTATGTTTAACTGTTTCCCACTTTTTCTTTGGTTATTTTAGCCTTTTTGGCCAGGGTGAAGGGAGCATCTGCCATCAAACAAGAAGACAGCCGCATGTAACTATGACGGTGTTTGCTAGTTCATCTTACATGCATTAATTTAATAGCGTGATTAGCCTACTCAACGTAAATTACACACGAACAACATTAAGCCACTCACCCAGAGAAGAACGGCTGCTGCTGCCATCATCATCTGTCATCATTTCTGCTACACTGGCAGGGCTAGGGGCCAGGACTCTCCTCTTCAGGTTCTTGGGGGATGTTGCTAACTCCGGGTCCGATAACAGGCACCACACCCGCAGTAGATGTGCTCGGTGTGAGGTCTCGCAGCAAGCTATCAAATACGGTGCATTTCTCGACTTAAAAAAAACACTATGCGTCGCCAGGTGTTTCATCGGATTCGAGGTGTTACCTCCTTTGACAGTATCACAGTATCACCTTAAAGCACTTGTTGCAGGCTGCTGAGTTTGCATCTTTTGCTGTGAAGTACAGCCAGACTTTTGACCACTTCGCCTTGGGCATTTTTAATCTGTAGCTCTGCTCTAAAAGAACGTATGTACCTGGGCCCGCCTACTATCCTCGGAAACGTAAAATGATTGGCTAGAATCCAAAGTGTATGACATCTCAGGGGAAAAAAAGCACCGAAATAAATCACCGAAATGTGCGCTGCTTTTCGGTCTGGTTGCTACCGTTTATGTCAGAACTGGTGCCATCATGGCACCGGATACTGGTACCCATCCCTAGTGTCGACTAGAGCCCATCTTAAGTATGTAATAAAACTGTTCCCAATATTTTAGCATACTATACTTTGTCAAACCATGTAAAACTATATTATCTGCTGCACTCATATTGAATCCTTGTCTTTACTTGTTGGTATAACAGCAACATGAGAGTTTTCCTGCCCTATGCAGATACAGCAGAGGTAACACCAAACAGCTGGGAAGGTTAAAACAGATAAGACATATTAACATCAAACACTTCCCAGTGCTGCTCACTATATTTGAGGTATTGAGAGCATTATATAAAAGCACCGCAACAACCCATACCCACACAGCACAGCTTATAGCCGTGACAGTGTAGAAAGCTCTCAGCTTTGATTTTTCAACTGTCTCCCGTTCCCCACCCCCTTCCCCTGGCCCTGGGCGAATCAGAACAAAGAGAACAGAGAGGCTGCAGAAAGATATGATTATTATTGAGGGAGCCAAAATGCAGAATGTTGGGGCAGATTGGTGGTTAGGAGGTAATAAGAGTACAACACCCGTCAGTCCAAAGCTCAGCAGCCAAACACAGCAAATGCTGATGTTTCTGATCCTGACCCCACGGGCATTTCTTAGACTCATGTAGGTGATGGGGTGAACAACAGCCAGATAACGCTCTACACAGGTCAGGAGGTGGAACAATATCTCTCCGTAATAAGCAACATAAGAAGCATAAAATCCTACTGCCTCACTCAAATCAATTGTGTATAGTCCCCAAGACATGAAGCTACACCCTAAGACCCCAATCAGCTCCATGGCAGCCATGTGGTAGGTGAAGATGTCAGAGTGGCTTGCTGTTTTAAAGGAGCGCTGCCGCCGCCCTCTTTGGTAACCCACATAAAAGACGAGGACACAGACAGTGATGAGGAGGGTGATTTTCACTGCATAGTATGGAATCAATTTCGATGAACTTATGGAGCAGATATCATCCATAATATAGTTGGAGGTGGAGTTAGGTGACATATCTGCTGTATGATGTAGGTCTGAGGGAAAAAAAACAGTTAGAGGGACAGACAGTGGAAGTACTGACAGTTCACAATTATCTTATTAAGATGCATTATAACATATTCTAACATAGAATCATAATCGTCAACTTGTTATTATATAACCAAACTGAGATGGATGGGAAACTGTATATATGTGAGAGGGAGAGAGAGAGCATAGCACTTGCATAATATCATATTATCAACCTGGCGGAGTATGATTAAAAAGGATAACTAAACAAAAAACAGAGAAAACATATATGTATGATATCAAAAAAAGGTTTTCATCTCAAAATGAATATGAATATTTCAAATACAAACAGATCATGTCTCTTATCTATGACATGACATAGTTCTATAATCCTTTCCCTCTTTCCTAATAAAAAAACAGATAACTTGTCATCAACTAATTTAACTGAACCGACTCACTTAATTTAATCAATAGGTGATTATTGCTCAAAGCTGTAATAAAATCATGATGCTGTACCTGTATTGTTGCAAAGCACAATGAAGCTTTCTAGAGTAATGTAACAAAGAATAAAACAAAAAATTTTTGAAATAATAACGTTATTAGCCATTAACACGTTAATGCATGTAAGAGTATTCATTGTGCTGCCAATGGAAGGAATGAGTTGATCATACGAAAGCTGAAGTTCAGAAATTAAAAAAATGCTGAATTTTTTGCAAAACTGTTAATAAGAACTTCCTAACATATGCAATAAAACCCGATATATGATCTAATCACAGAAAAAGCAAGAAATAAAAGCAGATAACATTGAATCCTAGAGTAATTTATAGTAAACACATAGTAAAGTATGTAAAAGCATTAACTGTCTGCCATCAGAAGGAATTCTTTAATTACATGAAACCTAATGTTTAGAAATAAATAACAAATACATTTAAAAAACTGCAAGCTTCATCTGGGATTGATACACTTTAATCTTAGTAGCATTATGTTAAAATGATAAAAAAAAAATAGGTCAAATACTTATGAAAAATAAAGCATTTATGAAATAAAGTGTAACTATATTATAAGGTATTAAAGATCACCTTTTTAATTGTTTCCTCTGGTTCACCTGTTCAAACTGACCGACTGCTCCTCACTCGAAATGTGCACTGATGCTTCTGCCAGTGTTCAGGTTGCTCACAGTTCAAACAGCAGCGGAACAATGGGAGCTTTTGCGTGACTCTATAGATAGTTATCGTAAATTACAGAAGGAAAGAATACTTCAGCATATGTGTCACGATGCAGTTTTTCCATGTACCATGGACACCAAGGACACTAAACAAACTAACAAAGAGTTTTGTAATTGGTGCATTTGGTTTAGGTTCAGTTTTTGTATGTGACAGAAAATAACACACAGTTTAAGAGTGGCAAGGATGTGTAAATAGTGGGGAAAAACATTTTTAAAGATGTTTAAAGTCTATGTTTTACTCTATCAATCCATTACATCTGGCAGTATTCAAATGGCTCTTAATCTAATACAGGTGTTCATTCAAATTAAGCAGTATCATGCAGTCCGTGTGTTTATAAAGCAGTTTGATGGGATATGCTTTACAGAATGTGTGTGATGATTTTAGTATGCATAACTCTAACTTCCATTATTATCAGCAAACTTAGGCATGACTCATACTGCAACCCATAACAATGTGTTAGCCTTCGAAAAAGGGAATATCAGTTTAAACCAGTTTTTCAGATCTCCTTAGCCTACAATTACCCACTAGAACTCTCCAGTGTTTCAGTCAGTTGCTTTTCCTGGTCCTCATCTCCCACTTAAAATCAAAAGGTGACAGGTCTTTCTCCATTGCTGCTCTGCTGAGATTCTGGAGCAGTCTTTCCTGTTTAATAAAGTCCTCATCCTCTTTGGAAATCTTTGAACTCTTCAGGTTAAATATCTGTCATTAAATCATCTATAATGACCAACACAACAACTCCAAACAATAAACCTAACCTTGTGTTTGGATTTTAATAAAGTGATTAAAAAGATTTTAACCTTCAAATATCAATGTTATTGTGTTTCACTGGTAGTGTAAGTCTAAAAAACCAAACAAAGTAATATGTAATTCTGTTTTTCATAATACATGTATAAAAAATGACATGTTAAACATTTTTCCAAATGAAAATTTAATTTTCATAAACATGGCAATAACTCGAAATAAACAAGCACTAAAACGACAAGAGCCTTTTCCCTTTTAGCTCAAAGCCTTACATACTTGAAGAATAAATGGCAAACCAGGAGAGCAAACACAAAAGCTCAGAGTATTTAAAAAACAAAATGAACAAAACAATGAAAAAGGCTCATGGTACTCAATTACTCTACATTATTGTGTTTTACTTACACTTTTCAGTTGTAGTTGCTGACAATAAATAATATTGATTTGAATAATTAAGGATTTTAGTACAATATGCTGATGAGTATAGATACCCATTTCTCACATATTTTGATTCAATTTTAAACAAAAATATTAAGTACATGCAAAAAAGATATTCTGTGAACCACACACTGAATTTTTTGTCTGAGATAAATGTAAATAAATACCTTAATTTAACACAAACACATACGTTAACATTTTAGACATTTATTTCAACTTATCAAACTCAAATAATTACTAAAAGGATATTCATAGATTTTATCAGGCTCATCTAACTTATATTTATAGTGATATTTACTAAGCCTCTGAATTACTTTTTTGAGTGTAGCTAATAATTAGCCTTACTGTCAGGGCCAACAGACTAAGAGAGGCGTTGAAATGCTGCTCCAGTGGAACTTTATTGTTTCAGATGTGGCGAACACACAGTCGAGTCTTAACGGCTTACTTATAACTTGGTTCATTAGTCACTCTGCGCTGGCTGCATTGGTTTTATTATTATTTACATGCCTTCATCTTCCCTTTCTCGTCGGTAGCCACTCGCACTTTTCGACTCTCCTTTTTCTCCCTCCCTCGCGCTCTCACACACACACACACAACGGGAGGGGCAGTCTCAAACATCCTCCCTCGTTAGGGTGGAAAAAAATATAAATTTTTTATTTAAATTATTAGATGAAGCTGTTATTAGATAAAGCTCATTCAGCGCCGCTGTCTAAAATTGAAATATTGTTAATAACATTGGGTGCAGAGGGTTTTTTGCAGCATGCTTACACACACATGATAATGGTTTGAATATCTCTACCTCTTGGGTCTTGACGGAGGCGGTCACACTTTCTCCTTCTCCCTTATGCTTTCTGCTTGGCTTCTCAAGTTTTTGTATAGTCTCACTTATTCTCTCACCATAAGAGTCTCCCAGACCTGTTCTCTAAAAATCCAAAGAAGAATTATGGATTTGATCAACTGGTCCCTTAACCCTCTGGGGTCGCTGGACGCGCGTCAAAATCACATGACCAATTTAAGACGACACAGCTACAAGATGCAGCACGTCAGAGTCTACATACCAGTTTTTGAATTGTGTCGATGGGCCATGTAAAACCAGAGTTATGATAATAAATACACGCGATGTTTTTTTCTGAACAAAACAGTGGTGTTTACAGCGGGAAGAACGGTAAAAACGGCGTTTTCTACAGACAGCGCTAGCGTACACTCTCCCTTTGCGAGTGAAAAAAGAATAACAAAAAATACCCCTTCCCTATTGGTGTTAGAGTTTACCATGTCAGCCAATCAAAAAAATGATATGGCAACATGTGACCTTTCGTTGTTTAGGGAGAAGGGGACGTTTTTAGGAGTGACACCCGTGACGGAAAGCGGGCGAGCGAAAGAAAGAGAGAGAGCGAGTTTTCATATGTGAGACATTAGTGACGTTTAGCGTGTTTGGAGGCTATAGTTAGTGTGTTGTGTAGTTATTGTCTTGTATTGTGTGTCAGTTAGACTGCTAAATTTCATATTTGCTCTAAAAAAGCCGTCAAAGGCAGATTCCAGTGTAAACGCTGTTCCCTGTGGTGTTCTCCTCTGTCTTATACTGAACACAGACTACATTTTTTGGACTGGCACAAATAATTTGTGTGCCTTCTTATTTGATCCAGCACACCTGATTGTTCTGTAAATAGATTTAAATGGTTATATGAAAATGCCTGAGGCCTTTGCTGCATTTTTAGGTAAATAGTACCATATAACTTTGTTGTTTGCAAAACTTGTGCATAATTTTTAGAAATGTACAATTTCTATTTGCATTTCAAGTTATGAAAATGATTCGTTAAACATGTTTGTGGGTTTTACAGTAAAAAATATAACTTTTTTCTACTCGGATTTTGAATTTTTTGTCTGAATTTAGATCAACTGTGCTAATATAGTATGCCAAAATGAAAAAATAACTGAAATTTCAGATATTTGAGGTTGTGCTGAAAATAATGATACCAAACAAGGCAAGAAAAACATATTTTAAAGGTGAAATATAGAGGTAAAATCAAAAGTAGTCAAAAACGGCCAATTATACCCTGGACCCCAGAGGGTTAATGAAATTGACAAACTCCAGGACTTGGGAGAGCCCGATTGTCCTGTGGAGACGTTTGCTGCTGGATACTTGATGGTCGGTTGCGTCGTGTGTCTGGCGACACTCTCCATGGAGGACATTGAACAACATCTACCAATTTGGAACCACAATAACAGAGCCCCCCTGGCGCCACCTGGATGCTCAAGTTAAAAGCTGACGGGAATAACAAAGTTCTCCTTAGATAACAAGACTTGTTGTGACTCTCTCCCCCATCCTTCAAGGCCACCCGCATTGGCTGAAGACTGTTGACGTGGATGAAGGGACCTGTCTACCCCATGTGTTGTTTGTTGAATGTATATATGGTCAGAGGGGTAAGATGGCGCTGGCATAAGGCCGGTAGCATCAACCCAATTTCCTTCGGGGCCAACCTTCGGGCTCAATACAGTTTTATTGAATTGAATTGAACTGAATTGAATAGTCTCTGGGTCAGGAAGTCCATACTGGGCTTTAGGATCAGCAGAATAGTAATAGATAATATTAGATAATCAAGGCAACACAGGGGGTTTATTGTGTGTCTGTCTTTTTGATTCCAGGAGGAGTTGATACGACGCAAGGTTGGGCTGAATGGGGAGGATTCGCAGCAGACTGCCATGTTCATGTTGGAAGAAGATAACCAAAATAATCTTTTGTATTGTACAGTATATAAGCTGTACAGGGTTATCCTTGGTGTGAGGCAGACTATTGTATCACACTGGGGTCCGGCGCTGTAAAGTTGTATTTTCAACTGCTGAAGTAAATTAAATCTTTTTAAGCGACAGATATTTCTACTGAAAAATGTGAACACAACACCTTGCAGCATGCACTATGCCTGTAACACTCTGCTCATACTGCCTTCATACTAAATAATTTTTTTAATAATTTTGTTTTTAAATTGTGCTTTACGTCACCTCTACTTTATGGCTCCAAGTAGAGGTGACGTGGGATGCAAGTGGCTCACCCCGGCTGCAAGTTTGAGGCCCCTGGCCTAGAGAGAAGAGTTGCAGGTAAGAGGAGTGATGAGCTGCTTCACTTCTTGCCTACCAGCACGTCCAGCAATTTGGCTGGCCATATGCTGCAGCGATTGTGAAGTGGAGACTGCAGCTGAGTCCACTACTGCTGAACCTTTGGATGGCCGACAAAACTGATCTTCCGATGTTTTCAGCTAAATCGCTTGCCTACCGCCATGTGCTGGTAGGCAAGAAGTGAAGCAGCTCATGGCTGTGAGAAATGACCATCAGGGCAGAGCAGACACAATCTGACCACTTTTGCACCGGATGTTTTCATAAAGCTTACAAATGGCGCCCATATATGTATGTTTCCTTGTCTATACATATCTATGTATATATTGGACCCCCTAATGATCCTCTACCTAATCACATGAGCCAAGGTGTGAAAAAGGTTGTAGGTCACAATCAGCCAGGGTTTCGGGTGAGCTCATAGTGAAACCTGGCCCCACCCTATCATGTGATTTCCTGAGGTCAGATGGCCCAGGGTGTGAGTGGGCATTAAGGCGTCTGGGAAGGGATCTCAAAACTGGATTATAGATGGCAGACAGTTGGTGTTGTAAGCCACTGCCTCTGTTCAAAGATGGTCGCTCACAGTGGACATAGATGGCCTCTTTCACTCCTCTTTCAAACCATTTGTCCTCTCTGTCCAAAATATGAACATTGGCATCCTTGAAAGAGTGACCTTTGTCCTTTAGATGCAGATGGACTGCTGAGTCTTGTCCTGTGGAGGTGGCTCTTCTATGTTGTTCCATGCGTTAATGAAGTGGCTGTTTGATCTCTCCAATGTAGAGGTCTGGGCATTCCTTGCTACACTGTACAGCATAGACTACATTATAAACTTTGTGTTTTGTCATTGAGATTTACCAGTTTTTGTCTGAGTGTGTTACTGGGTGTGAAGTACACTGGGATGTCGTGCTTGGAGAAAATTCTCCTGAGTTTTTCTGATACACCGGCTGCATAGGGGATGACAATGACGTTACGTCTGTCTTTCTTATCCTCCCTCGCTGGGTTCTGGTCATCTATTCTGTGTATCTTTGCTGACTTGATGAAAGCCCAATTAGGATAACCACATGTTTTAAGAGCTTCCTTTACATATGTGTGTTCCTTCTTTTTCCCCTTCAGGCTTAGAGGGAACATTTTCTGCCCGGTGGTGTAGGCTCCTAATTACTCCAAGTTTGTGCTCCAGAAGGTGATGGGATTCAAAGAGGAGGTACTGGTCCATTTGTGCGGGCTTCTGGTAAACTTCAATGTTGAAATTTCTATTTTCTTCAATGCGCACGGCGCAGTCCAGGAGTTGTTAAGTTCTGAGTTATCAGTTGGGTTACTTAATATATTATCACTCTTTTTACAACTATATGAATCTACTATTGCTGTGTGATTTATTACTATTACTAAAGGTTACTCACCATACCAATACCAACTAGATTTTTAAATTTTAACATAAAATGAGTAACAGTAGGGTGGACTTTTTTTGGACAATTTTTGCAGCAATCTCGTATAGAAAACTATTCCGCGCGTATATAAAACAGGTTCGTGGCTCTGAACCGTAGTAAAGGGACTTCTGGCTAATACGTCGGGTTCGTGTCGGGCTCGTAGCCAAAAAATAGCTTTACCTTGTTGGCTGGGTCAACTTTGCTTGCGAGAGACAGAGAGAAGCTTTGAAAGGCTGCTCTAAAGGAACTTATTGTTTTGGAGGAAAACACGAACACTGTACAGTCGAGTCTTAATAGCTTACTGACAACTGGGCTCGTCAGGCACTCTGCAGTGGTTATTATTATATTTACATGCTTCCATCTCCTGTTTCTGGTCGGTGACAGCTCGTAATTTTCCTTTTTCTCCCTCCTAGCACTCACAGACACATAACAGGTATGGCAGTTAGTGATGGTAAATTCAATTCGTTTTACTGAATCGAGTTTTAATGAATCACTCACCAAAGTGAATCGGGTTTCTTGAGTCATTTGAGTCACTGAGTCAGTTGACCAGAGAGTGCAAAAATGTATATTTTCACTCAAACTTAATTTGTTTCTCTTTTAATGTAAATCCTACTGCTAAGATGAATGATTGTAAAAGAAAACAACTATTTTCTTTGGAGCAAAAAAATTCTAAAGGGAACATTTTTTTTTTTTTTTTTTTATTGGTATTTTCCTTAAATGTGTCAAATATATATTTTACTCTTCTAAATGTCCACTGAGCTGTGAGCCAGGGGGCGGTAAAGTGCCTTAACATTGGTTGCCAACCCAGAAGAAGAAGAAGAAGCTATGAGCCAGGAGGGAGGGGGTGAGTGAGTGAGTGATTCGTAACAGGAAGGGAGGGGGTGAGTGAGTGAGTGATTCGTTCAACTCGTTTGAGCTGTGAGCCAGGAGGAAGGGGGTTAGTGAGTCCTGAGTGATTCGCCTTATGCTATGATTCAGCACAGCAAGGGAGGGGGTGAGTACCTCAAATGTGCTGTTAGCATGCTAGCTGAGCGATGCTACTGTGAACCGAGGAGCTATTGTCTTGATGTGAGCTTCTACTCAGGGTTTTTTCTTCCAGTTCAGAGCAGGAATGTTTTTGTTAATAAACTGGCTGTTGTTTTTTTCCCCACAATTTTAATTATAAGCTAAATATATTTCTACTAATGGAATTAGTTTGCTAACAGCAACAGGGATGAGTCAGTGAGTCAGTTGCGCTTGTGAATCATGATTCACGAGTCAGTAAAGTGATTCTCGAGTATTGAACAATTCGTTCACGAATCGAACATCACTAATGGCAGTCCATTCTCCCTGCAGCACAGACTACACTGCCCATGAGGCTACATTCTTTAGGGCTGTGCCTGTAACACTCTGCATATTCCCTTCATATTAAATAATCTTTTAGAAAATAATTTTTAATAATTTTTAAAAATATTTCTTCACGTCATTATGCGGCCACAAGTAGAGGTGACATGGGCCGCGAGATTGAGACACAGGCATTAGAGCCTCTTAATGTGTGTTTTGTTTGGGTTTCCACCAGAGTGGAATTACCAGAATTAGAAAGGGCATAGCCCAGGGGTGGGCAACTCCAGGCCTCGAGGGTGTCCCTGCAGGTTTTAGATGTGTCCTTGAACCAACACAGCTGATTTAAATGGCTAAATTAGCTCCTCAACATGTCCTTAAGTTCTCCAGAGGCCTGGTAACGAACTAATCATGTGATTCAGGTGTGTTGACCCAAGGTGAGATCAAAAAACCTGCAGGACATCGGCCCTCGAGGCCTAGAATTAACCACCCCTGACATAGCCTAATATATGAAACAGGAAAAGACCGCCGTGTAATCCATTTATTTCAGAACGTGTTGGTCAGATGTATGCATTTTTGACCTAGGGAGCAATAATAACAAGTATTGATGATATGGATGCAGACTACATTCTTGAGCTGTCTATTTTCATTCAGCTTATAGAGTGTGCTCTCTATTACAACAAAGTATTACAATAAAATAGAAATTGCAGTATGCACAGCCAACAGGATCACAGTGAACATTAATTGTCATAGTAACACTGTGGCAGGCAGAGCTAGGCAGCTTTACTTGCTACAACTAAGGCTATGTTCACACTGCAGGCGAAAGCGCATCAAATCCGATTTTTTTGACCCTATGCAACCCATATCCGATCATGGTATGACAGTGTGAACGGCACAAATCCAATATTTTCAAATCCAATCTGGGTCACTTTCGTATGTGGTACTTAATCCGATACATATCCGATGTTTTAGCAAGCGACTGCTGTTTGAACCGTCATGTCGCATTAAATCCGTCTTTTACGTCACTGACACAAGACAGACGCCAATTATCAGTGCCGGAGAAGCGCCCGAGAAGACATCGCGAACGCTTCCTGGCCATCCAGTGTAGATGTTAGTGAAACTGTTGGGAAGACAACGTTGGAGAAACGTGAACATTTTATTTGTACTGTATAATCTGCAGATTCTGACAGAAATCTGCAACTATCCTTTGAAGCACCGCTCCTCTCTAAAACAGCAATAAGGATCATTATTAGGTTATTTACATTATTATGTAAATAACAAAATAACTTAAAGCAAAAATTGGGAAATGTAAAGTCCGAAGTCTTTATATTAAGGGCCATCAGTCAAACAATATTGTTTGCTCTGGGTCTAAACAGAGTGTGTCGTGTGTGACATCCTCTTTTGCGCATCCGGGCCGCTTTGAGGGTTCACACTAGAGAGCGTTTGCTGTCGCATTTTATTTGTAGTGCGAACAAGCAGCCAAAAAAATCGGATTTGATCAAAAAATCAGAATTGAGCATTAAGACCTGCAGTGTGAACGTAGCCTAAGAGACTGAAAATGAAATACAACTATATAAAACTCCACTTGAAACTAGGAAATCTGAGCGACAATAAATATTAGAAACCCATGGAAAACACACAGTAAACAGTGGATGACATGACAATGAAAAGAGGGAGACTGAGGATTTAAATACACACACAAGATAACAAGGGAATGCACCACAGGTGGGAACACAGCTGGAACTCAGCAGAACACATGAGAGGGTACATGAGAAAGAAACATCCAAAGGAAAATAAGACTGATTCTTACACATTATTAAAGTCATACATTTAAAAAATGCATGTACTAATAATAGAGAGAATTTTATATATATATTGTTTTGCATTCTTCCCCATTCATTCAAGGATTACCGCAAAGTGTTACTTACAGATGTATGACCTCATCGCATCAGGTAATAACAATTTATGGGCCCAGCATACATACATACAGTTTATAATCACATTGTTTTGTGTGCAGCTGATGAAATAGTCTTGTGGAAGACATACCCAAAATTTGAAGCACTAAGTCTTAGAGGAAATTTCCTCTGCTCCACTTTTCAGTCATCAATAACTCCTAGATACTGGATTTAAAAACACATGAGCATTAGTACTGTTACATCACACTTCATCAGTGTGGACAAATGCAGGATTACTGATCATCATTATCTTTTTGGGATAAGAAAAGGAAAAGGTTTTATGATCGTGTATGATCCATTTTGTACATTTCATTTTTCTGTGACGCAAGCTATAAAATTCCAGGATCTGGTCAAGTTTAAAACAGTGCAAATAATATATAAGGCAAGGAAAGGGATGCTCCCAATCGAAATAAGTAAATGGTTCTTAGAAAGAGAAGGGAGGTATAATTTTAGAGGGAAGTGGAATTTAAAATTACAAAAAGTAAGAACAACATTGAAAAGGATGTCTATTTCAATAGCGGGAGTTAAATTCTGGAATGAGTTAAAAGAAGAAATAAAGGTCAGTAGTGATATAAACCAGTTTAAAATAAAACTCAAAAAAGAATTTTTAAAAAAGTATAAGAATGAAGAAAATGCAATTAACCAAAGACAGCAGTCAAACTGATGTTTATTTTCTTCTACAAATTAGCAAATCTAAATATAGTTTTAGTTGAACATGAGAAATTTTTTTTTTTTTTGTGATGTTATTATGTTCTAAGTTGAAGGCATTGTAAACGTTTTTGTTGTTCAAATTTAGATGATGAGGATGTAAACCTGAGGGGGTAGGGCTAAATAAGTATATACTTCTGCCTACTCCTTTTCAAACAACTGCATGGAATGATTTTATGAAATGTTGGTGAATGTATATGTTTGAAATAAAAATGAACTGAATTGAAGAGGACAGGAACAGCTCTAACTCGTCCTTTTTTTTAGTCACCATACAACACGATAGCACAAACCTAACAAAGTGGGAAATTGCATTTGTCCAGACCCATCTCTCTTTCCACTTCACCATGAGATGAATAATTGGTCTAGCATCTACATTCCTCCTTTAATTCCCACATCCAGGTAAGACTGGTTTAATGGGTTTAGTTTCTTGATTTTCTTGGATCTTAAGTGTGGTTGGAGTCTTGAAAGGCCCTGTCTTTTGATGGCAATAAAACTGAAATTGTCCCAAATATTTTAGTATATTCAACTTGCAAAATCATTTAACTCTCTCGGGTCCCTTCAAGTTTAATCTTTGTCTTCATTTGTTGATACAACATGAACATGAGAGCTTTTCTGCCCTATGCAGATACAACAGAGGTAACACCAAACTGCTGGGCAAGTTAAACCAGACCAGGTACGGTAACACTAAACACTTGACAGTGCTGCTCACTAGATTTGAGTTGCTGAGAGCATTACATAAAAACGTCCCAACAACCCATAGCCACACAGCACAGGTTATAGCCGTGATGGTGTAGAAAGCTTTCAGCTTTGATTGGTCAACTATCTCCTTTGCTCCACCTCTTTCCCCTGGCCCTGGACGAATCAGAAAACAGATTACAGAGAGGCTGCAGAAAGATATGATTATAACGTAGGGAGCCAAAAGGGAGAACAATGGGGCAATTTTGTAGTTAGGAGGTAATAAATTTGTAGCACATGTCAGTCCAAGGCACATCAGCCAAACACAGCTGATGCTGATGTTTCTGATCCTGACCCCACGGGCATTTCTTAGACTCATGTAGGTGATGGGGTGAACAACCGCCAGATAACGCTCTACACACGTCAGGAGGTGGAAAAATATTTCTCCATAATAAGCAACGTTACAAAAATATAATCCTACAGTCTCACTCACTAAGTGATTAGTGTATGCACCATAATAGATGAGGAAGCACCCCAAGATCCAGATCAGCTCCATGGCAGCCATGTGGTAGGTGAAAATGTCAGAGTGGCTTGCTGTTTTAAAGAAGCGCTGCCGTCGCCATCTTTGGTAGCCCACATAAAAGACGAGGACACAGACAATGAGGAGGAGGAGGATTCTCACTGTATAGTAGGGAATGAATTTGGATGAATTTATGGAGCAGATGTCATCCATAATGTAGTTGGAAGTGGAGTTAAGCGACATATCTGCAGTACGATGTAGGTCTGAGGAGAAAAAAAAAATCAGAGGGACAGACGTGAAGAAAACATCAACCAATACTCTGACATAGAATCTTAATTGTCAAACAACTTTTTAATGAAAAACCAAAATGACATGGGTAGGAAATTGCTGAAACTGGAAAAATTATACCCACAAAGCAAAGCGCAATGGCAGTGGGTCTTTTTAGATTAATGTTACAAAGCTTGTTAATTGGCTTTTCAGCACTAATTCAGCACTAATAATACAACCCGTTCTCACTCCCAAATCGTAACATTTTACGCTAGGTGACAAATCGTCAACATATTACGTTTTCGGGCACCCAAGGCGTTCCTACGTCACGACATCGGAAAACTGCGGACACATGAGAACCGTTTGGACTCAATCCACACATCTTCGCTTTTTCCCTTAAAATCGCTTTAGAAAACACTATTTCACCTCATTAAAGTGCTGGTTAAGGTTAGGAATAAGGTTATGGTTAGGTTTAGCGATAAGGTTAGGTTTAGGCTTAGGTATACGGTTATGGTTAGGTTTAGGCATAAGGTTATGGTTAGCTTTAGGGATAAGGTTAGGTTTAGGCGTAGGGATACGGTTATGGTTAAGGTTAGGAATAAGGTTATGGTTAGGCATAAGGTTATGGTTAAGGTTAGGCATAAGGTTATGGTTAGGCTTAGTGATAAGGTTAAGTTTAGGGCTGCAGTACAGGGCTGGAAACCGCCGCGTACCATAACAACGTGGAAGGTCACCTTTCGCGTTCCTCAGGAACGCCGCAGGACGTGACAAAAAGTCGGGATGTTACGCCTCGGGAGTGAGAACGGGCTCAATAATAAGTTCCTATTCACACACACACACACACGCACACACACACACACACACACACACACACACACACACCTCTCTCTCTCTCAATATATATATATATATATATATATATATAGTGAGAGAGAGAGAGAGAGAGAGAGAGAGAGATACACACATTTAAAAAAATATTCATGATCTAATCAAAGAAAAAGCAAAATTACAAAATGGTAGATAACATTTATCAGATACTAAAGTAATGTTAAGTTAACACAGATTAATGTCAGACCATCCACTCTCTGAGCTGCCATCAGAAAGAATGAGTTCATTACATGAAACCAAGCTTCATCTGTGATTGATGCACTTTAATCTCAGTGGCATCATGGTAAAATGATTCAAAGCAGCTCAAACATGAATAAAAAAATAAAGTATTTAAAAATTAAAGTGTCAGTATATTATAAGTTATTAAAGAGCACCTTTTTAAGTTGGATTGTTTCCTCTGGTTCACCTCTTCAAACTGACCGACTGCTCCTCACTCAAAATGTGCACTGATGCTTCTGCCAGTGTTTAGGTTGCTCACAGTTCACACAGCAGCTGAACAATGGGAGCTTTTTGCATGACTCTATAGGTGGTTACCATGAATTACAAAAGCAAATAATGCTTCAGCATTTGGGTCACAATGCAGTTTTTCCACAGTACATCTGTATTTTCTAACCATTAAGGATAGTTCAGGTACCAAATGTTTTTCATCTGTCAGAAAATAGCAGTGCAGTGTAGGACTATCAAGGAATAAAAAATGGGGAAAGTTTTTTTTTTTTTTTAACATTTTTAATGTCAGTGTTTTACTCTATCAATCGATTACATCTGACAGTATTCAAATGGCTTTTAATGTAAGACAGGTGTTCATTCAAATTAAGCAGTGTCATACCCCCCGTGTGTACATAGAGTAGTTTGATGGGATCTGATTTACAGTATGTGCGAGATGATTTTAGCATGCATAATGTTAGCTTCCATTAGCAGAGTTAACCTTTATAGAGGTTGCAGCCCATAATACTGTGATTTAATGTATACACTGCAAATAATCATTAATAATTAATACTGGTTTTATTTTGTTGTATTTATCCGCGACACCTTAAAGGCCGGTCTGTAAAAATATTGTCGGACATAAGCTCTCCATCAGAAGAAAGTATTATGATAAAATGGACATTGCAGTATGTAAGCCATCAGGACCACAGTGCAGATTCATTTGTGTTGTACATAAACATGATAACAACCATAGACTGATTCCTACACATTTTTATTAAAATAAATATAAATAAAGAATGTACTGATAAAGGAAAGAAATTCAACTGGCCTGAAGAAGGTGTCTCAGCTAAACCTACTTTTAAACTTGCCAACAAACCTAATCAACATAGCCAGCAAAACATGTCATAAACAGACACAAATTATTTTCCATATTACAAAATTAGAATGTGAAGAGAAATATATAGGAGCTTCATCCCATAAATTCTCTAAAAGGTTCAATGAACAATTGATGCTTACTTTATTTTTCCCATGTATGTTTGCTTACAGTACAGCTAAAAATGCCTATAGGATCTGAATGGACAGCCTCCTGCCTCAGGGGCGACTCTAGGATCAAACATTTAAGGGGGCTCAGCTCCCAATCATAATGTCAGCAGTGCCTTGTTTTTACTATTAATGTAATATGCTGTTTGCAAATGTAATCAGTCTTTTTCACATTTGCAAACCTCAATTCAGTTGGATAAACATTACATCGTTACCCTCAAAAGAAACCTAATTAACTGGATGACCTTGTCCCGATTCTTTTATTTGAGGTTGAGAACAAACAACCAATGGTCCAGATGGGTTCAATCAAAACAATGATTTACTGAACACGCATGTGGGGAGCACGTACACCGGGGCATCATCAGCATAGATCTCCACTAGAAAGCACACTTCAAATTGATTTTGTATGTCAGGGTTCAGCCCCTTCTTGCATCAGCGGATAACATGCATCAGTTACAGTTAGTGACAGTTAGATATATTTCCGTTGTCAACAACCTTTTAAAATACTTAAAGAGCTGTCTCAACCGTCTTACACTCCAGGTGCTTCCTGTTGATCTGTTCTCTTTATGCTCGTCTCCGGACCATCCTGAGTACACCCTGTACTAAACTGTTGCTGTGCAGGCACATATGCAGTTGCAGCAAAATGTCTCCTACCTCTGACCTAGAAATTAATCTGTTCTCTGTGTCTGTAAGCGTGTTTGCATTGACCTTTCTGCACTCTAAGCCACTTCTCACAATATGTCAGTCTGGACAGTCCCGCCAGACGAAGCTTATGACCCTCAAAAGACTGAGTGCCAACTCTCATGAGCACATTTGCAATGTGTGTATGAAAATGATTATAACTACTTATTTACTAAAAGTTTTCACAAAATGCTACTAATAAAAGCCATGTTAATGTGTTTTCCACAACCTATATTAATGTCTAATAATAATCCAGAGTGAATAATCAGAGATTTCAATCTAATCCACCCGTTTTAGGGTTGAGCCTTTAGCAGTCAAACCCAAGGCAAACATGCATAATATTATTTTAGTGTCCTAATCGGATTGAGATGGTACACCAAATCATCAATCACTTAATCAGTACAGACAATGGAAAATCACCCTGCCACTCCACAGACCTTCACATTAAGGAAACTGGTAATAAGGTTGTTTCATATGCAAGTTTTTCAATTCATCCAAACATACCTTTTATTATGAAATAAATAGTATTTTCTATATTGTTTTAAGTTAACGTTCTTTGATGCTACTTATAGAACAAATAAAAATAAGCAGACACTTTATAAGTCACACAAACATCCCTGCATTATCGTAACAGTATGAACTTTTGCTATATGTGTCCTGAAATTAACTCTTCATCTTCTTTCTACCAGAGCAACAAACATCGTATTAGCCTAATGACAAGCCATGGTGCTAAAGCAGCAGCACTTCTGTGTGAGCGCACACTAACATCATGATAACAACAACACTGGACATAAAACCTTCATTTTCATTGTATCCTGTACTGTTGTCAGTAGACAAGTTGGAAAATATAACATTTGAAGACAATTACAGAAAATAACACAAAAATATGCTATTGTTGGTACTACTGAAATAATTATTTTTAGCAGTACTCTGGCCAGCAGCAATTATTCAGTATGTGACCTGAAGGCTTCCATCCATCCATGCGCTTCCGCTTATCCTTTCCAGGGTTGCGGGGGGCGCTGGAGCCTATCCCAGCTGTCATAGGACGAGAGGCAACGTACACACTGGACAGGTCGCCAGTCTGTTGCAGGGCTAACACACAGGGAAAAACAACCATCCACACTCACATTCACACCTATGGGCAATTTAGATTTTTCAATTAACCTATCCCCACAAAGTGCATGTCTTTGGACGGTGGGAGGAAGCCGGAGTACCTGGAGGAAACCCACACAAACACGGGGAGAACATGCAAACTCCACAGAGAAAGACCCTGGCCTGATGGTAGAACTGAACTCAGGACCTTCTTGCTGTGAGGCAACAGTGCCAACCACCGTGCCACCAACATGAAAACTTTGAAAAGACAAAAAATTTATTCAGTTTTGCAATTTTCCCCTTTCAAACAAGGATGAAAGCAAAATTTTAGTTTAATCCAGAACCCTTTTTAATGTTTGGGATAACTATGACAGTTGAGCATGTCTATGATCTCACATTTAGTAATAACAAGTAAAGGACCCAAAATATTTCTCATAATCTATGTCTTTTGTATACAGCTGATTAAAAAGTGCTTCAAATTTCAGGCTTGTATTCCCATTAACTTTGTTTTAGTTGAAATTTTCTCTGCTGCACTTTTGAGTCATTAGCAACATGTAACACCATGCAAATCTCTGTGGTGTGATCAAATTCAATCTTGTACTTCAGTTGTTGGTATAACTAAAACATGAGAGTTTTCCTGTCCTATGCAGATACAGCAGAGGTAACACCAAACTGCTGGGCAAGCTAAGCCAGAGCAGACACATCAACATCAAACACTTGACAGTGCTGCTCACTGGACCTGAGTTTTCAAGAACATTTAATAATATCACCCCAAGAAACCATAACCACAAAGCACAGGTTATAGCTGTGATGGTGTAGAAAGCTCTCTGTTTTGATTTTGCAACCATCTCTTTTTCCCCACCTCCTTCCCCTGGCCCTGGGCGAATCAGAACACAGAGTACAGAGAGGCTGCACAAAGATATGATTATAATGGAGGGAGCCAAAAGGCAGAACAATGGGGCAGTTCTGTAGATAGGACGTAATATGATTGTAACACCCATCAGTCCAAAGCTCAGCAGCCAAACACAGCTGATGCAGATGTTTCTGATCCTGACCCCACGGGCATTTCTTAGACTCATGTAGGTGATGGGGTGAACAACAGCTAGATAACGCTCTACACAAGTAAGGAGGTGGAGAAATATCTCTCCACAATAAGCAGCATTACAAACATCTAATCCTACTTTCTCACTCACTAAGTGATTAGTGTATGCACCATAATAAATGAGCAAGCACCCCAAGATCCAGATCAGCTCCATGGCAGCCATGTGGTAGGTGAAGATGTCAGAGTGGCTTGCTGTTTTAAAGGAGCTCTGCTGCTGCCATCTTTGGTGACCCACATAAAAGACAAGGACACAGAGAGTGAGGAGGAGGATGATTCTCACTGTATAGAAGGGAATGAATTTGGATGAATTTATTTGGCAGATGTCATCCAAAACATAGTTGGAAGTGAAGTTAGGTGACATATTTGCAGTATGATGTAGGTCTGAGGAGAAAAACAGAGACAGACAATAAATATTAGAATATTAATATGTTCAAATACAAAACATATTGTGTCTCTTATCCTTGACATTATATAGTTTTCTAATTCTTGTTAGTGCTCTCAGATTTACCTGATCTAAAAACAAGTATCTTGCCGTTGTTATGACTCCTTTTCACTACAGTTCAAAATGGGAGCAGCTCTGAGTCCAAGAGAGAATAGACTGTTTTTGTTTCATCATTAAAAATGAACTGATTTAACTGAACCAACTTACTGAATTCAGTCAAGATTAGGTTACTGCTCCAAGCTGTAATAAAACCATAGCGCTCTAACTTAAAGAAGAAAGCAGTCCCAGTGGGTCTTTTTAGAGTAATTTTGCAAAGAATGAAGCAAAAAAAAAAAAACTTTCACAATCATCACTGAAATAACTGTACAACATTAATAACAACAACTTTGTGATATATATATTTATAAAAAACAATTCATGATCTAATCACAGAAAAAGCAAAAATACAAAATGGTAGATAACATTTATCAGATACTAAAGTAATGTTAAGTTAACACAGATTAATGTCAGAGCATCCACTCTCTGAGCTGCCGTCAGAAAGAATGAGTTCATTACATGAAACCAAACGTTTAGAAAAAAAATATTGCAAGCTTCATTTGTGATTGATGCACTTTAATCTCAGTGGCATCATGGTAAAATGATTCAAAGCAGCTCAAACATTAATACATGAATGAAAAAATAAAGTATTTAAAAATTAAAGTGTCAGTATATTATAAGTTATTAAAGAGCACCTTTTTAAGTTGGATTGTTTCCTCTGGTTCACCTCTTCAAACCGACCGACTGCTCCTCACTCAAAATGTGCACTGATGCTTCTGCCAGTGTTTAGGTTGCTCACAGTTCACACAGCAGCTGAACAATGGGAGCTTTTTGCATGACTCTATAGGTGGTTACCATAAATTACAAAAGCAAACAATGCTTCAGCATTTGGGTCACAATGCAGTTTTTCCACAGTACATCTGCATTTTCTAACCATTATGGATAGTTCAGGTACCACATTTTTTACATCTCACAGAACATAGACTATCAAGGATGAGTAAATAGCGGGATTTAAAATAAAAAGATCTTTAATGTCAATGTTTAACTCTATCAATCCATTACATCTGACAGAGAAAACCCCAGCAATCATATGACCCCCTATGAGCAAGCACTTTGGCGACAGTGGGAAGGAAAAACTCCCTTTCAACAGGAAGAAACCTCCTAATCTTAAATACAGATGGTGTCTGTATCCCGAATCCAGACTGGAAGTGGTGTTTTACTTTTTTCTTTAAAAAGTACGGGAGAATGTCTGTTGTTTAAAATATTTAATTTGCTTCAGTAGTTGAAATTAGAAGTTTACAGCGCTGAACCTTTTGTTTGAAATTCCCCGTCTGCTTCACACTGGAGGATGACCCTCACAGCAGGCCGTACAGTTTTATACCATAAGAAAAACTCGTATTATTATGACTATCTTCTTCCGGAAGCGACGTGGCTGTCGTGCCTTCTCCCTGTGAATCTTCTCCTCTCTCCATTGACGTCTGACCTCGCCTCATATCTGCTCCTTTCCTGGAATAAAGAGAGAAAACAACTCCCTGCCTAGCCTTGATTATTAATACTATCCTACTGATTCCATTTATTGTGGAGATATCATCTGAATTTCAGGAGCGGGACCACTCCTCCTTCACACCCCCTCCGGCCTCAGGCTATAAAAGCCCCCCTTCTCCAATAACTGCTGTTCTCATTTTCATGCCCCACCCTTCCCCTCCATTTTTCCCTCTCTTCTCCTCTCTTCCTTTCCTTCATTCATTTCTCGTTAGTACAGGGGGATCTGCCCGGCCCGAGAGCTGTCGCCAGTCCCCTTCAAGGCCTTCCCCAAACCGCAGCACCATTTCACACTTCCTCATCCCTCATCGCCCATCGTTACCAAGGATGTGGTCCCAGCTAGTGAAATCTAAGTTTGTGAAATTCTGGACACCTTTGGCCCAGAAAATATCATCCTGACTTTTAACCAGTATGATGTGTAATCAAGTTTTACAAAACCCTCTGTACTTCTCCATGTCAGTCACGATAATTCAATTCAGTCACAGCACTAAATGAAGCTTTCAACCCTCATTTTATAAAGTGCAAACTCTTTGATAATAAAAACCATAAAAAACAGCTTAATTTAATCATTTTATTCCTAACATAAGCTGGTTTACAGAAGAGGGGCCTGAAAACTGAAGGCGAAGAGCTCTAATGGGGTGATACAGGACTGATACAAAACAGGTGTCATGTTCGCATCTGGGGGCATGGCTAGCTGGACCTGGGCTATAGAGTATGTTTGAGGAGTGTGATTGAGTGTACAGTGTCCATTTATGTTTGTCTCTGCATTGGGCGAGTGCTGTTTATTTGTATATGTGTGCATTAGGGTCGGAATGCATGTTAGTGTCTGTTTGTGCTTGTTTGTCTATGTGTCAGGTTGGGTCTTAGACTCCGCCTCTCTGGGAACATCTCAGGTTTTCCCAGGCGTGGGGGCCTATCAACCCCTCCACACTCCCTGCTGGTGGCTGATGCCCTCAGTCGTCGGTGTGTTGGTGGTTCTCGGTGTCCGGGGGTTGGGCGCTTATTCCCGGTGGCTGCTTGGCGGGGCCTGGCACCCGTAGCTAGGTCGGGCCCCTTGTGGGGTGGGAGAGCCCTCAGAATGCTGATCTCTGGGCCCAGCTGGCAGCTGGCAGAGCCTTTTGGCTTGTTTTCTTTTATTTTCTTTCAACAGGTGATCCAGCTGATTTTTTACTGTCTTTTCTCACTGTCCCTCTTTCCCTTCGTTTCTTTCTCACTTTCTTATCCCCCAGTCATGTCTGTCCAGTTTGTAATAACTTAAAAAAATAATAATAATAACAATAAAGATCAGTCAAGTGGTCCAATATGGCAAATACGCAATAATCCAGTTGGAAAAGTAAATCCATTGGGCATCTTTCTCGGCCTTCACACAACAATTCTGATTGCTAAAATACCAAACGGGAGAGGCAAAACTCCTCCCCCCAAAAAACAAGCAAACAAAGAAAAAAAAAACACATCCTTGTTTATTCTCGGCTCAAAAAATTCATTACATGAATACATAAGCACCATTTGAATACAGCATCGTCATGTCTTAAAAAGAACTGACTGAATTTTTGAGCGTGTTAATTTGAAGACATCTGAGTTGATCCTTGACTCACTGTCAAAGTGTGTGTTATAACAATGAGCCATAAATATGAATAAATTTGACTAATTTGAGTATTTTCTTTATTTGGTTTTACTTGATTACCTGATTTTTCTTTAGTTGTTAACCTAACATTGACATAAGATAAAAACATGCACTGAATCACTTTGTACATTTGGTCTCTGTCTTTAATGATTTCATTTGGCTGCTTCGTTCTTAAGAAAGAATTCTTCACCGCAGCACTGTTTAAAATATCATTATAAATAAGTTACACTAAAATGTATGATGCATGGCTCAGAACATGCGTTGGTTGACTGTATGCATTTTTGACCTAGGGCGCAATAATGAGAAATATTGATCACATGAATGCACGCTATGTTCATGAACTGTTTATTTTCATGACGTTTACTAAGTGTGCTCTCCATTACAAGAATACATTTTTTTCATATTAAAGTTTTTCAATTCATACAAACAGTCCTTTTATTATGCATACAGAGCATCATTTACCACAGTTTCACAAGTTAAGAATAAAACTATAGCTGGTATGTAGTAGCAACCATTCTGTTCAAGCCATGTTTAGAGTGAACATGGTTCATACTAGAAAGCATGCAAAGCATCAATGAAACACATGGAAAACAACTCTGTGAAAAATCACTTTTGTTTTTCCAGCTGACTCAATTATTTGCTCCCTTGTTCTTCCTCCTCTTGTACAACATCCCTGCCCTCTCCCTCTCTATCCTCCTCACTCAACTAACAACTAAACAATGACAAAAAATAAAATCTTATAACAATTATTATAAGAGCAAGTCCACTCTAATTTGTTTCTTTTTGTTCTTTCTTTGTTAGAGGATCAAAGGTTAAATTTAGCTAATAATCACTAGTGTTTCAAGTTACATTAGCTAACGTTTTTTGACACTACTTATAGAACAAATAAAAATAAGCAGACACTTTATAAGTCATCACATCTTTAAAGGTGCTCCAGTGAAATCTAAATTTGCTTATCCTGCAATTACTATGCCTAGCAGGGAATTAGGTACAAATGTGATTGTGTAATGGAAAACTGAGGGTTTCATCCTATTAGTTTTCAATGGTAGGTTGAAAACTAGATTAGACTTTCATTAGCATCCTGCTGTGTACAACTTCACAACTTAAAAAACATACTGTACATGCAAACAAACACAAAGCACAAACAATTATAATTACAAAGAATAAAGAGGATTTGTGCTGTCATTTGCATGGTCAGCAGCAATTATTCTGTATGTGACATATGTATGGACCCAACATTTATCTTATAATTACATTTGTATTTATATTTGTGTAAAGCTGATATAATAATGCTTCAAATCTAAAGGCTTGTGTTCCCCAAGACTGTTTTTGTTGAAATTTCTTCTACTGCACTTTTCAGTGCAGTTCCACAACTTGTAACCTGAAGTGAATCTCTGTGGTGTGATCAAATTCAATCTTGTTTTCAGTTGTTGGTATAACTACAACATGAGAGTTTTCCTGCCCTATGCAGATACAGCAGAGGTAACACCAAACTGCTGGGCAAGTTAAACCAGAGCAGACACATTAACATTGAACACTTGACAGTGCTGCTCACTGGACCTGAGTTTTCAAGAGCATTTAATACAAGTATGCCAAGAAACCATAGCCACACAGCACAGGTTATAGCTGTGATTGTATAGAAAGCTCTCTGTTTTGATTGGTCAACCATCTCCTTTTCCCCACCTCCTTCCCCTGGCCCTGGGCGAATCAGAACACACATAACAGAGAGGCTGCAGAAAGATATGATTACAATGGAGGGAGCCAAAAGGCAGAACAGTGGGGCAGTTTTGTAGATAGGACGTAATATGATTGTAACACCCGTCAGTCCAAAGCTCAGCAGCCAAACACAGCCGATGCAGATGTTTCTGATCTTGACCCCACGGGCATTTTTTAAACTCATGTAGGTGATGGGGTGAACAACAGCCAGATAACGCTCTACACAGGTCAGGAGGTGGAAATATATCTCTCCATAATAAACAACGTTACAAGCATATGATCCTACTCTCTCACTCACTAAGTGATTAGTGTATGTGCCATAATAGAAGAGCAAGCACCCTAAGATCCAGATCAGCTCCATGGCAGCCATGTGGTAGGTGAAGATGTCAGAGTGGCTTGCTGTCTTAAAGGAGCGCTGCCGCCTCCATCTTTGGTGACCAACATAAAAGATGAGGATAGAGACGATGAGGAGGACGAGGATTCTCAATGTATAGAAGGGCATGAATTTGAATGAATATATGGAATTCTTTGAGATTTTGTCCTCAAAATAGCTGAAGGTGGAGTTAAGTGACATATCTGCTGTATGATGTAGGTCTGAAGAGAAAAATATAAAATAATAATTAGAGTGACAAACACAGGGAAACAGAAGTGTTAACAGTTTAAAGTTATAATTGGTCTTTTTAAGAAACTGTAAGAAAATCTTTGAGAAGTTCACATGACTTTGCAAGCAAAAGTGTGAGTTATATCTAGTTCCTAAAATCATTTCTCATTTAAAACTATTTTTCAGCCCACAAATGTACATGGGTAGGAAATAGCTGACAGTGAAAAAAAATGACAATGTGCTGCTCATGTATAATATCATAGTAATAGGCTGGCGATGCATACAAGCATTGAACTGATTATTATCCTCTGTTATCTAAAATATCATCAAGTTGTAGATTTGTCTTCACTGGAAAAAAAAATTAGAGCAGCATGTTATAATTATCTAATCCCATTCAATGTTACCAGATTTACCTAATCTAAAAAATATCTTGCCATTGTTATTATTCCATTTCACTACAGTTGCAAAGTGGAAGCAGCTATGAGATCCAGACAGAATATACTTTAACTTTGTTTAATATTTTTTAGATTAGGTAAATCTGGTAACATTGAATGGGATTAGATAATTATAACATGCTGCTCTAATTTTTTTTTCCAGTGAAGACAAATCCACAACTTGATGGACTGAATTAACTGAACCAGTTTACTAAATTCAATCTAGAGTGGATTACTGCTCAAACCTGTAATAAAACCTTAGCACTGTAACTTCATTGTGGCAAACTGGAACAGAGCAAAATGATAAGTGATAAGACTGTACCATATAACAGCATTTTAAAGTTTTCTTCAGCATCGGTGCATAATCTGCTGAAGAAAACTTTAAAAAATGCATTTTGGTGGTGAGCACGTGTCTGTTTCAGTTATATGCATATGTGTGTATGTGTGTGCGTCTGTATCTCGTGTTCAGCTGAGAAAAAGTGTCACCACGCCACAGTCTCCAGTGGACCCAGGTGGCCTTGTAGGAGGGACAAAGAGTTCCGACAACAGTCCTTTTATCAGGGGAGAATTTTGTTGTTCCAGTCAGCTTTGACTTTGGCAGGCCTCCAGCTGGTGCCAGTGTGATAGTCGCAGGAGTGAAGATGGTGGTTTGGTGATATATATATATATATTTATATATATATACATATATACACACACACACACAAACACGCACACACATAATACATGTCAGTAGATTTAACTGTTATTTAAATGTTATACGCCGTGTGAAGAAATAAAAAATATAACTTTCTTATGGTTTCATAATGACAATAAAGGCTCTTGAATGTTAAATTCTATATCTCCAAACTCCATGCCGTTCACACCAAATGTGCATTGAATCTTCTTGGGTTGAGGAGGTTCAAACAGCAGCAGATCTGTGAGGGCGTCTTGGAAAATTATCGTTACCAACTATTAGTTACTACATTGGTCAGAATGTTGTACTGTTGTCGGACATACAGGCAGTTTCTAATGATTGGAGAGCAGAAAGATCCAGCTGAGAGTTTATTTGATTGTTCTAAAGCTAGAATGAATTTTTAATAGACAAAAAGCTCAAGTTTGGGACTGTTCATGAAAAAATGAAATTGTTAGCTCATATGTCTTTTTTCTATATTGAGCTTCGAGTGGAGTTTACATATTTCAGTACCAGTGAGTTTATGTTATGTTAGCCATCAATTACATTTGACATTATTCAAATAACCTGCAAACAAAGGCAGGTGTTTAATGACAGTAGTGTCATGCACACTGTGTGCGCATAGTGCATAGGCAAGTCTGATGGCATCTCATTTACATGTTTCATAATATTAGGATGCATAACTTGTACTATTATTATTATCAACATTAGTGCTCTAATAATGTTCTATCAAGAACCTGAGGCAATGCCTGTTCAAGCACAGAGTTAAAACTCAACTACCCTATAATTCACAGTACTGATATAGTAATACTGATGTATCCGTTATGTTAGTTTAGTTATTAGCGTGCTAAAATATGCTAATTAGCACAAAACACAATTTGAAGCTCAGGCTTGTGGAAGCAAGCATTTCTTTGTGTGGAATGTGGAACAAACGTTAAAAAAAAAAAATCCAATGCCCTCTTGTGGTCCCAAGCTAGATTACATTGTGGACGTGCACATTTACACTAAATTCACCCCAGGAGCCACCTTCCCATTATTACATGATCCACAACATCAACAAAGAAAGTAGACACCCCCAATGTGGCCCATTATTCACACTACTGACCTCAGGTATACACGACAGGAATCTGAAATCAAGGACAGAAATGCTCACAAATAGCTGCTACCCACCTACACCTGAATAGGAAAATTAGCTAGCTCCTACCACTCCCCCATCATACTGACTATTACTGTAATTATTTTTTATGCTATTGCATTTGATGCGCAGAATTTTTACACAAAGCAAAGGTACACCAGTTCAAGCTTTCTTTTTTTGAATAATTTCTTGGTTTGCACTTTTAATTAATTTCACTTTTTTTTTTTCACAGTCTTTTTTGGAATTGAATTTGAGTTTTTATTTTGTGAGTAGGGAAACTGACAAAAGAAGAATTTTGAAGACTAATTTCTGAGTATCGGCTGTCTGTGGCAAACAGAACACTAGAGCATAGGTGGGGGGTGCTTGTGTGCTCATGGTCAGACCTTTGTGTCTGAGATGACTGGAGATTTCCCTTCTCTATAACATAAAAAAAATGGTCTGAAATTGTGTAGTTTTGATACCCTGCTGAAGCCCAGCAGGCAGCATGCTCGTTGGCGCATGCGCACTCACAAATTAATCAGGGTTTCGAGAACAGCAGAAAACATCACTGTTGCTTCACTGTCATATGTGCTGAACATTTACAAACAGCTCAGAGCTCTGGGCATTGCAAAGGACCCCACTCATCCTTCTGACAATGTGTTTTCACTCATGCAGTCGTAGAAAAGGTATTTCAGTATTCACTTCAAGTCTTACAAAACCAGGTATTTACTTCCACTGTCATTGTAATAATTTTGAAGGATAAGCACCATCACCTTTTATCCTCGATCTACAAACTAACTGTAATAACAGTTTCAGATCTATTTATGACACCATATCGCGCGGTATATGTCTTTTATATCAGCATTATATGTAAAACACAATTTCATTGTTGTGTGAGTACATAAAAATGGCAAAGTCTAATTGAATATAATCCACTCTAATAGCTAAACAAATTAGTCAGAGCTGATTTGAGGCACAGAACACAAAAGGAAAAAACTAATAAACAATCTAAGTGTTACTATTATAAGTGCTGGTACATACAGTCAATAATCAGTCCAGAATTTATATTCATCATTCTATCCATTTAAATTATGCCAGGCTGACTTACTCAAGTCCAAACCTTGTCTTCACCCACTGCCATATAAGCAACATGAGAGTTTCCGTGCCCTGTGTAGATACAGCAGAGGTAGTACCAAACTGCTGGGTATGTTAAACCAGGAGGCACTTGTCGAAACAATACACTTAACAGCGATGCTTAGCAGAGGTGATGACATCAGCGCAACTGTAACAAGAAGCCCAAAGAACCACAACCAGACTGCACAACATATAACTGTGATGGTGTAGAAAGCTCTCTGCTTTGATTGAACTACCTTCTCCTTTTCTTTGCTTCCTTCCCCTGGGCCTGAGCGAAGCAGAATACAGAAAACTGCGAGGCTGCAGAAAGATATTATTGTTATACACAAAACCAAAATGCATAACAAGAATATCATCTGATTGTCAGCCTTGTATAGAGTTGTAACACTAGTCAATCCAAAACTCAACAGCCAAACGCAGCCAATGCTGATGTTTCTGATCCTGACCCCACGGGCATTTCTGAGATGCATGTAGGTAATGGGGTGAACAACAGCCATGTAACGCTCTACACAGGTGAGGACATGAAAACAAATTTCTCCATAGAAATTGATTGAAGACATATGCAGCCCTATTGTTACCATCATTGAGTGATTTGTATATCTTCCACAGTAATAGCAGAAAAACCCAAACACCCAGATCAGCTCCATAGCAGCCATGTGATGGGAGAAGACGTCAGAATGGCTTTCAGTATTGAAGGAGCTCTGCTGCCGCCATCGTTGGTGACCCAGGTAGAGGACAATAACCGAGAGAGGGAAGATGAGGATGACTTTCAATACACACAAAACAATGTTAATATAAAAGCTGATTATGGAGCAATTATCAGCCAGAAGATCATTGGAGATGGTTGAGGAGTTGACTGACATATTCACTGCGAATTCTGTAGGTCTGAGGAGAGTAGAACAATAAGAGGGTAAATAAAGAGTAAATGAAAAAGTGAAGCAGAAAAGAGACAGGAGAGGTGAACACAGTTTTGACACATTGCATTTTATCTTGTTATGGAGTTGCAGCTAATGTAAACCCCAGGATGATATCAAAAATACGATTTCAAGCAAATTTCAGTTATTGTGTTAAAAGTATGTAGAGTTAGATCAATCAGTTTTTGAACAATTTCTGTTTTAATTGAAGCAGTTTAATAAATTAACTGCATTAACTGTTAAGGAATTACTGGTGTTTCTAATCATAGCCACATAGCAGTTAAGGTTTATTCCCCAGCAATGTGGCACGTTCTTAAAAAGTTGATATGCAGCACCAAGCTCTGCAATACCAAATGAGCTGAAGAACAGAAGACAACTAAACTGGATGATGACAAATAATTTCCATGGTAAAGAAAAACAACTTCACAATGTGTAACTAAGCTCACAGTATCATTATCAAAATGTACAATCAAGAGATGCTTTCATTAATATAAATAAAAAGGGGTTACGATCAGGGGCGATTTTAGCCCATTTTTGGGGGTGCTGAAGCACCTCCAAAGTGATTCAAAGCACCCCCAAAGATTTCTTACTTCTTTTGACAATATTTGCTGTTTGTGTGACACACTACTAAAAATATAAAAAGGATACAGTACTTAATTGAGATGGAACATTTTAACAACAAAAGTATAGATAACCCCCCCTCCCAAAATGGTTTGTTCCAGCTCACCTCTCCCCTACTCTGGCTCTAACTCCGTTGCTGCCAGAGCGATGGTGGCTGAGACGCAGCGGAGCGGAGGTGGAAGTGCCTGGCTTAAAACAGGACATATTAGCTGCATTTAACCTTCAGTTACTCTTTATATAGTTAGGTAGGAGTCAAACCATGTTTCTTTTTAGCTGAAAAACATTACACCAGGTAACCTGCAGTGTTGAAAACGTGTTTCCCGACTATGTTTGCTACCCTACAATTCGTCCTCGTGTAGTAAAATCAGCGACATTTGACCGTCCTGTTGCTCCCATTGAAATTTATAAAGCCTATTTAAAATCTAAAACTTAAAATTGTCTGTGGCCTACTGTTGTTACTACTGTCCTGTTTGAAATGGAATGAGAGAAGCTGGTTATTTTGTCATATGTGCATGTGCCGATATTGAACCCGGGAGCAACATTCAGGTAAAAGTGTAAGATCAAATGATCCGTCAATAAAGGATAATGTTGGATCAGTGTTTCAATATTTATATCTTTTATTAGATGTACATGTGGTTTGGTTATTTGCCTTTTGTTTGAAAGTACACTGAGAGAGGACTTCTTTTATTAGTTATGTTAATAATATTATTTTTTCATATTAATGTAATTTTTTCATCTAATTGAATACAATCTATTTGTGTATGATTGTCAGTCCAAAGAGGGAGAGAGAAGGAAAGAGGGGAACGTGAGGAGAATGTACAAGGTCAGGAAGAACCAGGTAAGGAAACAGACAGGGAGTAGTGACAGGCAAAACAGAAACTGTTAAACTGCTTGAAAGAGTTGACCACCAAAAGTGATTTGCCAACTTGAAGGTGAGGCGACATAGGTTAAAATAAAAGAAAAAAGAATCTGCAGAGCCATGGTAGTATCTGCAGTAAAGATCTTTTCATACATTGTGTACATTGTACCACAGGCAAAGTTGCCTCCAATTTTATAACTTCTTTTATCAATATTTTGTACATTTGTACATTTCAAGGACTCTATTTTTGGAGTGTCTTTTTATATATCTGTATTGTATTATACATACATATTAAAAGTGAATCTCTGTCCAAAAGATGCACTCAGTTTACTTCTTACTCACTATGTTCATCATTTTCCCCCAGTAATTAAGGTTAGGATATGTATTTTTTTTTTTATATATATTCCAATCCATTCTTCTTTTGCAGCATTTAAATAACCTTTATCTGATTTGATGGTTTTGTTACATACTTTAAAAAAGTGTTTTGCTTTTCTTTCACAAATGTGGGGATTGTGTTAAAATGTACAAAACAGTGATGTCATGTTTTGTGACGAGGACCCAAGCAGAGAGAGACTTGATGAATTTAAGAATTTTATGATTTAATAAAGAAATTTGCAGACTTGCACAGAGAGGGTAAAATTATGATGACTGATAAAAGAGATGAAGACAACAGACGACGAGGACAGGGAGGAACAGGGGTTTAAATGCACCAAGGAGACAGTCAGAGGGAACTCGGGACAACTGGAGACATTTAAGGATGGAGGGACTAACAGAGACAGGGAAGAAGTCTCGAGTAAAGTTTACCTGGCTGGGCAGCTCTCTGGGTGCTAGCACCCCCAAAGCTCTGATCCGTAACCAGTGCAAACCAGTGATTTGCACTGGTTACGATAAAGTGCAAATCACTAATTACACTCAAGAATGGTCACAGTGCAAATGAATAATGAACAAACGGAACCACAGAGCTTCTCAAGGCAAAGAAATGGTTCAGTGGTTATCAGTTAACTGATCTCAACCCAACAAAGCAGTTTTTCAGTTATTAAATACAAAAATCAGTGCAGGCAACTCACAGACAAGCAGCAACTTTGACTTTAGGTAGCTTCAGTCAAGGTCTGGGAGAGCATTTATGGGGATGAAACATGGCATTTCATAATGACAATGGGTTCTATGCTTTAGGTAGTCACTGACTGCAAAATATTCACATCCAAGTAAGAATAATAACTTTTACATTTAAATTGTTTTTACTATGTTAATATGCTTTGGATTTTGAACCTCTCACAAAGTTGATTCTGTTCATCTGGATGTTGTGTTTCCAATAGGAGAAATGTTTCATCACTCATCCACAAGATTTCTTTAGTCTTTTCCCCGACCTTATAAACAGCATATTTGCTTTATTACTAAAACTGGCATTGCTAATGAACAATATGCCATGATGTCAGTTTGCATATCGTTAGTATGCAGTGTCATGACCACTGATCAATGCCCATGAGTTCTCTTCACAGAGAGTTGCCAAATGGCTGCAATGGTATCTATACTGTAATGCTGGTTTTACAGTTTGGCAAATGTGTCTGTCTGTGTACATGAATCCAGTTGGAAAGCATGGGGAGAGGGGTTTTCTCCCACTACAGACTCACTGCTATGCAGTAATTCAAGATCCTGACCAAAACTAACAAGGAGATCAGTTTAATCATTTTCCATATTAAAACTCACATAAATCTGTTAAATTAAAACCACATCAAATCTTTTGTGACATTTGAGGACATTAAGAAAGAATAAAACATCTATAACTATTCAGACGTAGAACTGAACTTAGGGGTCTAAAAAAATCCCTAAATCTAAAATGCCGTGCTCAATATTCATGGCATGTCGCTTGAAATCAAGACAGGAAGATACAAGAAGACACTAGAGAGGCTAAACTAATCTAGAACACAGCAAAACTACATAACCTTTGATCACCAAGAGAAACCAGAATTCAAAGTAACAAGAACTAAAGGTTCAGAATCACAAAGAATAGTACAAAGAAAATAAACTAAATGCAAAGGAAATGAAAACCTCTGGAATACTATGGAACAGGAAACCAAAACTTAAAAACACTATAAACAATGACATAAACAGAGGAAGAGGAAGCAAAAAACACAAAAGCCAAACAATACGAGTTAAAGAAAACTTCTAAACAACAACACTTAAGGACTATCAGTAAACCGATAATGCTGCATAATAAACAAGTCCAAAAACACAAAACCGATAATTCAAAACTCAAACCACCAACTAACCTTTGGAACAGTGTTCTCCGATGTTTTTCTGTTGAGTCTCAGAACTTACTGAGTGACATGTGCTTGGTTTGGTTCGAAAATATGACATCTCCTTGTGTGTGGACCATGTGTGAGCTGGCTTTTGAGTCATTTTTATGCAAAGCTGATGCAGATTTTCTAATGATTTCACGGTAAATTGCAATAGGCAAATTTGTCGTTTCCATCTCTTGATAACACAGGAAAGTGCGTTTAAACACAAGGTTTCATGCCATTTGTCCATTTTTCTCTTCATACTCTTCATTTCTTCCACTTATTCAGTTCAAGGTCAAGGGCTAGTGTACAGTGGGGTGAGGAGATTGGAGGGGCTATCTCAGACAAACAATAAGTGTTTATGATGTTTAAAAATAAGTAGATTTAAGGTGCTGGACCCCACCTCATCTTCTCAGATTCACACAAACACAGATGTTTTCCATAAAAATAATTACAATAATTGAAGGTAATTTATCTGAATTTGCTTCTGATTCTCTGTCCATATACGACCCCTCTCTGGCACTACAAGCTGTTCATTTTCGTGCCACACCCTTCATTTGTTTTTCAATTTATTCACTTCTCATTAGTACATAGGGATATGCTGAAGCCACCTGCTATGATCTACTACAAATGCTGTTGAACCCAAAATGAGAACGTGGTCACAGCTACAGAATAATAACAAGACTAATAATAATAATAATAATAATTGGAAAAATTGATGTACACATACCAGCTTTTAATGCAGAAAGATGTTGTAAATTATTCAGATTTGCTTTATGGCATAAGATGATTTACTGATAGCTAAAATTAAAACTGTTAAAAAAAACAAAGTGTTATATGTTTTATGTTGTTGTTCCAAATATAATTTTAATAATTTTAGAACTTGACAAGGACCGTTTTTTGCATTAGTATAAACTAATATCTTAAACATTAGAATTAAAGGAACATCTTTGTTCCTTTAAACGACTGCCCTTTTTGTTCTTCAAATTACTGTATGTTGAGTATTCTTAGATTATGTACCTGTTATTATTTTCTCTTGAGTATGTTACCATGGTTATAAGTACTAAAAAAGAGTGAGACCTATAGTCATTGTCAAAGTCTGTTTTCTTTATAAAAGGCATGATGGTGTCTGCATTCCTGGCTGGCTGTTAATTCCTGTTAAATTTTATTAAGTTAACCTCACAGATTTAAATTTCAACAACCTTAACTGTTTTAAAAATATATTGTCTGTTCATAAAAAGCTCAAATAAGAACTAAATACATCTTCTGAATGCATCATATTTTGTAAAAATGCATTTATAATCCACAGAAATGTGTAATAAATCAAGTTGAGCCAAGTCAAATTCATTTGTAGAGCACTTTGAAAACAGCAACCAATGTAGTACAAAAAAAAAAGATAAATAAAAAAGTTAGCCCATTTGTCTTATTAGTGTTTTTTTAGAGTCAGAACTGAGCATTCTTCAATGTTGTCTGTACCAGAACTTATCACATTATTTCATTTGACATACTTAACGTATTCTTGAAAAAGGTGTTAAATCGGTAAAAGAAGAATTATATTTTTCTTTGCCAAATCTTATGGCAATGATTGAATGGATGAAACACATGCTGATTGGCAAGGTGAACAATTGGACTCAAGCACAGGACTCTGAATAATTAAATTAAGTGAGTTTATTTACAGGTACACTAACTGCTATATACAGCGTTGAGCAGGCTCTGAATCCAAGGAAAGGTGAATACATCCAAACTCCACTTCTTGATAGCCAGTCACTCACATGCCCCCACTTGCACCCCACACCAAAGTACACTCATGAAACACTCTCACGCAACATGTCCAGAGGAAACAGGGAAAGATCCAGGAAGGTTTGGACAATGGTTAAAATTCCACAGAAACACGACAAAGGAAAACACAATTAACTTGAGAGAGCCGAGGCTGCACTGACTATAGTAGTAGTACGATCCAGCAATAAGTACCATAGAGCCGCCACCTTAAGTAGTGGCTAGAGACATACAGAAGATGTGCAGCAGGTGAGTAAACTGGGCACAGGTGCATTGGCCAAAGGCGAAAACCAACAAACGAGTAAGGCAGAGAGGAGAGAAAGGAGAAACAAACACACACCAAAAACAGCAACAAGCATGGATGGGAAACCGGAGAGGAATGGAGGACCATTACAGAGATATGTAACAAAATAAGTCCTGACATTCAATCCAAATGAGTTGGACAATTAAAAAACACTAAAACTATATGAAAACTATCATATCAATACACAAATACACAATATATTAACCCTCTCAGGCTCAAATTAAGTTTTTGTTGCTAATGCACAACCAAGTCCTGCAGTGGTACTTCTGAGTAAAAAAAAACTCATAAAATATGTATGTGGGGTAATCAGGTTGTTAGTTTTTAACTGTTGCAAATCGGCAACGCCTGCCTGGAGAGGGTTAAAGAAAATAGAAAAAGAAAAAAAAAAGAAAGAAAAAAAAACTTGTTTCATTTTGATTTACCCTATTAGATGTCGACTTTACACAGACACCACTTAAACACTCTATTGAAATCTGATTGGAATTCAACCAATTTATCATCTATTAAAGAGCTAAAGAATTAAGAAACACAAAAATGAAATCAAAGCTATCTTATCAAATACAGAACATATCCAAACAAATACAACTAATATCCTACAACGACTACTACGACTTTATAACCCAAAAATTTCTACATGAACCTCTATTACAAATCAATATTGTAAAAAAAAAAAGAAAAAAAAAAAGAATATTTTACATATTTTGACTACTACAATCTTGAATGTAGCTGGATGGTAGCAGAAATATAATTAGGCCTGTTGTCTGGATCTTCCCAGACTATAGATTCATATTTTCCTTCAAGCCACATGAGAGTTTTCCTATCTTGTGCAGATACAGCAGAGGTAACACCAAACTGCTGGGCAGATTAAACCAGAATGTACTAAGTTGCACTGCACACTTCACAGTGCTGCTTAGCACAGGTGAGTTGTTCATAGCTATAAAACCAAAGACCCCCAGAAACCACAACCAAACAACACAGGTTATAGTCCCGATGTTGTAAAAAGCTCTCAGTTTTGACTGGCTATGCTTCTCCTTTTCACCATGTTGTTGTCCTGGCCCTGGGCGAATCAGAACCCAGAGTACAGAGAGACTGCAAAAAGATATGAGTATTAAACACAAAGCTAAAAAGCAAAACAGCAATATGGTATTATTGTTAAGTGCATATGTAGCTGTAACAAGTGCCATTCCAAGGCACAGCAACCAAGTACAGCTAATGCTAATGTTTCTGATCCTGGCCCCATGGGCATTTCTTAATCCCAGGTAAATGATGGGGTGAACAACAGCCAAGTAACGGTCTACACTGGTCAGGACATGAAAAATAACCTCTCCATAGTAAGTAAACAAACAAGCAAAAGACCCCACTGTTTGAATCACTGTCTGAGAAGTGTATATGCCACCATACTGGATAAAAATCCCCAAAACCCAAATCAGCTCCATGGCAGCCACGTGGTAGGTGAAGATGTCAGAGTGGCTTGCTGTGTTGAAGGAGCGCTTCTGCTGCCATTGTTGGCGACCAAGATAAAGGACAAGGCTGGAGAGAGGGAGGAGGAGGATGATTCTCAATGCAGAGACACAAGTGTTTATGTATAAGGTGATTGTGGTGCAGTTGTAGATCAGAAGATTATTGGAGGTGACGTTGGAGGAGTTGGAAAACATTTCCACTGTATATGTTGCAGGTCTTAGGAGTTAAAAGTCAAACAAGAGGCAGTGTTTGAATAAAATTTAGAGAAAAGAGTAAGTGAAAAAAGACTGAAACACACCTACGATAGATTACATTCTTATTGTTAAACAACTGCAGCATATATTTTAAACCTGTCCTGATGAAAGGGATGGATTAGAAGTTTCAGTTGTGGATTGTTGAATTGTAGATAACTACAACTAAAAAGCCTGAGAATTTAAATATAAGGAAGCAAACCAAGTAATATTTGCAACAATGACAAAATCCTAACTGAAAAACTGCAATCAATTCAAATACAAATTGACTGAAAGTACTAACTGGAAAATGCTGCGTCAAAACTCAGGACTCCCTGAGATGAAATATATCATGACTAAAAATGATCAGTGACAATAAGACACAAGGTTTTAGTAGTTTTATGGAGTTATAGCTACCTGTTGTATACATGTTGTGTTTGTTTTACCTTCATATTATCCAACCAAAATATAGACTACACTGAATACGACAACCATTAACATTAACTACAAGTTAACTTCTTGATATGTTCTAAAGGGAGTAATTTTTATTTCATTATGTTCCAAAACAAAATTCACTTTCATTTAAATTGACTTAAATTACATATAAAAGTCTGAACGTGTATTAGATCAGGAAACTGAACTCGTGAACTAAACAACATAAGTTACAGTTATACTGGATGCAGTATCATTAATTATAATTACATCTTACATATCACTTAATTATGTTAACCAGTGTTTCTAAGAATTTGTTAATTTCTTTTATTAAACAAAAAAAATTGGTTAGAGCTGATAAGTTTGTAGTCCATTCAACTCCATATACCAACCAATAAATATACCAACTTTAAAATATTCAAGGAGAAAAAGCTCTTTAAAAATACTTTACCTTGTTAGAAAAATGGTTTCTTCTTGACGTTTCTCTCCGATTGCTTTTTCCCTCTCTTTGAGAACTTACTGAGTGGCTTGGACTTGCACTTTATTTGCATTTATGACACGTCCTTGTTTACAGAGCATGCATGAGTGGGGCTGTGAGTTCATTTCCATGCAAAACCGGCACAGATTTTCTGATACTTTCACGGTAAATTTCAACAGGCAAATTTTTGCTCTCTTGCTGACACGGGACAGAAGAAGGTGTGTTTAATCATCAAGTGTCACATGACAAAACCAAGTTTATTTAATTTTATATGACCGTTTACAATATTCATCTTTTCTGGTTCAGTTAATCATACATTTAAACACATTAATTTGTCAAGGATATAATTGCAACAATGTATTATTAAAATGCATGTAAACATTATACGGACATGATCTTAATACAGTATTCAAATCTTGTCATTCTACATATATGTTTACCCATCATTAACAGAGTATAATAAAGAAATTTGACTTGTATGTGACGATGCAACTGATGTCAGAGCCTACAGCGCCAGAACTCGTTTTTCTAAAATCCAAACAAATATTTATCTTAGACAAAAAAAAGCTGAATACATATAATTTAGAGTTTTTAAATGATGGCTTCATTTATTAAAGGTAAACACTAATCAAACCTATGTTCTATGTGAAAAAGTAACCTCCTTCACCCACCCCCACACCACCATTAAAACATGAATCAGTTTCACCATCCAAAAAAAGAAATAAAGTCGAAAAGTCCAGATGCTGTTGCTGCTGCTATAGAGTAGATAAAAAGTTTTCCGCATGTGAAAATCTACAGGGTGGGCCATTTATATGGATACACCGTAATAACATGGGAATGGTTGGTGATATTAAAGTCCTGTTTGTGGCACATTAGTATATGTGAGGGGGCAAACTCCTCAAGATGGGTGGTGACCATGGTGGCCATTTAGAAGTCGGCCATCTTGGATACAACTTTTGTTTTTTCAATAGGAAGAGGGCCATGTGACACATCAAACTTATTGGTAATGTCACAAGAAAAACAATGGTGTGCTTGGTTTCAACGTAACTTTATTCTTTCATGAGTTATTTACAAGTTTCTCTTTGTTCACAGCCATTGACATGTCGAAGAGGTTAACACGTGAGGAGCGGATCGAAATTGTGTTGATTTCTGGTGAACGCAGTAACCGGGTCATTGCAGCAGATTTCAATGCAAGACACCCTACGAGACCACCCATCTCCCATGCTACAGTTAGCAAACTGCTTGCTAAGTTTCGTGAAACTGGTTCAGTGTTGGATTTGCCAAAATGTGGACGCAAGAAAACTGTCGCTTATGAAGAAACATCAGTGGCTGTCCTAGCTTCAGTCAGCAAGAGCCCACAGCATAGCACTCGCCGCATGTCACTGGAGAGTAGCATTAGTTGAACATCCCTTCGGCGGATATTAGCTACTCACAAATGGCACCCTTACAAACTCCAGCTACTGCAGCATCTCAACGAGGATGACCCAGGTCGGCGCACAGAATTTGCAGAATGGGCAAAACAAAAATTGGAACAGGACCCTCAGTTCACGCAGAAGATTTGGTTCAGTGATGAGGCAAACTTTTATGTGAATGGTGAAGTTAACAAACAAAACCACCGCTATTGGTCTGACACTAACCCACATTGGATGGATCCCTCCAAGACTGTTGGAACAACAAAAGTGATGATTTGGTGTGGTATATGGGGTACAACGATAGTGTGTCCATTCTTCATCAATGGAAACCTCAAGGCCACTGGATGTTTGAAATTGCTATATGATGATGTGTTTCCCTTTTTATGCACTGAAGCTGGCACGTTCCCTGAGTTTTTCCAGCAAGATGGTGCACCACCGCATTATGGGTGCCAGGTCCGAGCATTCCTAGATGAACAGTTTCCTGGAAAGTGGATTGGTCATCATGGGCCAGTTGAATGGCCCCCAAGGTCTCCTGATCTGACCCCCTTAGACTTTTATCTTTGGGGTAATCTGAAGGCAATTGTCTATGGTGTGAAGATGCGAGATGTGCAGCACCTGAAACTACAGATACTGGATGCCTGTGCTGGCATTTCTCCTGCAGTGTTGCTATCAGTGTGTGAAGAGTGGGAGAAGAGGGTTGCATTGACAATCCAACACAATGGGCAGCACATTGAACACATTTTATAAGTGGTCAGAAACTTGTAAATAACTCATGAAAGAATAAAGTTACGTTGAAACCAAGCACACCATTGTTTTTCTTGTGACATTACCAATAAGTTTGATGTGTCACATGGCCCTCTTCCTATTGAAAAAACAAAAGTTGTATCCAAGATGGCTGACTTCTAAATGGTCACCATGGTCTCCACCCATCTTGAGGAGTTTGCCTCCTCACATATACTAATGTGCCACAAACAGGACTTTAATATCACCAACCATTCCCATTTTATTACGGTGTATCCATATAAATGGCCCACCCTGTATATATTTAAATATGTAAGACTATAGTACTGCATAAGCAATCTATCATCCTCAAGTTAACCCTCATGTTCACTTATTTTTATAAGCAACATCTGAGTTTTCCTGTCCTGTGTAGATAAAGGAGAGGCAAAATCAAATGACTTGGCAAGTTGAACCAGCTTACACTCATATCAACCACACACTTGATAGTGCGATTCAGCTCAGGATGTTGGTTCACCGTGATGTTTACAAGCAGCCCTACAAACCACAACCAGAACATGCCTAATATAGCTGTGATGATGTAGAAAGCTCTCTGCTTTGTTTGGTTGACCAACTCCGTTTCTCTGACTCCCCCTCTTGGCCCTAAGCGAATCAAAGCATAAAGAACAGAGAGGCTGCAGAAAGATATGATTATTATTGACAAAACCAAAGTACAGAACAGTAGAATGGCGATGTCATTACGGATACAAAGAGCTCTAACTAAGGTCAGTCCAAAGCTCAGCAGCCAAGCACATCTAATGCTGATGTTTCTCATCTTGACCCCACGGGCAGTTCTTAGACTCAGGTAAGTGATGGGGTGAACAACAGCCAGGTAACGCTCTACACAGGTCAGGATGTGTAAGAATATCTCTGCATAGAAAGTGATGTAGCGAACACATACTCCTATCATTACCATTAATGAGTGATTAGTGTATTTGCCACATAAATAGCAGAAACTCCCCAAGATCCACATCAGCTCGATGACAACCATGTGATAAGTGATGATGTCGGCATGGCTTGCTGTTTTAAAGGAGCGCTGCTGCCTCCATCTTTGGTGAGCCAGGCAGAGGACCAAGGTGCAGAGAGGGAGGAGGAGGATAATTCTCAACAAAGTGAAGCCAATGTTCATATTAAAATGAACCGTCGAGCATTGGCCACCCAGAACGTTCTTGTCGCCGGATGAAGAGTTAACAGACATATCTGCTGTTAGAGAGACAAATAACACAAAGAGAGACAAAGAAAAGATGAACACACATTTTAAACGAGTGATAATTTTTGTTCAAGTGTTATTCTAGTTGTGCTGTAACTCAGTCTGTGAAAGGATCAGTATTTCCTTGAGTATCTTTTTCAGCGTTCTTTTTTCTTTTTGTCGACAAATTCTAAAATAACACAACAACCGCGTCCGGTTCCGGGTCACTGCTCAAGCTGTCGACTGGCCAGTCAGCTGAGCAGTTTTGCATTCTTTTCTAATGCTCTTTTTGCTTGTTGTTGTTTTTAGCTGTCTACTCAGTATATTTGTATTCTTTTTCCTTTTCCTTTTAATATTTTTTGTTATTTTCGGACTTGTTTTCAGCACTCGACATGACCTAAAATCATTGGCCTGCCTGTCAGAACTCTGGCACAGGTTTTCAACCAACAGGCCTTTAGACAGGCAGCCAAAATCATCAACGACCCCTCTCACATTCTTCACCCCGCATTTCAATGGCTCCCCTCTGGGCGACGCCTCCACTGCATTTCCTGCAGGACTGAGAGGAGGAGAGCCACCTTTGTCCCCAAAGCCACCCTGCTTTTTAACTCCAGCCAATAAGACCATTTTATACTCTTCTTATACTACTGACACTTTATTCACTTTTAGTCACTTACAGTTATTTATTCACCTTTCAGTCACTTTAATTTTAAAATTGTGCAATTTTGAAACTGTGTATATACTGTATATTCTGTGTATTTATTATCTCACTCTTATTGCCTGCTCTTTTTGTCCTTATCTTCAACATCATGCTGCTCTGTTCTATCTTAATTGCCCCTTGGGGATAAATAAAGTCTTTCTGATTCGGGTTCAATTCACACTTCGCATGTTCCTGCAGGTAGTTCTGTGTAAAAGCTTTGAAGAATACAAAAAAACAGATGAGTTTAGTGTCACAAACTATTAAATTAACCTTAAGATGAATCTCTGCTCTCTTTAAAGAGTAAACCTAAATTAAACTGGACAGCATGAGTAGGGACAGGTCAAAGTCAGTCGTGAATGGAATTCAGACACCTAAACAAATCTTATTGGCAGTTTAAAGCAACAAAAAAAAAAAAAAACTGTCAGGAAGACTATGGACTGTGACCAAGAGTTTTTCCATCCTATGCTGCTGTGACTGATAATAAGTACATTGTTTTGCCAGTACATATACTTCATTCATCTTCCTTCATGCTGCAGAACAGTTGTGTTATTTATTTTAGCATATAGCAAACACTGCAGAAGAGAAGCAAGCAGTTTTTTTAAGTGGCTGGAAATTTAAACTGTAGTGTTTAAAACAGCCTGACAAAAGAAGAATATATATGGCACCTTTTGGGGGGAGGGAGGGGTGGGGTGGGGGGTGAGGGGTCAGAGGTCAGGGGAGGGGTGGGGGTTTTTGCCTGGGGGGATTGCCCCCCACACCCCCTTTGCCGAGCTTAAAAACTGGCATCTTGTGCACGTACGAGCACGCGCGCATGCACTCTCATGTACGCGCTTTCACTCTTCCGAAATGGGGCACTTCCTGTGGCCGTGCGGTCCCACTGCGCATGCTCTGTTTCCTCCTAGCAGGGTGTTTTTTTAATTAAGGTTCATCATCCGCTGCAGGCATCTCGGGCTTTTCATGGTAAATTTATACAAACAGGAATGACTTTGTCTTTTTATTCTATAGAAAGACTTTTGTTGTCAGACAATCGAACTGAAACGGCAGTGTGTTTTATAAGCAGATTTTCTACAGTTAGTTAAACGACTCCCCAACCTTGATGCATTGTTTCTATCAACTCATTGTTGGCTGTTTCAGACTTTAAGACGCCGTTCATCTCAAGAAATGGTGAATAAGGATGTGGAGAGAGACCAAAGTTTTATCCCTTTCATTAAATAACTGCATCCCCCCCCCCCCCCCCCCCAAAAAAACCTTTCACCTAAGAACAGCGCCGTTAGTTCGCATTAATTTTCAGTTAAAATTTAAAATAATTAAAACAAAACTACACGAGGGCTTTCCCAGACATTCTTTAAAACACAGATGTGCAACGCATTATTTAATTAGTGTTTATCAGCCGATGCGTTTTAGTTTTCAGTGTGAATATATACAAACAGGAGTTACTTTTGCAATAATGTTTTTACACACTCTAACCGAAATGGTAGATTTTGTGTGTTTTTAACAACTGCACTTTGGGGAGGGGTGTAGTTAAGGTGAATTTGAGGTCTGTGCTTTGGGGTGGGGGAAGAGGCATAAAGGTTTATAAAAGCCAGCAAACTCTATCCTTGAGCCTGACACCCGCACGTTAGTTTGTGTATTCGACCGTAAATTTTTAGAGAAAATACGCATTGAATTTTGATGCCATTTTTAAAACATAGATGTGCAATACATTATTTTAATGTTGTTTATCAAACGCTGTGTGCGTTTTGGTTTTCACTGTGAATGAGTTACTTTTGTAAATGCAGGATCACATTTTTTTAATGGTGCTTTTTAGACACTGATCTGAAAGATAAATGCTTTTGGTAGAAGCAGCTTTGCTGGATTTGTTTTTTAACTTGGTGAAACATAGTGCAAAACTCTTAATTCAGTATTTTACAGGTTTTAACTGTGTGGTCTTTCTGGAAAATGTAGGTCCACTTGTGAAATGGGAGCATGCACCGTGCTCTTCAGAGTTGTCAGCTTTGCTCGTTTCATGGGTCCTCTGTTGATAAAACTGATTTTTAATGGATCTTAATGTTTAGAGACAATAGCGAAGGTACTGACGCGTGCGTCTCTTTAAACTCTAGATGTTAAATTTTAAGGCTACATATTATTTATCTCGCACTAAGTCTGCTTGGCATATGCTCTGTATAAAGGCTCTGGACCTTTCCAAAAAGGCGTAGAGGCGACTTTAGCATGATTAATTTATTACAATGTCAGTTTCTGGGAAGTTTTCCCTCCTGTGTCTATGGCTGGTGCAAGTTTTTTGTTTATTTGTGAAACTGAGCGTGGTTGTGGACAATTCCGACTGTGCTGTTTGAATTGAGTTTTGTGTTGGATCACTTTCTTTAATTGTTAATTCTCTGCGAGCAGTGAAGAACCAAACTAGTACTTCAAAGTTTTAAATCCATTTTGCCCCAGTGGCCAGTGCGAAGTTGTGCTGCAGATCCCAGCATGAAAGCTGAGGGTCCAGCCAGCCGGCAGAAAGGCCAGTTGATGCCTCGACATGCGTTGGAACCGGTTTTGCCCGCACAGAGCGTTTCTGACATGCTGGCGTTGCTTATGCATAAGAGAAAAGCAACAATACAGCGTTGCTCCAAGACATCCTTTCACACGGTATGTATGTATGTCTGTCTGTCAGCGCTAATTATTCAAACCCTGTTTAAAAGGCGACTCATTTGTTGACCAAAAACATTTCCTCTAAATTTGCAAAGTTACTGATTTAAAAATTTATATTTTCGTCACACTCTAGACTCTTGAGCATATTTATATAGCAAAATTCACAGTGGTATAACCATGTTAAATAAAAGATGCCCAAGTGTGCACCAATGCACTCTAATGCATGCCTTTAAACTGTATGCTGATAAGTCTGTATCCATAATTTGTGGATCTGCTGATTTGTTTTTTTTTAATGTGGCACTTTTTTTTTCACGAACTGCAGATGATGAAATCCTCTTTATTTGAGAAAGTGTCCCTAAGCTATTGTTGTTCATACTTACTGAGTTCCCTAACCACTTCTTTTCTATGTCAGCAAACTTTCTGAACAAGAAAGGTATCGTAGATTTAAAGACACATCTTCATTGAAGCAAAGGCAAAACACTGAATTTTATGTTCATATTAAAGAGGGAAAATCCAAAAGCTGCTGCAATCTTTTGTATTAATGATCTCTCTCTCTCTGTGCATGTGTGTGTGAGTGAGTGAGTGTAATGCTATGTGTGTGTGTGTACAGGAGAAAGGTGATGGCAGGAGCTTTTTTTTTTTTTTAATGCATTTCGAATCAACTTTTTTTTTGTTTTACAAGAAGTGTATTTCATACATTGGAACAAATGTAATCTTTTCTATACTTTATAAGTATGAAACTAAAGATTTTAAGTTCATGCACATTGTGAAACAAGAATCTAAATCTTTCTGTCACAATGATTTCTATAAACGCATGTTGTTTATGGGATAATGTGAAAAATCTTTTGTGGGCTCTAATAATGATCAGTGGTGATTGAAGAGGAAGCTTGAACCCTGGCTCTGGAGATTTTCATGACAAGTGACAGTGCAGACATTTGTTAATGAGAGAATATGTTTTATCATCATAACGACTGCGAATTTAAGCGTCGTTAAAGTGTTGACTCATGTTCTTTAATAGAAGACTTAAAACACTAAACTCTAATTTCAGGGGTTTATTTTAAGTTTACAGAATATAACATCTGGTATGACAATGAGTTTTACTTCTCACTGTCTGTGTTATGTGTATCCATTTATCATGTATGCTACTTTGCTCTGTGGACTAAAATGTTTCATTGTATTCATGAAATAAACCAGAATTTCAATGTCCGAATCTTTTACTGTTTTTCTGCTTTTGTTCACTCCAAGTTTGACAAAACCCACAGCTCACTAACAATGTGGAGCAATCTCAGTGTATTTAGCTGCTTTTACCCTAAACACAATCAGTTGACTGAGAGAAACGCTTGTAGTCCTCACTTTGGTCATTTTGAATGTTGAAGGAGATTTGCTCCATAGACACCTTATACTAGTGTTTCCTACACTTAATCCACCACTACTATGTTCTATTTAAACCCAGATTCCTTTTATAGTTTGCAGTGAAAAACCATTGCTTAATGGGACAGCAGTACAAGTCACTCTTTACTAACACATTGTAGATAAGTTTATTGCTGGACAACACAGCTAGCAGTCTCACACACTCTTTAGGTTTTTGAAGTTTTGTGTGTAATGGTTTAGTGTATCAAACCTTACCCTTTTCTCCCAGTATCACAACAGTATGACTCCCAAAGTACGGCTCAGTAAACAAACAAGGACTCTGAAGTCAGAACAGAAAGATACAGTTGGAAGATGAATGATTGTGTTTTTTATGATGCGTAGTAAACTACCCCCTCTTCTTTTTCTCTGTGTTGTTGTTCTTGTGTGTATGCTTTAGAAGTCAAAGTATACATTAGCCACACTTACAAAAAACATTTTGAATTTCATTTAGAACTGAGATTCTACGTTGTAAGCAGAAATCTTATGCTCAGCCATAAGTGTGTTTCCCCACTTTCACAATGCTGAGGTGTCAAATCCACAACCCCCAACAGATGGTTTGTCACACACTGGGTTCAAACACTCAAAAAGCAACACAACAGCAGGTTCAAGAAGGACAAGGCCCCCTTTATTTGCACAGCCTCACACACCATAGATTTTTAAAGTTGTGGTGTACAATGGTATAGCCACAGATGTGACTTCTACTTTTGATAAAGATCACTCCACATGCATATTTCTTAAGAAATGAAGCGTCTTTATTAAGCTCTTATTTATACATGTCTACACAATAATAGACACCGTGTGCTCTGTGACATTATAGTCTTCTACTTCAGCTTCCATTGGTTTGCATTTTCAACTCCCAACCTTTCAGGTTGTTATGAACGACTTATATTTCTAACACTTTGTGATGTAAAAGTGAACCACGCAGCTTTTTTATTTTCTGTCTGATGGAAGGACTTAAGACACGAGTTATTTAAACAATTCTAAATGACAGTGTGACGGCCATAGTACTTTATGCGGGTCAAATATGTTAAGGATAATGTTTCTCAATGTAACATGGCAAAGAACTTTTGGTTAGGATACAACATTTTGTAAACAGTTACCTCAGAACCTGTACTGTCAGATCTATGTATGTAAGGTTAAACTTGCCACAGTACATCCACTTAAGTAAGTAACCAAACACATAAAGTCACCCTCACCAATAATCAACTGTTCCTTGAAAAAACGTAGCACAAACAGACAACTGATTCAGCAATGATAAGTAGAGCTACCCGAGGCCGAGACTCAAGCAGAAGAAAATTAAAAGTTGTTTTTTTTTTTTTATGGCTCGAAAGATTGAAGAAAAATATGTTTAATAATTCAACAAGAGCCGCACCTTCAACACATGTACATTCAAATTTTGGAACAGGCTCAACATTGCTGTTGTTCAATAGTTTTTATCCACTCTCAAAAGTCATTTTATGGCTTTAATATTTCCAGCTGATAAGGAGACTTACAGCATTTCAAATGTGCGTCCAAATGCTTTAAACATCCGCTTTGTCTGTAACGACAGTCTCAAACTGCAGAGCATTGTTTTTACTCAAATTCAGCATTTTCTGATGAAAATTTAGCTGCTTTTTTTTTCACTGTAACACCCCCCTCAGTGCCATTTTTTAGGATGATATTCTTGGAGATTCATTTTTTAAATATATATTTGTGCTTTTGGAGTGAGGGTATCTAATACGCACGTTGTCACTGTGTTTTGTACTACCAACTGCGAGGGCTCTGCTTTTACTTTGAGCAGTCTGGTTTTATTTTGTCTCGTGAGTGTGTGTTTTTCAAAGGAGATCTTCATCAGTTTGATTTTGTTACCACAAACTTTGTGTAAAGTTCACAACAGAGGTAAAGAGATTTAAACACACCAGTTTAAGGAGGCATGCAGGGGTTGGACCAGCTGCACATGACAGGTGAAGAAGAGAGTGTCAGCGGAGATGTGCAACAGAAGCAGAGGGAACATTTTACAAGATGATAAATGGCAGATTTAGATGATTACGGATTTTTGTTGACAAGATTAAAAGACACGTCCATCACAGTTTAGCAGCATTTCAGTTTGATTAAATTAAAGTTGTTGTTTTTTAAAACTACACAGGGTTTATTTTCTCCTTTGATAGTAATCATATTAAACATGTCAGTGATGGAAACAAGAATATAAAGAAAAATGCTAAACGCGTGTCTAATTAAACTGTTCCTGTGAACCATAAATCATCCTTTAGCATGTTCGGTGTTACAAACTTGAAGAAGCACAGAAAAGATCATCAGACATTGATCTAATCCGTTTTCAGCCTTCATTCATATTGAAATGTTGAAATCTTTCCTGCTAGACCGAAGTGTAGCGTTTGATACCGTTGGCCATAACATTTTATTACATCTATTATTAAATGGAGAGCGCTCTTCACACACTGAAGTCAATTATGAAGCTCCACGGCTTCTGTGCAAAGACTAGTTCTGTTTACATTATACTTGCTTTAGAAGGCATAGCATACATTTTTACTGCTATGCAGATGATACCCACTTTTATTGGTTAAACTGCTTGTATGTCTTAGATACATAATGAGCTTTAATTTTCTGCTTCTAAGTTCAGATAAAACTGAGGTTATTGTAATATGGCATAAAAATCTTAGAAACACTGTGGCTAACAAGATCCTTACTCTGGACGGCATCGTCTGTTGTAGTGATTTGACACATTATAAGTAAAATTGAAGCACACAATCCCGTCGCACAACATCAATATTTATTTATATACAAAAATAAAAATGCTTTTTTTTTTTTTTTACATAAAAGAATTGTAACTTTACAATTCATCACCGATTACGTGGGTACATAGTCCTCATCCTTAGCCCATAGTGGTTCGGGTAATTCCTCAGGGCCATATCAGGATACGTGGTTGAAAACAGGATACATGTTTTTTTTTTGTTTGTTTGTTTTTGAATGCGCTAAAATGTAAGATACATGCTTGAAAAAGCGTACATGCTTTTAAAAGATGTGGCAAAATGCAGATTACACGTTTTAAGAAAGAAAAAAAGGGTAACTGTTTAAAGATACGGTACCATACGTGTTTTTTTTTGGAAAGAATCAGTCTTTCAGAGAAAGCATTAGCGGCCTCCTTTGTAACATTCTGTGACCATCCACAGCTGTCCGATTTTCACCACATCCTCCCCCACTAGATTGTCGTAGGCCTCGGTAATGGCGTCAAAGACTTTCCTCACTGATTTGAGCTCATGCAAGAGAGTCTCCGCGACTGTGCCGACTTTGACATCGTCCGTTTTGATGTTCCGGGCAATCAGCAGGCGTTGAATGGAAGGAATGAAACGAGGGGTGAGGAGTCTTTTTCTGATGCTGTAATAATTTTCAGCGTAAAAGTCCTCCTCCAACACTTGCAGACACTCGTGCTGTCTCTGGCTGGGTTGATCGAACTTACAGCCGTTGCATTCTTCGGTGCGGTACTTGTTGATTACAAGGTTGACTAGATGATACACCGCTGTTTTCACGGTATCGATGAATAAAGAAGGTGCCCAACCGTCAAGCTCGTCGGCTTGCTGCAGTTTCTCCAAGGGGCGAGAGTAACCGGGCGTGTCGGGTACTATTGTGCTCTCGTCCGAGGAACTGTCCTCCTCAGCGCGACGCAGGGATGCAGAGTCCATCTTTCTTTCTGTTTTTGAGCTAAAAAAAAGGCTTTTGAAGGAATGAGACGGCGGTCTTCTTTTTAAAGTAAAAGAAGGCGGGCGTGGTCTGGAAGTGGGATGTTCTTAGAGGAGCGGGTAGGAGTGGCAGCGATTTTTAAAACCAGAGAGCTGGCCGTCAACTTTAGAAAAGAACGATAATGTCCTTTCTTATCTTTTGGGGTTGAATATCTCCATGAAAAAATGACATCTTGCAGCCCTTCTGCTCAATCAACCATCAATGTGGCAGAACTTGGTACAAGCAGCACCGCCAACAGTAACAGAAATGAGTGTATCAGGGATGCTGTGCAATCTTTACTCTCTGAAGATCCATCCACAAACCCTACATTTGAAGATTGGAGTGAAGACGCACCGTATTCACCAGTGTCAGAGTGGAGCGCACCCCCTTCACCGCCACAAGTGTGGACTATGGACACCGACGATGAGGAAGATTTTTTGTATTTTGGCGACTCTCCCGACATTGATGAGATAGACTGGGCATGGCCACCCTTTCAAGGCCCTGAGGAATTACCCGAACCACTATGGGCTAAGGATGAGGACTATGTACCCACGTAATCGGTGATGAATTGTAAAGTTACAATTCTTTTATGTAAAAAAAAAAAAAAAGCATTTTTATTTTTGTATATAAATAAATATTGATGTTGTGCGACGGGATTGTGTGCTTCAATTTTACTTATAATGTGTCAAATCACTACAACAGACGATGCCGTCCAGAGTAAGGATCTTGTTAGCCACAGTGTTTCTAAGATTTTTATGCCATATTACAATAACCTCAGTTTTATCTGAACTTAGAAGCAGAAAATTAAAGCTCATTATGTATCTAAGACATACAAGCAGTTTAACCAATAAAAGTGGGTATCATCTGCATAGCAGTAAAAATGTATGCTATGCCTTCTAAAGCAAGTATAATGTAAACAGAACTAGTCTTTGCACAGAAGCCGTGGAGCTTCATAATTGACTTCAGTGTGTGAAGAGCGCTCTCCATTTAATAATAGATGTAATAAAATGTTATGGCCAACGGTATCAAACGCTACACTTCGGTCTAGCAGGAAAGATTTCAACATTTCAATATGAATGAAGGCTGAAAACGGATTAGATCAATGTCTGATGATCTTTTCTGTGCTTCTTCAAGTTTGTAACACCGAACATGCTAAAGGATGATTTATGGTTCACAGGAACAGTTTAATTAGACACGCGTTTAGCATTTTTCTTTATATTCTTGTTTCCATCACTGACATGTTTAATATGATTACTATCAAAGGAGAAAATAAACCCTGTGTAGTTTTAAAAAACAACAACTTTAATTTAATCAAACTGAAATGCTGCTAAACTGTGATGGACGTGTCTTTTAATCTTGTCAACAAAAATCCGTAATCATCTAAATCTGCCATTTATCATCTTGTAAAATGTTCCCTCTGCTTCTGTTGCACATCTCCGCTGACACTCTCTTCTTCACCTGTCATGTGCAGCTGGTCCAACCCCTGCATGCCTCCTTAAACTGGTGTGTTTAAATCTCTTTACCTCTGTTGTGAACTTTACACAAAGTTTGTGGTAACAAAATCAAACTGATGAAGATCTCCTTTGAAAAACACACACTCACGAGACAAAATAAAACCAGACTGCTCAAAGTAAAAGCAGAGCCCTCGCAGTTGGTAGTACAAAACACAGTGACAACGTGCGTATTAGATACCCTCACTCCAAAAGCACAAATATATATTTAAAAAATGAATCTCCAAGAATATCATCCTAAAAAATGGCACTGAGGGGGGTGTTACAGTGAAAAAAAAAGCAGCTAAATTTTCATCAGAAAATGCTGAATTTGAGTAAAAACAATGCTCTGCAGTTTGAGACTGTCGTTACAGACAAAGCGGATGTTTAAAGCATTTGGACGCACATTTGAAATGCTGTAAGTCTCCTTATCAGCTGGAAATATTAAAGCCATAAAATGACTTTTGAGAGTGGATAAAAACTATTGAACAACAGCAATGTTGAGCCTGTTCCAAAATTTGAATGTACATGTGTTGAAGGTGCGGCTCTTGTTGAATTATTAAACATATTTTTCTTCAATCTTTCGAGCCATAAAAAAAAAAAAACAACTTTTAATTTTCTTCTGCTTGAGTCTCGGCCTCGGGTAGCTCTACTTATCATTGCTGAATCAGTTGTCTGTTTGTGCTACGTTTTTTCAAGGAACAGTTGATTATTGGTGAGGGTGACTTTATGTGTTTGGTTACTTACTTAAGTGGATGTACTGTGGCAAGTTTAACCTTACATACATAGATCTGACAGTACAGGTTCTGAGGTAACTGTTTACAAAATGTTGTATCCTAACCAAAAGTTCTTTGCCATGTTACATTGAGAAACATTATCCTTAACATATTTGACCCGCATAAAGTACTATGGCCGTCACACTGTCATTTAGAATTGTTTAAATAACTCGTGTCTTAAGTCCTTCCATCAGACAGAAAATAAAAAAGCTGCGTGGTTCACTTTTACATCACAAAGTGTTAGAAATATAAGTCGTTCATAACAACCTGAAAGGTTGGGAGTTGAAAATGCAAACCAATGGAAGCTGAAGTAGAAGACTATAATGTCACAGAGCACACGGTGTCTATTATTGTGTAGACATGTATAAATAAGAGCTTAATAAAGACGCTTCATTTCTTAAGAAATATGCATGTGGAGTGATCTTTATCAAAAGTAGAAGTCACATCTGTGGCTATACCATTGTACACCACAACTTTAAAAATCTATGGTGTGTGAGGCTGTGCAAATAAAGGGGGCCTTGTCCTTCTTGAACCTGCTGTTGTGTTGCTTTTTGAGTGTTTGAACCCAGTGTGTGACAAACCATCTGTTGGGGGTTGTGGATTTGACACCTCAGCATTGTGAAAGTGGGGAAACACACTTATGGCTGAGCATAAGATTTCTGCTTACAACGTAGAATCTCAGTTCTAAATGAAATTCAAAATGTTTTTTGTAAGTGTGGCTAATGTATACTTTGACTTCTAAAGCATACACACAAGAACAACAACACAGAGAAAAAGAAGAGGGGGTAGTTTACTACGCATCATAAAAAACACAATCATTCATCTTCCAACTGTATCTTTCTGTTCTGACTTCAGAGTCCTTGTTTGTTTACTGAGCCGTACTTTGGGAGTCATACTGTTGTGATACTGGGAGAAAAGGGTAAGGTTTGATACACTAAACCATTACACACAAAACTTCAAAAACCTAAAGAGTGTGTGAGACTGCTAGCTGTGTTGTCCAGCAATAAACTTATCTACAATGTGTTAGTAAAGAGTGACTTGTACTGCTGTCCCATTAAGCAATGGTTTTTCACTGCAAACTATAAAAGGAATCTGGGTTTAAATAGAACATAGTAGTGGTGGATTAAGTGTAGGAAACACTAGTATAAGGTGTCTATGGAGCAAATCTCCTTCAACATTCAAAATGACCAAAGTGAGGACTACAAGCGTTTCTCTCAGTCAACTGATTGTGTTTAGGGTAAAAGCAGCTAAATACACTGAGATTGCTCCACATTGTTAGTGAGCTGTGGGTTTTGTCAAACTTGGAGTGAACAAAAGCAGAAAAACAGTAAAAGATTCGGACATTGAAATTCTGGTTTATTTCATGAATACAATGAAACATTTTAGTCCACAGAGCAAAGTAGCATACATGATAAATGGATACACATAACACAGACAGTGAGAAGTAAAACTCATTGTCATACCAGATGTTATATTCTGTAAACTTAAAATAAACCCCTGAAATTAGAGTTTAGTGTTTTAAGTCTTCTATTAAAGAACATGAGTCAACACTTTAACGACGCTTAAATTCGCAGTCGTTATGATGATAAAACATATTCTCTCATTAACAAATGTCTGCACTGTCACTTGTCATGAAAATCTCCAGAGCCAGGGTTCAAGCTTCCTCTTCAATCACCACTGATCATTATTAGAGCCCACAAAAGATTTTTCACATTATCCCATAAACAACATGCGTTTATAGAAATCATTGTGACAGAAAGATTTAGATTCTTGTTTCACAATGTGCATGAACTTAAAATCTTTAGTTTCATACTTATAAAGTATAGAAAAGATTACATTTGTTCCAATGTATGAAATACACTTCTTGTAAAACAAAAAAAAAGTTGATTCGAAATGCATTAAAAAAAAAAAAAAGCTCCTGCCATCACCTTTCTCCTGTACACACACACACATAGCATTACACTCACTCACTCACACACACATGCACAGAGAGAGAGAGATCATTAATACAAAAGATTGCAGCAGCTTTTGGATTTTCCCTCTTTAATATGAACATAAAATTCAGTGTTTTGCCTTTGCTTCAATGAAGATGTGTCTTTAAATCTACGATACCTTTCTTGTTCAGAAAGTTTGCTGACATAGAAAAGAAGTGGTTAGGGAACTCAGTAAGTATGAACAACAATAGCTTAGGGACACTTTCTCAAATAAAGAGGATTTCATCATCTGCAGTTCGTGAAAAAAAAAGTGCCACATTAAAAAAAAACAAATCAGCAGATCCACAAATTATGGATACAGACTTATCAGCATACAGTTTAAAGGCATGCATTAGAGTGCATTGGTGCACACTTGGGCATCTTTTATTTAACATGGTTATACCACTGTGAATTTTGCTATATAAATATGCTCAAGAGTCTAGAGTGTGACGAAAATATAAATTTTTAAATCAGTAACTTTGCAAATTTAGAGGAAATGTTTTTGGTCAACAAATGAGTCGCCTTTTAAACAGGGTTTGAATAATTAGCGCTGACAGACAGACATACATACATACCGTGTGAAAGGATGTCTTGGAGCAACGCTGTATTGTTGCTTTTCTCTTATGCATAAGCAACGCCAGCATGTCAGAAACGCTCTGTGCGGGCAAAACCGGTTCCAACGCATGTCGAGGCATCAACTGGCCTTTCTGCCGGCTGGCTGGACCCTCAGCTTTCATGCTGGGATCTGCAGCACAACTTCGCACTGGCCACTGGGGCAAAATGGATTTAAAACTTTGAAGTACTAGTTTGGTTCTTCACTGCTCGCAGAGAATTAACAATTAAAGAAAGTGATCCAACACAAAACTCAATTCAAACAGCACAGTCGGAATTGTCCACAACCACGCTCAGTTTCACAAATAAACAAAAAACTTGCACCAGCCATAGACACAGGAGGGAAAACTTCCCAGAAACTGACATTGTAATAAATTAATCATGCTAAAGTCGCCTCTACACCTTTTTGGAAAGGTCCAGAGCCTTTATACAGAGCATATGCCAAGCAGACTTAGTGCGAGATAAATAATATGTAGCCTTAAAATTTAACATCTAGAGTTTAAAGAGACGCACGCGTCAGTACCTTCGCTATTGTCTCTAAACATTAAGATCCATTAAAAATCAGTTTTATCAACAGAGGACCCATGAAACGAGCAAAGCTGACAACTCTGAAGAGCACGGTGCATGCTCCCATTTCACAAGTGGACCTACATTTTCCAGAAAGACCACACAGTTAAAACCTGTAAAATACTGAATTAAGAGTTTTGCACTATGTTTCACCAAGTTAAAAAACAAATCCAGCAAAGCTGCTTCTACCAAAAGCATTTATCTTTCAGATCAGTGTCTAAAAAGCACCATTAAAAAAATGTGATCCTGCATTTACAAAAGTAACTCATTCACAGTGAAAACCAAAACGCACACAGCGTTTGATAAACAACATTAAAATAATGTATTGCACATCTATGTTTTAAAAATGGCATCAAAATTCAATGCGTATTTTCTCTAAAAATTTACGGTCGAATACACAAACTAACGTGCGGGTGTCAGGCTCAAGGATAGAGTTTGCTGGCTTTTATAAACCTTTATGCCTCTTCCCCCACCCCAAAGCACAGACCTCAAATTCACCTTAACTACACCCCTCCCCAAAGTGCAGTTGTTAAAAACACACAAAATCTACCATTTCGGTTAGAGTGTGTAAAAACATTATTGCAAAAGTAACTCCTGTTTGTATATATTCACACTGAAAACTAAAACGCATCGGCTGATAAACACTAATTAAATAATGCGTTGCACATCTGTGTTTTAAAGAATGTCTGGGAAAGCCCTCGTGTAGTTTTGTTTTAATTATTTTAAATTTTAACTGAAAATTAATGCGAACTAACGGCGCTGTTCTTAGGTGAAAGGTTTTTTTTGGGGGGGGGGGGGGGGGGGGGGGGATGCAGTTATTTAATGAAAGGGATAAAACTTTGGTCTCTCTCCACATCCTTATTCACCATTTCTTGAGATGAACGGCGTCTTAAAGTCTGAAACAGCCAACAATGAGTTGATAGAAACAATGCATCAAGGTTGGGGAGTCGTTTAACTAACTGTAGAAAATCTGCTTATAAAACACACTGCCGTTTCAGTTCGATTGTCTGACAACAAAAGTCTTTCTATAGAATAAAAAGACAAAGTCATTCCTGTTTGTATAAATTTACCATGAAAAGCCCGAGATGCCTGCAGCGGATGATGAACCTTAATTAAAAAAACACCCTGCTAGGAGGAAACAGAGCATGCGCAGTGGGACCGTACGGCCACAGGAAGTGCCCCATTTCGGAAGAGTGAAAGCGCGTACATGAGAGTGCATGCGCGCGTGCTCGTACGTGCACAAGATGCCAGTTTTTAAGCTCGGCAAAGGGGGTGTGGGGGGCAATCCCCCCAGGCAAAAACCCCCACCCCTCCCCTGACCTCTGTCAGTCAATATTGGTAGTTGTAAATGCAACATTACTCAGGCATACACACTTTTAATACCAAGTTAGTTATTATATAGTAAATAATATTACCCTACATATGCTATATAAGTGGTAATGTAAAGTGTTCCCACAACAGCTGAGACAAAATAAAGGCAGCAGCTGGCATTTACAAAAGGATAAGCAAACATAACATTACCACTACAACACAGGCAATGTAAAACATTACAAAGAAAGCGTAAGGTTGTTGAAAGAAAAAAAAAAACCCACCTGACATTAGTAACTAACGAACTAACCAGATTGGATTTACATTTTTTAAATCTGTTGAAGATATTTTGTTATGCTGCTTGAATAAATAAACATTACTTTTGGAAAAAACAAAACAAGTTAAATATTTGTGTGAAATGTGTGTTGTGTGAATTTAAAATATTATATTAAACAACACTTACCTTGTCAGTAGTGTCCTTTGCTCCAAAGTCAGTGACTACTGTTCAAAACAGCTCTCCGCTCTGTCATCATGGTTATTGATGTTCATGTGTACAACTGCAGAATGTTGTGGGTGTTTTGCATGATTATGTGGTGTTATGTGCCTTCATTTACACGATAGCTGCAATAAACATCAAATTATCCTTCAGCACGTGGGTCAGAGGGGATTATATACATATTTTTCCTTTGTACAGTCTCCATTTTCTAACTAATATTTTTCAGCCAAATTTGGCATATTTGATTCAAAAATTCAGAAAATTAAACCAGTTTGTGTAATTAGCCTTGAGCTGATATTTATGGTTTAATGTCAGAAACTAAAGTTTGAACTTTTAGTTAAATGTAAAAATTGAAAAAGTAATCCCTCTTAGAAGCTAGAGCAGTGAACATAAGTGGCTCATTTCCATATAAATAGCTCTGCTGCATTCTATCAATTCAATACATTTGTCAGTATTCAAATTTCCCTGTACAGGTGTTCGTTTAAGTAAAACACCATTAATGTAGTAAGAGTGAACACAGAGGAAATAACGTCTCATTTACATGAGCCATAATTTTAGTACCCATTGGCCCCAGTTGTCATTATTAATAGCAGGATTAGTGAAATATTTAACCAGTTTTTGTATATAAATATACAAATGCTGAATTACAGAAAACAGTAATGGTAGTATTTGTAATTTTTGACATATTTCTGTTATTTCTGATCAAATGACTAAACATTTGGGTGCCACCATAACAGCCTTTACAATTTTTTTTCATATTTTGCAAGGTTGGATCTTAACAAGGTTCCAGGTAAAGGTTCCACATGCAACAAGAAGAAATAGGGGTGAGACACAACATCTTTTAAGCATGCAATTTATTGAAAACAACACGTAAACTGAAAAAGGTGATAGGAGAAATGTTGTGCAGTTAATGGTTCAAACATTTCATTAATAAATGAATTTAATTAAAAAAGCTTCACACCCCTAAATTATGAATAATAAATCAATCAAACTATATAGAACCTTTTGTTAAAAGGGTTGGCATAATAAGCATATGCTTCAGCCAAAACCTTTTGTTTAGCCTTGTCTCGTGCTTTCTTGCTTTGTGGTAATCTTTATTCTGTATTCACTGAGGTATTTGAATGCTTATCAAATAAATCAATAGATTTCAACTAATGAAGTGATTTTTATTCATATCGCATGTTTTATATAACAGGTCTATAAATGATGAGCTGCAAGTATGACAAATCTTCTTTGTGTAACACAATATTGTGGTCGCCAATTTTGAGGCCAAGATGACGACCTTACTCCACCAAAGATGCAGAGATCCAACTTTTTTTTTAAATCAAATTAATATCAATTAACTCAAAAAGATCCTTTTGGAAAAGAGTAGAAATCTTGGAACAAAGTTTAATTCACTGAATCATATGAATAGCAAGAAAGTACATACAGAGAATAGCAAGACGATATATAGGAAGGGAAACTAAAGGAAAACCAGAGACAGACAGAAAAAAGCAGAGGAAACAAAGTGCTGGGGTGTCTTCTGGTCCCCTAGTATATAGGGACCAGTAACCCCGCCCCCTGCTGCTGGGTAACTTGTACATGACATAACCTGTACATGTTCACAAGCATTATCTTTATTGACACTTTCACAATTAAACTTACTTCACATATCTTGAGTGTTTGAAGTGTTGAATCTTTCTCTTTGGTCCATCTGGCCAACAGACTGCTGAACAATTCATAGAAACCTCACTATCACTTCGACATTATGCACTCCATACTCTACATAAATGCCATTTCATTTGCACAATATTCAACTGATGACCTCTGTATATTTTATTTTTTATATATTTATATACACGCTGCTGACATGTGTGACAGAAGAAGTCCTGACAGTCCATCTACAGATTCTAAAGACATGTCACACAAAACTATATTTAATCACACAGCAGAAAAAAATTTTATTCATAGAATACACATTACATCATTTGATTACAATTTGAAATAATTACATTATTAGATGTCGACTTTACAAAGACACCACTTAAACACACTATTGAAATCTGATTGGAATTCAACCAATATATCATCTATTAAAGAGCTAAAGAATTAAGAAACACTAAAATTAAATCAAAGCTATCTTATCAAATACACAACATATCCAAATAAATACAACTAATATCCTACAAATTCTACAGAGACCACTACGATCATTAAACCACTGCCATCTTTAGAAATAACCTATTACAAATTACAACACCTCAACACCTGTTAAAATTCTGGGAAAACTTTATAACCCAAACATTTCTAAATGAAGCAAAATCTGTGCTATAAATCACTATTGCATAAAAAGGTTTATATTATAGTTTATATAGTTTACATATCTCAACTACTACAATCTTGAATGTCGCTGGATGGTAAGACAAATATAATTACACCTGGTGCCTGGATCTTCCCAGACCGCAGATCCATATTTTTCTTCTACTTGATTTCAACATTTTACTAAAAAAGTGCCCAGTTAGCTATAACTTAGTTATGCCTGCCCTTTGGCATGTGACTGTTGAACGCACTGATAACCAGCCAATTGACATACAAAGTGTCAGTATATGGGCCATTTGAAATGTGTTCTGTAAGTTAACAGAGGATAAATTAAGATATATAATTCCTGGGCAGGTTTACCTGACACCATTGCTATCACATAGCAACAGTCAAGGAGTTTCCTCTTATACCAACTATGCAACTATCTAAAAGCTGACTAAATACCAAAAGTTTCAGTCACCATTCGTAAACTCCTCAAGCCTAATTTCTTGCTATCAAAAGAAAATATTCTGTTTTCTTTTCTCTAAAACTTAAGGTTAGTATCATTGCAGAGCTAAGGCCATGGTTGAAGTTGTATATAATTTTGAACAAACCAGCACAGAATAAAAAGGTGTCTCTTTTCTAAGTACAACTCCAATTCCAAAACTGTTGTGATGCTGTGTAAAATATGGATAAAAGCAAAATGCAATGATTTGCACATCTCATAAATCCATACCTTATTAACAGTAGAACATAGAAAACATTAAATGTTTCAATTGAGGAAATAAATTATTCCATTTAAATTATTGCATCATTTTCAATTTGAGGGCAGTTACATGTTTTATAAAACTTGGGATGGGGACAACAAAAGGCTGGGAAGGTAAATGGTAATATAAAAAAAACCAGCTAATTAAACATTTTGCAGGTAATGACTGGGTATAAAAAGTGCACCGTAAAAAATATGTTTTTCAGTACTTAAAATGGCCTGTATTTGTATAGCTGTGTAAAGTGTCATCCACACATTCACACACTGGTGATGGCAAGCTACGTTGTAGCCACAGCCACCCTGGGGTGCACTGACAGAGGCGAGGCTGCCGGACACTGGCACCACCGGGCCCTCTGACCACCACCAGTAGGCAACGGGTGAAGTGTCTTGCCCAAGGACACAGTGACCAAGACTGTCCAAGCTGGGGTTTGAACCGGTAACCTTCCGATTACAAGGCAAACTCCCCACTCTTGAGCCACGATCGCCCCAAACAAAAAATGCTAAAGGTATGGGAATACATAGAAACTACATCTTGGACATCTGGAAAGGCACCATCAGTGCTGAAGGATCCTTCAAGATTTTAGAGCATCATATGCTCCCAGATGATGCCTAAACTGTATACTGCCATATATAATAGCTTGGCATCACAGGAGAAGAATTTGGGTGCTGGACAGTCCTGCCTGTAGTCCAGACCTTTTACCAACTGAAAACATTTGACACATCATGTAAAGAGAACTATGACACCCAGGACTATCAAGCAGCTCAAATTCAACATTAAACAAGTATGGGACAATATCCCCCAAAAATAAGGAGGAGGAAGGGAGATGTAAAAAAGAAAGACTGACGCATGAACTAGTTTAACCGTATCTTGTGAATTAATTGTGATTTAGGGCAAATTTTCAAAGTGGTACAATTACTCATTCACCACTGTTAATTCCCATTTATTTTATTTTTGCCTTCAACTGAAAATGTGATATTAAAAAATAAAAGGATCATTGTTTTTCGTAAAAGAACCAAAAATAAATGGTAGATGCTGTTCTGATATGCTCATTAACACCTTTACACCTTTATTCATTGTTATACAAGCAACATGAGAGTTTTCCTGTCTTGTGCAGATACAGCAGAGGTAACACCAAACTGCTGGGCAGATTAAACCAGACTGTACTCATTTGCACTGCACACTTCACAGTGCTGCTTAGCACAGGTGAGTTGTTCATAGCTATATAAGCAAGGAGCCCCAGACACCACAACCAAACAACACAGGTGATAGCTGTAGTGTTGTAAAAAGCTTTAAGCTTTGACTGGTTATGCTTCTCCTTTTCTCCATGTTGCTGTCCTGGCCCTGGGCGAATCAGAACCCAGAGTACAGAGAGACTGCAGAAAGATATGAGTATTAAACACAAAACTAAAAAGCAAAACAACATTATGATGCTATTGTTAATTGTATATATAGCTGCAAGTCCAAAACAAAGAAGCCAAGCACAACCAGTGGTAATGTTTCTAATCCTGGCCCCACGGGCATTTCTTAATCCCAGGTAAATGATGGGGCGAACAACAGCCAAGTAACGATCTACACAGGTCAGAACATGTAAAATAACCTCTCCATAGTAAGTAAACAAACAAGCAAAATACCCCACTGTTTGAATCACTGTCTGAGAAGTGTATATGCCACCATACTGGATAAAAATCCCCAAAACCCAGATCAGCTCCATGGCAGCCACGTGGTAGGTGAAGATGTCAGAGTGGCTTGCTGTGTTGAAGGAGCGCTTCTGCTGCCATTTTTGGCGACCAAGATAAAGGACAAGGCTGCACAGAGGGAGGAGGAGGATGATTCTCAATGCAAAGACAATAGTTTTTGAGTAAAAAATGAATGTGGAACAGTTGTAGGCCAGAAGATTGTTGGAGGTGACATTGGAGAAGTTGGAAAACATTTCCGCTGTATATGTTGAAAGTCTTAGGAAATAAAAGTAATAAGAGAGTAAGTGTGTGAACAAAAACCAGAGAAAAGAGAAAGTGAAAAGAGACTGAAACACATGTAGGATGTGTTTCAGTCTCTTTTCAGTCATTTACAGTAAATTTAAGCAACTGCAGCACACAAGAAATCCTACAATATATCATGGCACTGTATTTAAAAACAAAAGAACGAAAACAAAAAAAGCAACCACACATTAGTTCAGTTTAATTTTTAATCTCATGTTAATTGATATTAAGTTTATACAATAGCTGATAAAAAAGACAGGTTAGGAATCAAAGTTAGGGGTTAGTTTATTTTAGATAACTACCACTAAAAATCCTGCAAACTTAAATATAAGGAAACCAATCATTTGATATCCTTAATAGTAACAACACTAAAAAGAAGAAAAAAAAAAACCTAGAAGAAAAAAAGTCGAAGTACAAAAAGTGAAATGCTGCGTCAAAACTCTTTCAAGAGGTGAAACGCTCGATGGCTAAAAATGATCTATGATAACAGTTGTTTTTGAGTTTGTGTTATACTTACTTGTTGTATAGATGTTGTGTTTGTTTTACCTTCATATTATCCAACCAAAATACTGATTTGCAATGATCCATGAAAACCATTAATATAAGTAACATTTTGACTATGTTGTAAAATTAGTGAATGATATTTCATTGTGTTCCAAAAAATGTAATCTAATTATTTTAAATCTAATTCACAAATAAAAGTTTATTAGACTGCACAACAATGAGCACAACAATTGTGCAATAAATTAGCCAGTTCACAAAAAGCACAGTGTTGGTTGGCTTAAATTATGGTCTTTTAGTGCCATCAAGTAATCCATTTTATCAGTGTAGTTCATCTGTGTATGAATCACAGTTTTGTGATTAAGGAGCCATTTCTTGAGGAAAGTGAACTCTTAAACTAAACAACATGAATTACACGATTATACTGGAAGCAGTATCACTGAATTATACTTACATCTTACTTATCACTTCATTATACTAACCACTTTTTGGTAGGAATGAGTGAGTTTTGTTAATTAAACAAAAATATAAAACATGTTTAAAAGTATCTGAAAATTTGTAAGTGCTGATATGTTTGTAGTCCTTTCAACAGCATCAGTAAAATTCAAAAGTTTTTTTGAAAATGAACTTCAAAAGTTCAAGGAGAAACAGCCCTTTAAAATACTATACCTTGTTAGAAGAATTGTTTCTTGTTGATGTTTCTCTGATGGCTTTTCTCCTGACTCTCAGAACTTACTGAGTGGTTTGGACTTGCACTTTATTTGAATTTATGACATGTCCTAATTTGCAGAGCATGTGATGTGAAGGGATGAGTTCATGCAAAACTGGCACAGATTTTTGGATACTTTCACGGTAAATTTCAACAGGCAAATATTTGCTCTCTTGCTGACACGAGACAGAAAAAGGTGTGTTTATTCACCAAGTTTCACACGATAAAACCAAGTTTATTTAAAGGGCATATTTCATGTGATAACAGCAGACTGACTGTTTACAATATACATCTTTTCTGGTTCAGTTAATCATACATTTAATCACATTAATTTGCCAAGGATATAATTGCAACAATGTATTTTTCTAAGCATGTAAACATTATACGGACATTATATAGACATGATCTGAATACAGTATTCAAATCTTCTTGTCATTCTAAATATATGTTTACACATCATTAATAAAAAATTTGACTTTTATGTGACAATGCAACTACTGTCAGAGCCTACAGCGCCAGAACTCGTTTGTCTAAAATAAACAAGTATGTGTCTCAGATAAAAAAAAGCTGAATACATATAACTTAGAGTTTTTAAATGATGACTTTATTTCTAAAAGTTAAACGCTAATCAAACCTATGTCCTATGTGAAAAAGTAACCTCCTTGTCACGGTTTGCGTGGCAAGCCGTATGGGAATTATTAAAGGACCCAAGATGCAGGCACTGCTGATGTGAGTGAGCTTTATTGAGGAGGATGACATACAACAAAAGGCGAGGGTGGCGAGAACAGAACTTACAAAACCTAAACTGTGAAAACTAAGAATAAAACAAACCTGATACCTTGAGACACAAACGGAGATGCAAGGGAACCATACAGACAAACCAGCAACTCACACCAGAAAAAACAGGGCTTAAATACACACAGGGCAATGAGGGAATGGGAGAGAGGAGGGAGACAAAACTGGGATTAATTGGACATAACGAGACCAGGGGAAGCGAAACTAGAAACACTGACAAGAGACACGGACCTTCAAAATAAAACAGGAAACACACAAACTTAACACAGACTGGGGAGACAGAACATAGAAATGTGAAACGTGGAACAGGAGAGTACAAAGGACATGAATCTCTAGGGATAATCATAAAAAACAACCCAAAATAAACAAAACCACAGAAGATTAATAAACTTAAACATAAACACTGAGTCCAGAGACTCCAGACCATGACAATCCCTCCCTCTCCTCCACACCACCATTAAATAAAGTTTCACCATCCAAAAAAAGAAATAAAGTGGAAAAATCCAGATGCTATTGCTGCTGTTATGGAGAAGATAACAAATTTTCTCATGCGAAAATCTATATTTTTAAATATGTAAGACTATAGTATGGTAAATGGCCTGTATTTGTATAGCGCTTTACTTAGTCCCTAAGGACCCCAAAGCGCTTTACACTACATTCAGTCATCCACCCATTCACACACACATTCACACACTGGTGATGGCAAGCTACATTGTAGCCACAGCTGCCCTGGGGCGCACTGACAGAGGCGAGGCTGCCGGACACTGTACCTTCTTGTGTTTCTTGAGTCTTCTTACTCTCCTTCGTCAGTCCAAAGGATACACCAAACAATGTCTTTGCAATTACCTTTGGTGCTAAAGCTGCACTTTTCTAGTCATCTGTTAAGACTTACCCCCAGAGTCTGTCTTAACTCCTTCCTTAAAACTGTGAAGCGCTCTTAACATTGGACATCTGTGTGATTCACCCATATATATTATGTCAAGAGAGGTGGGATTTAAAGAGACTGAGGTCTTCCCATCTTACCTCTCTTTACATCTGAGAGAGTAAAGGGACTTAAAAACCTGTCTTTCATGCTAAAAGTGATCAAGTGCTAAAACAGACTTTATCTAATATGTGAGTTTCTGGACTGGTTCTTATATAGCGCTTTTCTACTCTATCTGAGCATTCAAAGCGCTTTATACAACTAATTCATTCACCCAATCACACCCATTCACTTTTTCTAAGATATAAGCGCTCACTATCTAACATTCATACACATTCACACTCTGATGGATGTGTCGGAGGGCAACATGGGGTTATTATCTTGCCAAGTATATTTGGGCAAGATTTGGCATGCAGACTGGGATCGAACCACCAGTAGCTGACCTGCTCTAGCACCTGAGCTACAGCCACCATAGATCTTAACAAGGTTCCAAGTATAGCTTCCACATGCAACAAGAAGAAATGGGAATGAGACAAAACATTTTTAAGCATGCAATTTATTGAAAACAATGCTTAAACTCAAAAAGGTGACAGGAGAAATGTTATGCAGTTATTGGTTCAAACATTTAATTAATAAATGTATTTAATTAAAAAAGCTTCACACCCCAAAATTATGAAGTGATTTTTATTCATATAGCATTTTTTATGTAGTAGGTCTATAAATGATGAGCTGCAAGTCTGACAAATCTTCTTTGTGTAACACAGTATTGTGGTCGCCAATTTTGAGGCCAAGATGACAACCTTATTCCACCAAAGATGCAGAGATCCAACTTTCTGAGTCCAATTAAAATCAATTCACTCAAAAAGATATTGTTGGAAGAGAGTAAAATTCTTGGAACAGAGTTTAATACACTGAATCATATGAATAGCAATTAAGTACATACAGAGAATAGCGAGACCATACATAAGTAGGGATGGGTATCGTTTAGGTTTTATCCGATACCGGTGCCAAACCGGTACTTTTGAAATGGTGCCGGTGCTTAAACGGTGCTCAAAACGGTGCTTAAAGAATGGAGAACACAAACTTTGTCCAAAAACATCTTATGTTTTTATTTTTAGAAGTCTCTTTTTTCTGCAAAATGATAACCAAGTTAGCCTTTTCTGTTGATACAACATACCTCCTTTGGTTGGAATCGGTGCTTAAACAATGTAAAACACAAACTTTGTCCTAAAACCTCTCATGTTTAGCTGTTTTTTTTGTAAAAAAAGCATGTAACTACGACGGTGTTTGCTAGTTCACCTTACGCGCATTAATTTAATAACGTGGTTAGCCTACTGAACGTAAATTACACACGAACAACATTAAGCTACTCACGCAGAGAAGAACGGCTGCTGCTGCCATCATCTTCCATCATTATTTCTGCTACACTGGCAGGGCTAGGGGCCAGGACTCTACTCTTCGGGTTCTTGGGGGATGTTGCTAACTCCGGGTCCGATAACAGGCACCACACCCGCAGTAGATGTGCTCGATGTGAGGTCTCGCAGCAATACTTGGCTTTTAAAAAAACGCTATGCCTCGCCAGGTGTTTAATCAGATTCGAGGTGTTACCTCCTTTGCACAGTATCACCTTAAAGCACTTGTTGCAGGCTGCTGAGTTTGCATCTTTTGCTGTGAAGTACAGCCAGACTTTTGACTGCTTCGCCTTGGGCATTTTTAATCTGTAGCTCTGCTCTAAAAGAACGTACGTACCTGGGCCCGCCTACACTCAAAAAAGTCAACTAAGGCAGTTGTTTGATTAATTCAATAGACATTTGTCTGTTTAACATGAACATATTGAGTTTAGGTTTTTAAATCATTATCAGTTGTTGGTTTAACATAAAATAACAAAAAGTTTAATGAACTAGATTTGCATTCTTCAGTTCAATTAAATGTAATTATTTTAAATCAACAACTCTAAAACCGATGCCTAGTGCGCATGCTCAAACTTCCCAGAAGTGAAGAGGCGGGAACGCGGAGAAAGTTATATGTGTTCAGTGAACTGCCATTTCCCTCTGCGGAATCTTCCACAATACAGGTAAGTAATAAATAACTGAAAATATCTTAGTCAAACGAAGTTGTTCCGTTGGTTAATTGTTTAACAATGTTTTTAATTCCAAATGTGTAAGTTGTCATTAGACAGCGGGAGTGGAGCAAATACAGTGAAAATCGGGTATTAGACGGTGCCAATCGGTACCGTCTAATACCTGATTTCTAATCCGCTCCGGCTATATTTATATTATTATTAGCATTTCCACTTCTATGGAACGCCAGGACTGCCATAATGAATTACTTAAATACACCATTAAATAATTAATTAAATGTGGCAAAAATTAATTAAAATTGGAATTAATTAATTAAATAAATAGTTATGACACATGTAATTAATTAATTATTGACACATTTAATTAATTATTTATGTATTTCACATTTTAATTAATTATTGACACATTTAATTAATTAATTATTGACACATTTAATTAATTATTTATGTATTTCACATTTTAATTAATTATTGACACATTTAATTAATTATTTATGTATTTCACATTTTAATTAATTATTGACACATTTAATTAATTATTTAATGATATATTTATTTATTTCATTTTGGCAGTCCTGGCGCCTGGCTCTCACCATGAAATAATTTTATCTGTCAACCTCACCCATCAAACTCAGGGGGCGGGGTTAACGCTGATCGACTCAAAACCATTGCTTTGGCCTGGTGGCCATTGTTTATAGCCCACAACAACCGGCAGAACTGAACTTTGAAAAACCCTGTTTGTGTGTCACCAAATACAGTTTTAATATTTTTTTTAGCCGAGAATGTAGTGGTTTAATCTTCATATGTGTGGTCGGTTTGTCAAGATACAGCCTCTTTGCAAAAGTGCTTCGATGATTTCGGAGATGTCTGCCCAGTCTCACGGCAAAGCGTGGGATAGACCCGCACCCTCGGAAGCAATCAGCTGTTATTACCGCCGACAAAGCGCAGGCCCCGGTACACAGCTGTAATAATCCCCGCTGACACGGACTTCTTTTACTGAGGTTATATTTATCGGAGTGTTATTTCCTGATGTTCGTATGTGTCCTACGTGTTTCAGTCGCCAATTCTGAAGTATAACTAACATTAAAAACATGTTTAAGGAGGAGAGAGAGCAAATAAATTCGATTAACAGCTGATCTTTGGGTTTCTGTTCAGTAATCTGCGTGACCTGCGTATAAATGCATACAAGAGATAACGTTGGTGTTTCCGTCGTGTAGTAGCTGCTGGCTTTAACTGTACAAAGGTTGTTCGACACTATGAAACACATAAAGACTTCATGATGTTCGGCTAATTTTTTTATTGTGAATATTAATCATGAGGGTAAACGGCCCTGTACACCACGGAGCGAGGTCAGCATCTCCACGATATCTTCAGCTCTCTGAGTTAACCCAGAGTTTCCCAGCTGACTAACTGTCATCTATGAATATGTCACGGGTCATATCAATATGATTTTATAGAAAAGCATCCTTATTACTGCCAACTATTCCAGAGACTTGAAAATCTACAGCATAAAGAACACAAAAATATAGCAGTCTAACGCAACACTGTAACAGAGATGAACCGTTTGTCGCAGATCAAAGTGGAAAGAAAGTGATTGGTTGAACAGTTATCTGTGTTTTCTGCATTTTCATCAGTGTAAGACTCAGCAGCAGATTAGAATAACAGTTATACATTTAATAAATTACCAAATGAATCCACGCAAGAAACGAGCAAACCTGTTCCGACAGTTTGAGTTTGTATTCCCTCAGCTGCAGACTCGCTGCTGTTTAAATGTTTGAGAGGAAGATTAGATATAAAGCAAACGTCAAACATAGACTCAGTCTGCGTTCACATTTGATATGAGGCCAGCACGTAAAGTGGCTGTGTCCTGTTTTAAGATCATACATGTAAAATTGTTGTCCAGCTGCTCCGAGTTAACTGAAGTTAACTTGGATAAATTATAGTTAAGGAGTATCACAGATAACGCCCACGTGAGCTGTGTGACTGTTCACCACTACACTGAAATCAGTAGGCTATTACTGAAATACACGTGCTATATCATAAACTATGATATAAATAGGGAGGTCCTATTAACATGTTTAGTTTTAAAGGACACCTTCCTGCCTTTAGTCTCATTCATGAGCAGTATTAGTTTTCTTCTAACATCCAGAAGTCTGCACGATGTGTTTCATAGTTTGTAACAAACCTTTGACAGTTAAACACAACATGACCGAAAAAGCAAAAAAATAAATAAATGAATAAAAAGAGAGAGAGAAAAAAATCACACAAATTATATGTTAACCTCATTTATTTTTAGTTAAGTAAACTCTAAAAATTCTAACAGACAGCTGGTGCTTAGAATACAGTTGAATAACTATTAAAAAACAGATGATATAATATTTCTGTCCAGGTTGCAGTCTGCATTATGAACATGTAGTTGGAAACTCTGCTCCTCTCGGTGGAAATGCGCCTTCTCTTTCCTCTTTGTATAAAAACATTTTAAAAGTGAGTTTAATCTCAAAATTCACTGTTAAATCCGAAACACACCAAATAAAGAAAAGCGAATAGTTCAGTCTAACACATGTGCCAGTGAACCATTAAACGTCTGTAAAACTATGCAGTTATGAAACGTAACTTTAGCCTCAGCCAAACTGATTTGCTCAGTTGTAAATAAAACAGCGAAGTAAACGTGACCCGACAGACAAAACCTGAGTGAATTAAGTCCAGCGTTTAACCACTGAGAGCTAAAACTCAGGTGAGGTTTCAAAGCTGTGTGCGGTGATTGGACATCAGCCGCTGATAAAGTGGCTTCGCCTATAAAGTGCTCTGTAAGGAAACAAGCTCCAGCAGCTCTGCGCTCGGGAGAAATACTATATTTACTTATCTTATGCAGAAAAATGCGCTGACATTGCGTTATATCGAGCACCGGCTGCCCAGTTAAACTGTGACGATCACCAGGTAACGTGGGCGTGTTTCTTGAATTAACAGCTGACAGGTGAGGAGTATGCATGCAGGTAAACTGACGGTCTGTTGAGCTGATCGCTGGTGTCGTGAGAAACATGTCAGCTCGTTCTTTATGTTACAGAAGCACAGACACACAAGACCAGGCGGAAAGAGACGATCGTTCGGTGAAAATGAGAATCTGCGAATGCAACATGTGGAACACGGAGAGTGGAATATGTAAACAAACCGGTTGACGTAACCCCTTCGGTGCACTCTGCATGCTGACTGTTAGCAGAGCAGTGAAATCTCTGAAAACATCTGAGCACTTTTGCAAACATGTTCTATGTTGACAACCTGACCAGACATGTGAAGATTACGGCGCGACATTCGTGGCTAAAACACTGTTAAAAGTGTAGTTGGTGACAGAAAAACGGGGTATTTTAAAACTACACCACCACCATTGCTGCCTGTGATTTGAAATGCATTCTGGGATACCTGGCTGCCTCAAGTCTACAGAAGCAATCGATTATCTAGGATCGACCTGTTTTGACTTACATTGCACGGTTATTGATATGTTTAGTTCAATATTTAACACGTTTGTAAATCACTTTCAAAGTAAATGAAGTTAGCTAAAGCTAGTATGGTTGTCTCATTAAACTTTTACCTAGCTCTGTTAGCATTCACTTTGGTTTTAAATGACGGTTATTGAAGACATGGTCTTTCTTCACTTTTTTTTATTATCATTTGCATTTCTTCTTTCTTTCTTTCTCTCTCCTTTTTTTTTAAGCATTCGGCCTCTCGCGGTAATGCAAGTTAAACTAGCGTGCGCGAGTTGCTAAATATTAGCTGTGTCCAAATTCAGGGGCTGCATCCTTCAAATTGACTTGAACGCTAGTGCATGGGAAAAAGAGCATGAACACGAGGTCAGAGGAAAAGGCAATGGCGGATAGTTATGAAAATTGCCTGTCGGACCTTTACCGCAACTACTAGCATCTTTATTGCTTGTGTGAAACACTGCTATTACATTTGGCAACAGATTGGATATTTATCTGTGAATTTTATATTGCAAGAGGTATTTATATAAATTTGTGTTTTTTTTTTTAAACATTTGCAACAAAGTAAAAATAATCTACTGTGGAATTTTTATAAAATAATTTTGTCTGTTTTCTTTACCATAGTAACACCACAAAGAAAGCTGCCCCCTTTTTCTGATTGTTTGTGCCTCCTCTTTAATACATGGTAAGTTTTTACCATCATACATTTTTTATGATAGTTTTATGATTTAATCAAAGTGAAAAAAAAAGGTGCCAATAAAACCATCCTTAAAACTGCTTCTCTTTTTTTCTTTCAGTGACTTGTATGTGGCAGTGCAAGTGTTGTTCCATCAGGGAGAGTAGTAGGTACAAATTATTGAAACACTGTAGATTACATCACCATTATAGACCCAGCCAGCATTATCTTTGTATATATATAAATTGTCCATGCACATTTAAGACTTGGTGTGGACTAAAAACACATGTTTACAGATGTCATTCTTCTCATTTTAAACAGACAGCTGTCAGTTCAGTCACTTTTAGGTGTGAGTTATGTGACTGCAGTGACCTTACCACAGAGAGAGATTATTTTGGACATACTGGATCACATTTACGAAATAGTGAGACAGTAACTTGTGTATTTTCAGGCTGCTCTTTCAAGACAAATATCTTTGGTACATTTTATTCACACAAAAAGAGGAAGCATCATTCAGATTCACTTAAAGATTTCAAGGTAGGCTTAGTGGTGTGTTTTGACTCAGCACAACATTCTGATGACCCTGAAGTAGAGCTGGGCGATATAAGATTTTTTCATATCACGATATGTTTTTTTCATTTCAGGCGATAACGATATATATCACGATACAAGCTAAATAACTATATTTGTAAGATTTAAATGTGCCATTGCTCACAAGTAAAATGTAAAATAATAATCAGCAGCTTGTTTTGATTTAAATATTTATTTCCTATAATAAGTTCAACAGGGCAGATGTACTTAAGGAACATGAGACTTCAGTTACAGATAAATAAAGGCAAATATTGCAAACTACACAAAAGGCAGCCGCTAAAGCATTTAAGTTTCAAAATAGAACAAACAAAACAGACTACTAAATTGTCAATTCCACTTAGAAACAAAATATTAATTCTAAAAATAAATCTTAGTTTGTTTTACAGAAGAACAGACAAAATTAACTAACTTTTGTCAATATCAAATAAACTGAGAACTAAAAGGAAATTCTCAATCTCTCCTTGTTGTATAGCTTAGCTATTACCTCAATTAGCTACTTGAATCCTTCATTTTTGACCGTGTTTATTGGTAGCATGTCTTTAGCAAGACGGTAGGCTATGGCATTCGTTATGTCGCTATGTCTCTTAGCTTTTTTGTCATATGGTAAGACGCTGGAGAAAGCCGACTCAATTGACTGTTGCTGCTTCCGTAGACTGAAATTAGCGCTTTCAGTCTACGGAACTTCTCTGGCCCTTCCTTTCGACAATCTCTCCGGCATTGGAACCATCATCTGTGTTCTCATCGGTAACCTGGTCACCCAAGCTCTCGGTTGATTTTTCTCTAGTGGGCACACTCATTTTCTCCATTACCCGGCCACGGCGACTGGCTGCTTCCCAAACAAATACACGTGCGGCTTGGGACTTGTGCTGTACGTAACAAGTCACGTGACATGACGCTGCGGCTGTGATTGGTTCAGCTCTGCGCTACTTAATTTGGATTGGCTGTTCTGTTTTTTTTAAGACAGGAAGAGAGAGAGATGAGGTCTATCGCAATAGTTTCATTTTTCTATCGAGAAAAAGTTATTTCGCAATACATATCGTTATCGTTCTATCGCCCAGCTCTACCCTGAAGGTGTAGGTGCTAGTTGCTCTGATTTTTTTAGATCCTGAAGTTGGAACTGAGTTGGTGTCAGGAAGTAATCATTCCACTGAAAATTTGACAGATCTTGTTAAATAGAAAATAGCTGGGATATTGTTAAAATTGGAACATATATTTCAAATTCCAGCTACAGCAGTAGATGGCTTGGTGAAGGAGTTGAGTTTTTTGTTAAGTTCTGCTTGTACTTCAATCACAAAACGAACTGTTGAAGAGGTATTCAAGAGCCATAACCTTCACATTGGTCAGGCTGTTGTTGAGGAGCTTGCCAATACAGTGTGCATTTCTAACCCTGTATCAAAAATTTTAGCTAAGTGTAGTCCTCTTGGAACTTCATTTAAAAGAAAACAATACTATAAGCATAACTTTAGCGTTGTAGAGCCTGTTGAGTACATTTTATCTGTTGATCAACGAAAGTATTTTTATTATTTTTCTTACCCTATAGCATTTGTGAAATTGTCATGCTTTTGATTTGGTCTGTTAGCTGTTGAAAATAAAACTATTTTAAAATGAATTGTTTATGTATGCATTAGAAAACTAAGATTTTTATTTCAAAACACAACAAATCAAACAAAACTAACGATTTGTTGAAAATTACATTTTCTGAGTGAAACCTGTTATGATTTGGTTGATTAAAGTATTGCAGAATTTCTAATTCCACCATATTGTTTTCACTGTGAACATTTTCATAAACACAAGATAGTCTTCAGCAAATAATTCCTTCCCTACAACTTTGTTTGAGCCACCCAAATTTTACCAAATCATTTGTGCCCTTGCCTCACCTTGTCACCAGACTTAAGACAGGTCCATATAATTATGAAAGTGTATAATGTTTACACATAGCATGCGTCGTCTCTCATTTGTACTTTACTGCAGGATGATGATATTAAGGATAACCGGAATATATAATGGATGGATGGATGATGATGATATTCCTGTTGTTTCAAAAAATCTGCTTTTGAAGTACAGTGAATTTTTCAATATATTAAGTAATTACCTGCCAGTGTCTGTCATCCTCTACAGTATTGCAGCAGCATCATCATAACTTCTTTTGCTGTGTGTTTTTTTTTTCTTTTTTAGTTAGAATTAAAGTATTCATTCTACTGCTTATGTCTCTGGGCTGATGTAGCCTCAGAAAGCTCTTTTTACATTCTAGTCTAAACAGATAAGAGAAATTGTGTTTTAACCTTTAATGTATTTCTGCTTTGTTTTCACAACAAAAAAACTTTTTTTTTTAAAGTTGCACAGAAGTGCACAAGGGTCCCTAATTGTTGCTTGTTGATATGCCAAACGGTGTCTTTTTCTAAAGGAATTGCTGATATTTTTCAGATCTTCAAAATGACGTCCCCCCTAAGACTGCGGATAATCCTGGGTGAAGATGATGCCAGGAAGTTGATTCTTCCTGCAGGGACACCGGTCTCAATTGAAGATTTGTGCCACACAGTAAAGACAAGTTTTGGATTGCAGCAAGATATTCGACTTCAATATCAAGATGAGGACTTTGGAAATGAGTTCATGAATATGTCAGATGTCTCAGAAGTAAAGGACAAAGGCACCCTTAAGGTGATATTTTTGCAAAGCCCACAGGAGGAAGATGCAAGAACTTCTCAAAGCCAAGCAACAGAGTCTGTATCCATCTCCTCTGCTGACACAGATGATACAGAGCCCATTTCATCTTAAGGTTCTTCACCATCCTCAAGGCACTGGGTTTGGCCAAGTGTCTTCACTGTACCACAATTTAGCTATGAGGCAGAATTTGAACTCGAGAAGGCCAACACTGCCTGCACCAATGGGGGAACTCTATTGAAACCCTTCACCAAAACTGAAATCCCAAATTCTGGAACGACTGGCTGAAGAAATATACAAATTCAAAGCCTACCCAACAGACAATGATCTGACTGATGTTGCAGAAACTCTTGTGAAAAAGCATCCTTGCCTTAGAGAGCAGGGGTCTTTCAATGGCTGTTATGGGTGGAAGATTAGCCTAAAATATAAAATGGCTAACCTCCGCACCAAACTGAGAGGCCTTGGATGTACAGAGGTGACCATAAACTCCATCAAAAACAAGTCTGGTGACAACCGTCAGGCAGCCTTCAATGTGAAGAAACCCAAAAGAGCTGAAGTTAACTATTGTCCACAGCATCCAAAAGGAGAGACATCAGAAAGTCTGGAACAGGAGAGAGTTGCAATTCTTTCTGAGTTGACTAAAAGAAATAATGACTCTGTTGTGAGTGCAAAAATGGAGAAGACTTTCTCATACAGAAGGCAAGAAGTTCTTCAGGGTCAGCCGATGGTTGCAGACTTCAAAAGCAGATGGCCAGCTCTGTTCACTGCGAGAGAGGCAAGTGTGGTTAAAATGCATTTGGATGTTGCATGTAATTTATATGTTGTAGTCCAAAACTAAAAGTGCTATCTGTTGTTGGTTCCTGTATCACTGAAAATAGTAACGTGAAAGAGTAAGTACCATTTAATTTAGTAGGTTTTATGTATCAGGACATAAGAATCATCCGGATCCTACCTCGTCATAAAATGTTGTAAATACAGCCTCAGATGGCATTCTGTTAACACTTAAACCAAAACCTCTACTGTTATACAGGTACTCTGGTCTGCTTTTTTACAGGTCTACATTGGAGAGACATTTGTGCATTTGTTTTTTAAGCCTCTTTTAGAAGACGCAACGTAGCGGCATATCAGAGTAATATTCCCGCAATGGTGTGTCTTCTAAATGTGCCACTATGCCTTGGCGAAACTAGATATTGCTGCATTCTGTGCCTGCAAGCTTCATAGTAATATTACCGCAATTTTGCTTCAATGCTGGACTTGTGAATGAAGTCTTTGCGCTACAGAGGGAGGTCTGATGACATATGGAATGTGTGCTGGCCTCGGCTAACCAGGACATTCTCAGCTTTACCCACAAACGTTTATCAACCCGTGATTTTTTTTTTTTTATTTTATTTGTTTTTTACACAGAAGGGATCAGTCTAATTGAGTGCTATGACTTTTCCTGGGTTCAGTGAATGCAACAGAGGCATGACTGTATGACCGATCAGACAGGCGTTGTGCTAAAACGGAGAATCCTCCACACTTTATTGTCAGACAGCTGGAGTTTAATCTAAGCTACCATTATTTAGAGTGGTCCCGAAAGAAAAGAGGGACTATTCTCCATCGTGTTTTAAAGCAGGCGCTGCGTCCGTCTGCCTCTTGCCTTCCTAACTGCAGCTCCTCGCCACAGACAGCTCATTGCACATTTTCTCCAGCTCGTAACTAACGGGTTAATTTGAGCAGCAGCATAAATCTCGAAAACACGCTCGATGGTTAAACATATGCACAGCAGTATCGCAAACATGTGGATCGCTTTCCTCTGAGGGTTTCTTAATATCTGTATTTATTGAAGTTTTTAAACCTAAAGTGATTTTAATTTAGTGTGTCATATTAGAAATGATTATAGGTTATTGCTTGAATGTTTATAGACCTGTTTACCGGTCTCTTCCGTCTGACGCTGTATACGCAACCCTGCACGTCACAGCCCGGGCGCCGCCCCTAGACCCCTCTTTATCCCGTCATGGCTTAATCTTTTGTGAAAAGCATCTGATGGCAGCATATTGCAGCCACAGCTAAGATCTTATAATTGACCAAAAGCTTCTCAGAAGCCATCATCAATGACAGCACTGATGTCTGCATGGTCTTCTAAAAGCAGCTTTAGTCAGCTTGGATGTAAAGTGAGTGAAATATACAGTTGAGTGTTTAATCAATGTATTTGTTCTCTATTGCAGATTGACAAGGAGTTTCTGCAAATCACCACAAAGCCTCTGCTATCTACTTTCTTTGCCGAGCTTGACCAATACAAGCCACGCTTAATGGAAATCTTTCTGAGCAAAGGAGGGACACCTGGAAAGAAAATAAGAGGTCTCATGCTTGCCATCTCCAAGGTTTGTATTAGGATTGAGTAGACTTTGTCATAGGCAGCAAAAATAACTTTTATTTGGAGATGAAGTTGTCAATTTTGTTTCGGCTTAACAAATGGTACATGCCAGGTTCTAACCTAAAGAATAATTATGCAAGTTACCTGATTACCCTAGCTTTAAGAAAAACAGCCTGGTTTTGGCTCATATTATCTCCTCCTCCTCTCCAGCATGACAACATCCATACCAGACGAGCATGCATCTTGAAGTCCTTGTGCATCTATCTAAATGAAGACTATGAGAAGTTAATAAAGGAGTACTTGGTGAGTCACTGTGACAGCATGTTGTACTAACACTTCTATACCTGTTTTATTTTAGCAGCTGAATTAGCCTTTTCTCGAGTCCTGTCCCCCTAAGTTACTCTTGCTACGTCCGACAAACAAACGGTTTCCTCTGCGCACCAACGGGTACCCAAATGTGCGAGCAGACATGCTTCATAATGTTCGGTACATTTACCTGGGAGTGGGGCCATCCACACTGTTTAATCCATTCACGTTGTTTTTGACTTTGTGAATGGAAAGAACACAACTCCTCCAGACACAATCTTTCGGGGTATCGGTGGGCACACCGCTTCACCATCTTGCTTGAGATTAATGTTTGTCAGACACAGTAATGGTTGCTATAATGTGTAATTGGGACAATGGCCCTTTCGGGGGAGGGCCCGGTGAGAGGTCAATTATGCCACCTCTTTTGACATGAGAGGTGTATTTTATAATTTATGTATCCGAGTAATTACTAACAATTACTTTAGTGGTGTGTAATTTTCTGTTTATTACTTTGACTACTTGGATTTTATGAACAGCATAGAAACAGTTGTTTAAACAATCTCTTAAATTTTACTTTGTTGTCTTATATTTTTTCACGTAGGATATGGACAGCGAGGCAAAAAGCTGCATGGAGCAAACTGTGATGGGGGTGTACGTCATCCAGAAGGAGGGTGCTGAACCTGAAGATGACCCAGAGGACATTGGTGTCCTGATTGAGGGTGTGGAGGCTCTCACTGATTTGGATAACATTGCACAAGCACGTGCTCTGTTGTTTGGACTCATATACTGTTTGAACCTGAGCTACCCACCAGAACTTAAATGCACCTTTGAAGTCCTCCAGAAGATACTTTTAAATCTTGATGGACAAAAGCTCTCTTCAAAGGCACAGTTTCTGAAAAACAAGCTTATGGGGTGAGAGCACTTGAAAATGACTGATAGGTCTTGAATGGTTCATTGGTGCAATGGTGATTTCCAATATATAATGTTAATATTTGAGTTTATATTTTTTTCTTTCATTTAAAAAATATTTTTTTTAAGTTTTTGGATTCTCTCTGTTGGGCAATTCACCTTTTATACAGCACTGCAGATGATTTTTGTTTGTCCTTATATGGATAGCTCAAAATGGATCAGAAGTACTGACAGAAGTAATGTTCTGTTAATTATTTTTCATTTAATTTCGAGTTTGTAGTATAGGTACTAATTCACACATACCATAATGCTGTCATGTGTTGAATGAAGATATCATTGGAGTGCTTTAGTGCCCCCCTCTTTTTTTTTTCTTCCCCCCCCCCCCCTTTGTAGAACAAAGTCAACATTTTACAGAAACTGCATTGAGGGGTTTTCCCCAAGAAATGTTCATTGTTGTTTTTAGCTGCACTGTTACTATGTTGTGTTTATGTGTCAAGGGCCTGTAAAGTTTAAGACCACTGCCACCTGTTAAGTTCACTGTATTATTTTAATGTGTCCATTTTGCTTGCTAGCATGTTATAAAACACAGCAAAACTATATTGCTAGCTGTGGAGGACTGCAACCAAAATTAAAAAAATAAATACAGAAATATAAAAATTGGTCAAACTAATAATTATTACAATGAGATACACCAAACAAATGTAGATTTTCATTTCAAGTAATTAATTGTATTTGAAAAAAAATGTCATCTGTCATTTAATTTGATGTTAAGCCTTCTGTTTCTATTTTAGTTTTACTTCCTAAATTTTTTTTAATCCCTATATATAAATACATATATATATATATATATATTTTTTTTTTTTTTTTTTTACTTTTTTTTTTTACCTATGGATTTTTTTGTTGTTGTTGTATTGCCCCCAAATTATTTCTAATTTCTAATTATTATTTTTTTTTCCAAATTCACACAATAGTAATTCTATTTTGTCAAATGTTTTAACTTGCCAAGTGGGAGATGTATTTTTATCTTTTAGTTTAATTTTTTAAAATACAGTTGATATATTGAGCAAATTTTGCATCTGTTTTTAGTTGTGGAAGCTTTGGTTCCAACATATTACCTATGTAAATAAGTATTCTAACGTTTTACCTTTTGAAGTGGCATAATGCTTGCAGGTGTACAAAAATGGTAAGCTTTTATATTGTCCACTAAATCCAGTTAATAAAGTTAATGTTATCATAATCTGATTGTGACTTTTTTTGTAAAGTAGTGGGTTTCTAAATGTGTAACAAATGAAAACAAATCTAATTGAAATAATTCGATTGAAATGAGTGAAATCATCAGCCCCCATATTGGTTTATTAAGCAAGACTTGCAGTAATTGCCTTGATTAACAAAGTAGTTGTTCAAACAACAAGATTTAATTGTGTTTTCCTAAAGTTTTTAACTTGTGTAGAATGAATTAAAACACATTTCACTCTACATACTTAAATAAATCACTTCAAATCAATGTAAGTATACTATGTTGATCCAACGTAATCGGATTACATTAAACCACCAAATGCCAAATGTGTTGGTTTGACATGATCGAAAATGGTTTATTGTACTTGGTTAAATTGTGTGCAAAAAGGGTGCCATGATTAAATTGTGTTCATCCAACAACAGATTTTTTTGAGTGTACTATCCTCGGAAAGGTAAAATGATTGGCTAGAATCCAAAGTGTTTGACATCTCAGGAAAAAAAAAGCACCGAAATAAAGCACCAAAATGTGCGCTGCTTTTCGGTCTGGTTACTACCGTTTATGTCAGAATGGCACCGGTATCCGGTGCCATCCCTATACATAAGAAAAAGCAAAACCAGAGACAGACAGAAAAAAGCAGAGGAAACAAAGTGCTGGGGTGTCTTCTGGTCCCCTAGTACAGCGGTCCCCAACCTTTTTTGCACCATGGACCGGTTTATGCCCGACAATATTTTCACGGACCGGCCTTAAAGGTATCGCGGATAAATACAACAAAATAAAACCAGTACCGGTACCGAAAAAAGTAGATTTATTCATAACACACGTGAAAAGACCCAGGAAAACAGAGATAACGATTAAAAACGATAACAAAATAACGCTAAAACCCGCTAAAAACCCTGAAAACCATACATTTCACACCCGAGCCTCAACTCTTGCGGCCCGGCGGCAAACGGCTCACGGTGGCCTGGGTATATAGGGACCAGTAACCCCGTCCCCTGCTGCTGGGTAACTTTCCCCTGTACATCTTCACAAGCATTATCTTTACTGACACTCTCACAATTAAACTTACTTAAAATATCTCTAGTGCCTGTGTTGAATCTGTCTTTTGGGTCCATTCTGTGGCTTGATGCTCCTATTTGAATACAATATTCAAATCCAAGGTCATTCAGCTTAAACATGAGCTGTTTGCATTATATCCTCTTATGTGTAATGTTGACTTTCTGGGGTTCAATTTAATCCAGTGAGCCCATGTCTGTGTTATGGCACTATTTACAATTGGACTTAAATGGTAAGTTTAGTATCACAGAATAAAAAAACAAAACAAGAAAAACAACACCTTATCAATACCTCATCAAATATGCAAGCTCGATACCTGTAATATCTATTACTATTACTTTATTAATGTCACAACAGAAATTCTTATGTTGAAGGATTAGGACAAAAATAAAAATAATCAAATTCACAAAAAATAAACAACATAGTGAAAGTAAGTATCACAGAGGGAAATCCAAAACACCCCACCTCTGTGCTTTTTTTCATTCATTTTAATCCTCTTCTGCAGGAAATAAACTGTGAGTGAGTGATAACAGTGACAGGTTAAGGTAAAGAAGAGTAAAAAGTAAGAATGAGTGTGCAAGAGAGTACTGCAGATTGCATGTACACATGTACATGTATAAAGCTAACAAACAGGTGCAAGAAGATTATAATTAATACATAAATATGTGTGGAAACTTGCAGGTTTGTTCACCAGTAACAGAATGAAGACTTATTGTACAGTTTCTAGGAGAACAGTATAAATGATTTCCTGAAGCATTCTTAATTACAGTGGGGTTGAATTAGTCTGAGGGTGAATCAGCTCTGGTGCCTCAATAGTCTGGAATGGACTGGGTGAGATCGATTGTCCATGAGGGGGAGCACTTCAGTGACCTCTTGTCCCTCACTGACATCTCTAGTTATTGTTATTGTTATTGTTATTGTATCTTTATTTCAGACATATACAGGAAAAAAAACAAACAATATATACAGAAGTACACATACTTGCATTTACAAATACGAATATATATGTAAATACACATACGTATGTGCTCAGATAAAAAAACAAACAAATAAAATAAAACAGAGTCTAAATGACATGAAATGACAAATATTAAGTCTGAAATGGAGTAGGAAGAAGTATAACATACTTATTAATCCCTACCCCATGCTCAACATTCTATTGAATCCCACCATTCATTGTTACCCGTAATTCCCATCATCACTTACCCCACACAATAAACAAGGAGGACATGTATAAACATAGCTACAGTGATAGATATAATTTAGATACAATTTAGCATAGTTAAATATACAATGGGTGATCAACTTCATCAGTTTCATATTCTTCCAAAAGTAGTTTTCGAAACATCTTTATGAACTGACTAATGCCTGAACATTGCTGTAGGTCCACAGTAAAACTGTTCCACAGTTTTACCCCACAAATAGTAAGACAAAAAGTTTTAACCTTTGTCCGTGCTTTAAGAGTCTTCAGATTTAATTTTCCCCTCAATTCATAGTCCCCTTCTCTGTCAAAAAACATCCTCTGTACATTTCCTGGTAACATATTGTATCTGGCCTTGTACATAATTTTTGCAGTTTTATATTTTATAAGATCCATAAACTTCAGAATTTTTAATTTCAAGAACATGATGTTAGTGTGGTCTCTAAATCCTGCTTTAGTAATCATCCTGATTGCTTTTTTCTGAATTTTACATAATGCTTGAAATGAAGTTTTGTATGTATTTCTAGTTTCTGGTTTGTTCCAGGCTGCTGGCCTAACAGGAGACAGCATACAACAGCAAACTAATATCACTCACTACCACAGACTGTTAGAAGATCTCTAACATCTTGCTGCACAGATTAAAGGATCTCACCTTTTGTTTTAGAGACTAGAGCAGGGGTAGGCAACCTTTTTGATGACAAGTGCCATCTAAAATTTCCTCAGAAGTCAATGTGCCATATAATTGCATTAGCAATAAATTTAATAACGCTCTATATTAACAGTTGCTGCGCTGAGCGGAGAGCTCCTGAAGCATTTGAAGTGTCGGAATGTGAAAATTTCAACATCGCTTGAAAAAACTGACAGCTAGCAACATCCCTCTCACCAGTAGGCTAAGTGATTTTTAGGTTGGGGTTGTTAGCTAAGATACAGTCATTAAGAAGCGGCACAACTAATCTGTCTATGCGAGCTAATTTGCAATGTGCACCGCAGGCCCGGCCATTTATTTTTTAATGCACCTGCTCAGATTTATTCACTGCGTGTTGTGCCCAGGGCTGGACTGGGGCAAAAAATCGGCCCGGGCATTTTGACTAGAGACCGGCCCACCAGGTATTATAGGAAAATCCATAAAGCCTTTGAATGAAAACAAACGCTGTTGTGACAGTAATGTACACTGTCTTGTTGGTATATGTATGATTTCTATACGTTGTACATCAGATAAAAACTTTGGTTATAAGATTCAGATAATTATTTAATAAAAGCTAGACATTTTAAATGAGAATAAGAAACGTATTTCTTTGTGCCCCCCTTTCCCTGTTAATGCCCTACCTGGCCCCCTGGCAAAACTTTGCTAGACCCGCCCCTGCACAGTTACCAGCTGTCAGCTACTTAGAAAAGGATCCTGGTGTTATTTGTCTCTCAGAAACAGTTCATAACTTCCCTTCAACTCATTCATGTCACCTAAAAGGTAAACCTGTTTCTCCATCACCTGTTCAGCTCTGATGATTCAGTAAGGACATCTCCTGGTTTCATCTTCATGTTTCCCTCTCACCATATATCCAAACCGATATCATGACCAGCAGCTTTACAGCTGTGGCTCCAGCAAACATCAGCTGATACTAGAAATTAATATTAAATAAATTCTACCGACAGTTGATCAAGCTTAAACGCGTTGCTGTTGTTTATCGCCACATCCGCTGGTTTCCTGTTTCTGGCGCAAAGTGGGCGATAAACAAACAAGAGAGAAAAGCCGATCAGCTGATCATTGATCAGTTTCATGATTGAATGAGAGAAGAAGAGGCAGCTGACAGCGTAACGACAGAATAACTCCAGCTTTGTGTCTTTTTTCATTCTAGCTGAAGTACGGGACAAACTGTGTTCCTTTTCAGCTCAATACGAAACGTGTGATATTTTCTCTGAATGAGGGACGATTCCGTTTTTTACGGGACGGTTGCCAATTCTACTAACTAACCTTATGAATAAAATAAAGTTCTCTATCAGTAAAATCATAGCACCCACCCAGCTGTATAGAAACTCCGTCATGCTAGCTAGTACGCAGTACGAGTTATTGTAACTGACTGTAAAAACTCAGCACAAGGAAAATAAACTCCACCTAAACTTGGTTTATATCTGACCCAGATAGACTGCAGGTCATAACTTCTTACCTGAAGTTCAGTTCACCTGACACTCGGACCTCGGGTCTCTCCTCCTCCTGCCTCACCTTTCCCTCATCCACCTGGCCTCTTGTGGCAACTCCGCCATAGCCACCACCAAACAACTGAGTTATTTTTACACATCGGCCAGCATCCACCATCTTTCATTGTTTATACTGTTACTAAAAAACTAAAACTTTTACTAAAAAAATTTAAAAAATCATCGGCCCATAAAAACGAAAAATCACCATCGATGGCCAGTCCAGCTATGGTCGTGCCATCAGTTAACCCTTCGCGTGCCAACTGTGGCACGCGTGCCCAGGGTTGCCGACCCCTGGACTAGAGTCTGCTCATCCCTTTCTGGTAAAAGCATCACTGTTAGTGCTCCACTCCAGTCTACCATTCAGGTGAATGACAGTTAAAAGCTAAGTACCTATAGCTTTTCAACCGTTTCCACCTGCTCACCCATGATGTTAATGGACTTAGTGACAGCTTTTAGTTTTCCGGTTGTTCTTGAAGATAGAGCTAGTATTACTTTAATGTGTGTACATGTGAGCCAAGAAGCTAAAGATTAGGACTGTTAATGAAGTACTAGAAAAAATAAACACATTTAAAAAATGAGCCCATTTTTATTGTAAATGCTCTTGTTTAACATTGTCCAACCCAGAGCTTATCAAATCAAATAGTGTTGAAACAAACTTGGTTGATTTTGAATTTTATTTTATTGTTTTATTTTTTCTTTTCCAAATCTTGTAGTGATACATGAAGACTTAAGTACATGCTGACATGTGTGGCAGAAAAAGTCCTGACAGTCCATCTACAGATTCTAAAGACATGTCACACAAAACTATATTTAATGATATAGCTGAAAAATCAATCAATTTTACTCATAAACACACATTACATCATTTGATTACAATTTGAAATAATTACACCATTAGATGTCGACTTTACACAGACACCACTTAAACACACTATTGAAATCTGATTGGAATTCAACCAATATATCATCTATTAAAGAGCTGAAGAATTAAGAAACACTGAAATTAAATGAAAGCTATCTTATCAAATATACAACATATCCAAATAAATACAACTAAAATCCTACAAATTCTACAGAGACCACTATGAAATCTTTAAAAACAACCTATTAAAAAATTACAACACCTAAACACCTGTTAGAAATATGTGAATGAATTTATAACCCAAACATTTCTACATGAAGCAAAATCTCTGCTATAAATCACTATCCCCCCCCAAAAATGTATTTATATGCTTATATTATAGTTTATATAGTTTACATATTTCAACTACTACAATCTTGAATGTTGCTGGATGGTAAGACAAACATAACTAGACCTGTTGCCTGGATCTTCCCAGACTGCAGATCCATTTACTAAATAATTTACTAAAGAAGTGCCCAGTTAGCTATAAGTTAGCTATACCTGCCCCTTGGCATGTGACTGTTGAACGGACTCATAACCAGCCAACTGACATATACGATGTCATCATATAGGCCATTTGAAATGTGTTCTGTAAGTTGACAGAGGACAAATTAAGATATATAATTCCTGGGCAGATTTACCTGGGGGCGATCGTGGCTGTGAGTTGGGAGTTCGCCTTGTAATCGGAAGGTTGCCGGTTCGAGCCCCGGCTTGGACAGTCTCGGTCGTTGTGTCCTTGGGCAAGACACTTCACCCGTTGCCTACTGGTAGTGGTCAGAGGGACCGGTGGTGCCAGTATCCGGCAGCCTCGCCTCTGTCAGTGGAGAAGAATTTGGGTGCTGGACAGTCCTGCCTGTAGTCCAGACCTTTTACCAACTGAAAACATTTGGCACATCATGTAAAGAGAACTATGACACCCAGGACTATCAAGCAGCTCAAATTCAACATTAAACAAGTATGGGACAATATCCCCAAAAAATAAGGAGGAGGAAGGGGGATGTGAAAAGAAAGACTGACACATGAACTAGTTTAACCGTATCTTGTGAATTATTTGTGATTTAGGACAAATTTCCATAATAGTACAACCAGTTGTTTACCACTGTTAATTCCCATTTATTTTCTTTTTCCCTTTAACTGAAAATGTGATACTGAAAAATAAAGTTCTCATTTATTTATTTATTTTTTGTAAAACAGCAAAAAATTAATGGTAGATGTTTTTTCTGATGTACTCATTAATGCCTTTATTCATTGTTCAAGCCACATGAGAGTTTCCCTACCTTGTGCAGATACAGCAGAGGTAACACAAAACTGCTGGGCACATTAAACCAGAATGAAATAAGCTGCACTGCACACTTCGCAGTGCTGCTTAGCACAGGTGAGTTGTTCATAGCTATAAAACCAAAGACCCCCAGAAACCACAACCAAACAACACAGGTTATAGTCGCAATGTAGCACAAAGCTCTCTGTTTTGACTGGTTATGCTTCTCCTTTTCTCCATGTTGTTGTCCTGGCCCTGGGCGAATCAGAACCCAGAGTACAGAGAGACTGCAGAAAGATATGAGTATTAAACACAAAACTAAAAAGCAAAACAACAATATGATGCTCTTGTCAACTGTATGTATAGCTGCAAGTGCAGAGCAAAAAAGCCAAGCACAACCAGTGGTAATGTTTCTGATCCTGGCCCCACGGGCATTTCTTAATCCCAGGTAAATGATGGGGTGAACAACAGCCAAGTAACGATCTACACAGGTCAGGACATGAAAAATAATCTCTCCATTGTAAGTAAACAAACAAGCAAAAGACCCCACTGTTTGAATCACTGTCTGAGAAGTGTATATGCCACCATACTGGATAAAAATCCCCAAAACCCAGATCAGCTCCATGGCAGCCACATGGTAGGTGAAGATGTCAGAGTGGCTTGCTGTGTTGAAGGAGCGTTTCTGCTGCCATTGTTGGTGACCAAGATAAAGGACAAGGCTGGAGAGAGGGAGGACAAGGATGACTCTCAATGCAAAGTAAGAAGTGTTAATATATAAGGTGATTGTGGTGCAGTTGTAGGTCAGAAGATTGTTGGAGGTGACGTTGGAAGAGTTCAAAAACATTTCTGAGGCATATGTTGCAGGTCTTAGGAGATAAAAGTAAAAAGAGAGACATGTTTGAATAAAAACAAGAGAAAAGAGATTGAAAGACACCTATGACAGATTATATTTCAGTCATTTACAGTAAGTTTAAGCAACTGCAGTATAAAAAAACAAAACAAAAAAAAACAACCACACATTACTTCAGTGGCATTTTTAATCTCATGCTGACTGATGTTACGTTTATAAAATAACTGATAAAAAGGACAAGTTAGGAATCTAAGTTAGGGGTTGGATGATTTTAGATAACTACCCCTAAAAATCCTGCAAATTTAAATATATGGAAACCATCCATCCATCCATCCATTCGCTTCCGCTTATCCTTTTCAGGGTCGCAGGGGATGCTGGAACCTATCCCAGCTGTCATAGGGCGAGAGGCAGGGTACACCCTGGACAGGTCACCAGTCTGTTGCAGGGCTAGGGTAAGCAGACAACCATTCACACTCACATTCACACCTATGGGCAATTTAGAATTTCCAATTAACATATCCCTACCAAAAATGATCTATGATAATAAGACAATAATTTATAATAATAGTTTGTGTTATAGTTACTTGTTTGTTTGACCTTCACATTATCCAACCAAAATACTGATTTTCACTGACCCATGACAACCATAAATATAAGTAACGTTTTGACTATGTTGTAAATTTAGTGAAAGTTATTATTTTATGGTGTTCCAAAAACCGATTTTAATGTAAATCTAATCCACATATAAAAATCCTAAAATATATTAGACTGCACAACAATGAGTGCAACAATTGCTATAAATGCTATGAATTATAAATGCTATAAATTAGGTAGTTCACAAAAAGCACAGTCGTGCTTAGCTTACAAAATTATCAGATTCAATTATGGTCTTTTAATGCAGTAATGAAGTAATGCATTCTATCAGTGTAGTTCATCTGTGTATGAATTGCAGTTTTGTGATTAAGGAGCCATTTCCTGAGGAAAGTGAACTCTTAAACTAAACAACATGAATTACACGATTGTACTGGAAGCAGTATCACTGAATTATACTTACATCTTACTTATCACTTCATTATACTAACCACTTTTGGTAGGAATGAGTGAGTTTTGTTAATTAAACAAAAAATATAAAAACCGTTTAAAAGTATCTGAAAATTTGTAAGAGCTGATATGATTGTAGTCCTTTCAACAGCATCAGTAAAATTAACAACTTAAAAATTCAAGGAGAAACAGCCCTTTAAAATACTATACCTTGTTAGAAGAATTGTTTCTTGTTGACGTTTCTCTGATGGTTTTTCTCCTGACTCTGAGAATTTACTGAGTGGTTTGGACTTGCACTTTATTTGAATTTATGACATGTCCTTATTTGCAGAGCATGTGATGTGCAGGGATGAGTTCATGCAAAACTGGCAAAGATTTTTGGATATTTTCATGGTAAATTTCAACAGGCAAATTTTTGCTCTCTTGCTGACACGAGACAGAAAAAGGTGTGTTTAATCACCAAGTTTCACGCGATAAAACCAAGTTTATTTAAAGGACATATTTCATGTGATAACAGAAGACTGACTGTTTACAATATTCATCTTCTTTTGTTCAGTTATTCATACATGCAATCATATTATTTCTCCAAAATATAATTACAACAATTTATTGTACTACACATTACAGAACAGTACCCATAACACAGACACTATTTAATTACAGTATTCAGATCTTCTTGTGATTCAGTATATTTGCTGCTATGAGAATCTCCTGTACACCTACATCTGTCTACAATGCTAGATTTTAAAAAAAAATTCAGTCTTAGACAAACATAAGATCAAATCAATTCAAATTAGAGTTTTTAATGAATTTAATTAGCCCCCAGGCCCAACCCAAAACAGACACAATAATATCATCAATCAATTTTCCTAGCTGCCGATTACTGCTAATCATGTGGAATGCCCTATTAAATCACATTTCCCACTCAGAAGGTTGGAGCCAGCCCTGAGTTAGCAGTCCAAGCTGGTGCCACCTAAAGTAAAATTTAAACTGTAAAATGTTAATCTCTACTGTCACTGTTGTGTATTTTTGACTCACTAAATAAGCCATAAAATAAAAAAATAAGCACTATCCTGTATTGCTGGTGATACCCGCATAGTTCTACCTTAATAAGAACCAAAACAAATCCTGAATTTGTGACGTCACAACTGAGTTTTGACACCTAAGTACTTAGAACACAGTATTAGACGTGCTACACGACTTAAGACAGTACTTTGCTACATCAGATATCTTGCAATGCTAGTATTTGCATGTATGTTAAGTAGTGATGGTCAAATTTGATTCCAAAAAGTAAATGATCCCCCTGTCACTCGAGTGGCCTGTTGATGTCAACATGGTTCCTGTTTGGCCAGACAATCTTCATTACACAAAATTGCCTACCCAAATACTATACTGTGTCAGTGTTAGGCCTTGTCTTTTTGTAGAGATTGTCTTGAAGTCTTTCCTGTGTTGCGAGCCAGCCGTTTGATGAGGTTAGTAGGTTCTTTTTTCTAAACTTGCCAAAGTCCTTTGGCTTTCAAATAAATTAAGTCTCAAGTTCTTTACTTAGAAATCACTGATAGAATGATTGAGGAAGGTTCCACTTTTTTCCTAGCAAACCTGTAAATTCAGATCTATCCATATGCAGCACTGCAGTAGTTGTTCAAATAACTATAAATATAATATTGCAATAAAGTTATTTTGAGACAAATAAAACAAAATATAAAATCCAGATGCTACTGTTGCGAGTGCTGGTATGGAGTAGATAACAAATTTTCTCATCCTAAAAGCAATTTATAAAATATGTAAGACTATAGTACTGCATAAGCAAATCTATTATCCTCAAGTTAACTCTCATGTTCACTTATTTTTATAAAAGCAGCACTTGAGTTTTCCTGCCCTTTGTAGATAAAGGAGAGGCAAAACCAAATGACTTGGCAAGTTGAACAGGCTTAGAAACATATCTAGCACACACTTGATATTGGTATTCAGCTGAGGATATTGGCTCACTGTAATGTTAATAAATAGCCCTACAAGCCACAACCAGAACATGCCTAATATGGCTGTGATGGTGTAGAAAGCTCTCTGCTTTGTTTGGTTGACCAACTCCTTTTCTCTGACTCTCTCTCTTGGCCCCGAGCAAATCAAAACATAAAGAACAGACAGGCTGCAGGAAGATATGATTATTATTGAAATGACCAAAACACATTGCTGGATGGTGATGTTATTAGGCATATACAGAACTCTAACTAAGATCATTCCAAAGCTCAGCAGCCAAGCACAGCCAATGCTGATGTTTCTTATCCTGACCCCACGGGCATTTCTTAGACCCAAGTAAGTGATGGGGTGAACAACAGCCAGGTAACGCTCTACACAGGTTAGGAGGTGTAAAAATATTCCTGCATAGCAAGTGGTGTAACGGACATTTAGTCCTACTGTTTTCATTAATGAGTCATTAGTGTATGTGCCACTTAAATAACAGAAACCCCCCAAGATCCAGATCGGCTCGATGACAACCATGTGATAAGTGATGATGTCGGCGTGACTTGCTGTTTTAAAGGTGCGCTGCTGCCTCCATCGTTGGTGAGCCACGCAGAGGACCAAGGTGCAGAGAGGGACGATGAGAATGACTTTCAATAAATCAAAGCCAGTGTTTATATAAAAATCAACTGTCGAGCAGCTGTCATCCAGAACATTGTTGTAGGCGGATGAAGAGTTGACAGACATATCTGCTGTTAGATGGAAAAATAAGGAAATACGACGAGTAGACAAAGAGAAAGGAGGAAAAGCAAGATAAACACAAAGTAAGGACCAGGGATAACTGTTGTTCAGGTTATATTGTAATTGTACTTTAAGTCAGTCTGTGAAAGGTGGCACAGTGGTGAAGATTGAGACCAACCAGTATCATTTTCTTCCTTTGTTAGTTTTTGTCAACAAATTCTAACATGACAAATCAATTCACGCTTTGCATGTCCCTCCAGGTGGTTCTGTATAAAAGCTTTGACAAAAAACAGGTGAGTTCAGTGTCATGAACTATTAAATTAACCTTCAACGGACTCACTGTTCTCTTTTAAGAGTAAATTCCTCCGTGTAGCTGTATTAACCCAAATGGAAAAGATATATATAAATCTTATAAAGTTTGTATCTGTCTTGTGTGAAACTTGTATGAAAAGAATACAAGAGTGAAAACACATATAAGATCCCTTGAAAAGTTATATAAATGAAACTTGTATGTTTTGGATACTTACTAAAACAATATATGAAAGTAATGACAAAGTGGCCACTTTCATGAGTAAATCATATACGCCTTATATGATTCACTATATGAAGTAGGCCACATCTTATGCACGTCTTTTATAAGTTTTTACTATTTCTTTTCCATATGGGAACCTAATAGAGAAACTATAACAGTACAATACACAAAAAAAAAAAAAAAACTTAAAACAAATCTACTGGAGCTCACAATAGAAACTATTATGTGACTTTTTTTTATTATTTTTGTGTCCTGCATTGTTACATCAGAACTTATGATTCATCCACCTGCCATAAACCCACATTAGTCCCACTTTATACGCTTCATAGTAGTTTATAATTATTCCAAACCTTATCCATGAATGTTTACCATGACATAAATGAGACCAGTTAAATTTGGAGACATGTAGATAGCATAAATTTGTTGCTTATGTTACAAAATAGGCTTCTTGTAGTATTAGTATGTGGACATTGTCTGGATGTCTCTTCATGATGCAAACCAATCGAAATAGCTGACCACTATTTATTTATTTATTTTTTACATTAAATAGATAATAATAATAATTAAATGAACTTTTGCTCTCCTTATTGCTACCACCTTACCAATTTATTCATTGGTCTTTGGTAATTCTTTTAAAAACCGTAGTTCAAATGGTGTGCAGGAAAATACGTAAACAGCACAGACAAAACAGAAGCAGTCAATGATATAAAAAAGATAAGCAAATATAACTTTACCACTTTAACTAAGGAAATGTAATGAAATCATTTGTATTTGCTGCTTGAATAAACCAAAGTCACCAAAGTAAAAAAAAGTATTTATGTAAAGGAGGATATTTAAAAATCTATTAGGCATCACCTACCTTGTTGGCAGTGTCTGCAAACTCAGTGACTACTGTTCACAACAACTGTCCACTCTTTCTTCATGGATTCAGCTCATTTCCATATAAAAAGGTATTCTTCATTCTTTCAATTCATTACATTTGGCAGGATTCAAATGTCCTGTACAGAAAAAACAAACAAATAAGCAGGTGTTCACTAAGGTAAAGCAGCATTAATGTAGTAAGAATGTACATAGGTCTTAGAGAAATGACATTTCATTTATGTGATTTATAATGTTGTTATGCAAACCAGTTGTTACCCAATTGCCATTATTATTTAAAGGATTAGTAAAATATTGAACCAATTTTGGGAGTGCATTATAAATATAGAAGTGCTGAATTACAGAAAAACCATAATGCAACTATATGTTTTGTAATGAACCAGAGAAATGGTGCCAATAGTTTCTGACACGTTTCTGTCATGATCAGATGATTTAGCATTGTGGTGATGATATCCAAAAACACAGTAGTATTCAACCTTGAGGCACCATGTACCATTTTTTTCTTCTTCTTGAACTGAATTGATTATTCCACATTTTCTTTGCTCACCTGTTCTTTTCAATAAATTCCTGTACCTCTTCATTCAACCAGCAAGTCTCGCTCTCTTTCCTCTGTTCAGAGGATAGTGCTTCCCCGTCATGCAGTCTCTACCTGAACACTGTGCAGCATTATTCAGCCCATAGGCACACACATAGCTTTTTCTTCTTTTTTTAATGCACATGCTGGATAAACAGTGTGGGTTGCTACATTATGTGTTTGATTTTATTTACAGAAACAAAGAATTATTGTTCTACTTTTGGTAAGGGATGTTCAGCTACTTTATTTTTTATTGTGATTACCCCATACATATTGTTAACCAAGCTTATGTGACAACTTACCATTGGACATTTTGTCCAATGGTAAGTTAGACAAAATGTAAGTTTATAGTCATGGGCTAGTGGCCCATGACTATAAACTTCGTGTCAGTGGACTGTTGTGGATACTTGAATATTGTTGTAGCATAATAGAGCAAAAGAAATAATACTGGATCTGTTATATGCAACTTCCCACGTTGCATATGAATGTGCTTGCTAAACTCAAACTCAATACTCAGTTCTCAACAAGACATGAAGCATTTATTCATGATTGCATTGTGGAGTGTGAAGTCACCCATGACCAGCTATCCTGGTTTCAACATTAAACCTATCATAGCTGTTGTTGTTGTTCGTGTTTTTGTTTTTGTTTAAAAATACTAAATAGCAATTCACTGCTTGTTCAGAGTGGTTCTCCCTCGTGAATGATAGAGTTGTCCCACTTCATCTCATCAGGTAAGAGGTCGTATGTAATTGTTCCAATGTAAAGTTGCCTTTGGTAAGAGAGAGTGGACAGAGTCCACTGTATCAGACAGGATTCAAAAAAAGAACACTGTACAATAACTGTTACTATTAAAGTAGTGAATGTTATAATTGACTCAATGGACTGCAAGAACTACTGTGCTGCTCTTTTACTTGACTTGTCGAAGGCTTTTGACACAGTTGACCATGCCATTTTATGAAAACAGACGAAACAATATTGATTTAAATCAGTGTTATAAGTCTGTTATCAAATTACTTGTCAGCTGGAACAGAGTGTCCACGTTGCTGGGTCTTCTACCACTTTCATTCCAGTATTCAAAAGAGTTCCTCAGGGCTTCATATTGGGACCATTGATCTTTTGTCTCTATATAATTAACCTTTGTGATAATTTCTCAAATGCTGTAGGCATATGATACAATTATCTATTGTTCATCTCCTTCAGTAACACAAACCCTTGAATTTCTGCAGTCTGCCTTTGATCTCATTCAATCCCATTTAACTTAATATAAGTTGGTGCTGGTGCAGACAAATCGAAGTTGTTATTCTTGAATTGCAAAGAGCGTTACCTACATTTCACTTTCAGTCCTAATTGAAATGGTAAAATCATGTAAGTATCAAGGTATCATTATAGATCAGATCATAGATTACAGATCAGAATTTTTCATTTAAAACTCACATTAAAAGGCTTGTGTCCAACTTGAAACTAAAACTAAATTACTTTTTCAGAAATTTTATCTCGTTTCTCTCTCCAAGTGAGGAAACACTTGATTAATGCTTTATTTAAAAAACAAACAAACAGCTTATTTACCTTTATTGGATACTAAAAAGGTTGGATACTTTCCATCACTGTGCGTTACATTTTATTACTGGCTGTGGAAATCATGTACATCACTGTTCTCTGTATCCTAGCGGAAGGGGTTACATGAATAGGATGAGGGACCTATGGAATCTTCGATACCCAACATCCACACTGACAACGAAACAACTAGTGACTTAGTGTTCCAACATTCAGAAGAAGGGACTGCTCTCACGGATACAGATTGACAGGGTACAGCACACATGCTATGGCGAGGGGGAGCAAGGACAACAGGACATGGGGAAGATATCATCACCCCCACCTGAGATTGGGTACCAAGCCCCAAGTGCGATAGAAGTAGATTGTTGAGTGCAAAAGGAAGTGACCTGAAAGATCATGAAAGATCATGGTAAAGCTTGAAACCTGAGAATTTGGACTAGCTGGTATATAATGATGTGCTATGTGATTGCTAGCGACACAGCTATGTTAGCATAACATAAACACAGTGAAGCTGGAGGATAAAAACTGACCTTTTTCCACTCAATAAAGGTAAACATGAGGGTTGCTGATGGTTAGGGACAAATGCAATCGCATGGCAGAACGCTGTAAACAGACCAAACTTCAGTCAGGAGAAAAACTAAGATAATCTGTGCAGGTTCTCAGTCATCCAGGTCATCGTAGTCCAAGGAGCTTGAAAAGAAAAACGTCTGGACTTCTTTAAGTTGCTGGAAGACGTTTCACCTCTTATCCGAGAAGCTTCTTCAGTTCTTCAGGGTCAAATGGTGGAGAGTCACAGATTTAAGCTCTGTGGGAGTAACCCACCGAGAGAGACAATGGACCCCCTAATGATCCTCTACCTAATCACATGAGCCAAGGTGTGAAAATGGGTGTAGGTCACAATCAGCCAAGGTTTCGGGTGAGCTCATTGTGAAACCTAGCCTCACCCTATCATGTGATTTCCTGAGGTCAGATGGCCCAGGATGTGAGTGGGCATTAAGGCATCTGGGAAGGGATCTCAAAACTGGATTATAGATGGCAGACAGTTGGTGTCGTAAGCCACCACCTCTGTTCAAAGATGGTCGCTCACAGTGGACATAAATGGCTTCTTTTACTCTTCTTTCAAACAATCTGTCTTCTCTGTCCAAAATGTGAACATTGGCATCCTCGAAAGAGTGACCTTTGTCCTTTAGATGCAGATGGACCACCGAGTCTTGTCCCGTGGAGGTGGCTCTTCTATGTTGTGCCATGCACTTGTGAAGTGGCTGTTTGGTCTCTCCAATGTAGAGGTCTGAGCATTCCTCGCTGCACTGTACAGCATACACCACATTGTTGAGTTTGTGTTTAGAACACAAACTTAAAAACTTAAAACCATAAGCTGCATTGCTATGGCTTTTTGTTATTTCACTAATAAAGACATTAATGGTCTATAGATGATGTGATACAAGTATGACAAATGTTCTTTGCATCAGTTTAGTTTCATATCATCTGTTGCATAGAAGAACATCTGTGCAGAGATTACACAACCAAAACACGAACATTGGCAAATTGATTTCATCATTTGATTACAATAATAATTTAGATGTTCACTTTACATGGACATTTGAATGCAGTATTCAAATCTAATTGCCATTGAGTCAAAACATAATTTGTTTGCTTTGTGTTTGTCTGTGCTGTCTTTCTAAGGAGCAATTTAAATAGTGTGGACTGTGCTATGAAGACATCTTGTTTGGCCCTTATCACCTTAAAGGTCTTGAGTTATAATATTAATCAAATTAAAAATCCTTAAAAACTAACCTGTTGATATATAACACCGTCAAATACCTTTAATATTCCAGAAATTTTATACAAACATCCAAGAATGCTTTAAAAATTAACAATAAGTGGACACTGTAGATACCCTGGAAAACATTCAACAACCCAATAAGTTCTAGATGAAAAAAACTACTGTATCCAATCTATACCTCAAAAAACTACTCTACTATATTTGCAAGGTTTTCAACATTTTCAAGCACTTTGCCTACTCTGTTCCACATAATCCTCCTCTTGGTTAGTTGTCTGTGATTCCACACATAGCCACTGTCAAAAGACCTGTCACCCAGTGCTCAAATGATTAAAGAAACACGTTTTAATCAGTATAGCATCCAGTCAGGTAAACTTCTGGATTATTGATCTGGTCACTTAAGATTAGTTAACATTATGTTTTGGACCATCTGATGCCACCAGGTGGGGGGCAATACAAAATACTGAGTACCATTTTAAGTCGCTACATTCTGAAAGACATTACCTTGCCGTGCCTTGCAGGAGCGGGAACACCAAACAGCTGGGCAGATTGAACAACCCTCCACACACTTTTACTGCTCACCTGATTTTGTCGCTCAGCTTGACTTGTACATCACTTTGGAAACCAGAAGCTTCACAAAACACAACCACACATAGCTGTGATGGTGTAGAAAACTATGCACCACCTCCTTCTCCTGGACAATTCCAAGGAACTGGACTCCTGGGAAGCAGTTCTCAATTCCCACCTCTAACTACTACTAACAGCTACTACTATTACTACTACTAACTACTTATTCTACTACTTCTACTACTACTACTAATAATAATAATAATGACAATAAAGCCCCAGTAAATATGTTACAATAGTGAAATACAGCTATTAATTAAAAAAACTAATTTGCTGTTATCTCTTTTGCAACTCAAAAGAACAAAGAAATTCAAACTGTAAAATAAAAGTATATTGTTTATAGCCCTTTGTAATCCTTTATAGTTTTTAATGCTAGAACAACCAAAGGAGTTATTTTAAACCAATGGAAACAATAATTATGACACATTTTGATATAAAGGCTCCTATAACCATTAACCTATAACCTATAACCGTGTCATTAACATTACTATTAAAAATATATGGGACTGTACTCAGATCAAAGATGAATAGCTGCTGACAGCTGAACAGGTTGCTCTGCATATTGTCTGAAGTAACATAGTATATGTGTGTCTTTATGTGCCAATCTATGGGTACATCAAAACTAAAACCACGAAATTTACTGGACAAAAAAAGCAGCTGAAATTAGAAAAATTTGCATTTTCTGCGAAAATGCTGTGTGAATGCTATACAGCTGAAACTGCATGCTGAAAATAGATGACGAAACTGGAGTTTGTACATGTAGGGTGTGACCAACATACTGAACATTTAACTTTCCATCTTTAAATCCCTGTTACATTTTAAGATCACAGAATACAAATCAAATTCTTTGTAAGACAGGACTGCATCAGCATGTGAACATAAAAGTAACACTTGTCAATCCCCTCTGTGATGCTTAGACCTAGAGCTTTTTATTGTCATTGTGCAGTTTCTTTCACAGCGAAATTGGGTAGCTGGGCCACAGAGGTACAAAAGTAAGAAGAGAAAACAATATACAACGAGGAAGGGAAAAATAAATAAATAAAAAGCAATATATATGTATACATATATGTGAGTGAAACTATATACATGGTGTATGCATAAGAAACGTGGGTCTGTATATAAGGGCAGTTATAAAATATAATAAATAAATAAGGGTGGAGGGGCTATGGTCATTTAGGGTGGAGATGGTAATTCCACTGAGACCAAAATATTGCACGAGCCAAAAAAATATTGCACAGAACATGGAAAGACTGAAATATTGGAGTGGATGTGTTGGAGAAGTCTGATCACACTCTTAATTTGCATTAAGAGTTCTGACAGCCCACGAGAAGAAGCTGTTCTTTAGTCTGTTGGTTTTGCACATGATGGATCTGAACCTTTTTCCAGAGGATGTTGAAGAGGTGGTGGATAGGATGGAGGTGGTCCTTTATAATTGCCCTGCTTTATAAATGCTGCTGTTAACTTTGTGTCAACATAGACGGTACTAGTGACTTGTACAAAGAGACAGGGTGCCATGCTGCATTTGAAGGTATCTGCAGTGAACATAGTTCTTCACATTCGGCCACTTTATCTCAACCAGTCCAAATGGTGGCTGTGCAGATGGATCAAAGATCAGCCTATCTGGTGAGGCACCAAGTCAGAGCGTCAGTGTGGACAACGGGGCCATGAGGCCTGTAGTTGAAGTTTTCTCTAGCTGCCTCAAACTCCATGTCTGCCCCTCTGCTCACTTGGACACTGCTAGAATAATGGACAGGTTTTTGACGGGGCGCCCACACAAACGCAAAGCAGGAGATGAAGCATCACTGAATATGTTTCTAAACCAACTCCATTCTAAGCCAAAGACTAGAAAATCTGGTAAAGCATATCTTCCGTTTGGCTTCACCTGCACAAGTGCCAAGGTAGGTCTCCCCTGCAGAATTGGTTTTCCCTGCGTCGGGAGCACGTGCTGGGCTCTCCAAATCACGGACAAACAGTATCCCACATTCTTGATTTTTAGTTCACAAACACTTCTTGTAATGACTAACTACTCCTGACATTTCGGAGATGTTAGCTCTTTATACAGTAAAGTTACAGCGGGATACAAATAATATCAGGCTGATCCTGCCACGATTTGTTCCCCCGGTTCAAACCATGGACAAACAGTATCCCAAAGTTGTTTATGTTTTTGAACCCATTTTGCACAGAAAAGCATTTTTTGAAAAATGTATTGATAGCAATGTTGAATATTATTACACAGGAAAAAACAACTGCATGTAAAATAATTACACCGTGATGCCTCTCCCTTTCTAAATGGAGGGACAGTAACAGCGTGTGTATATGCAAGTGTGTAAAATCTGAATATAGTCAGATTAACAGTAACAGTATTTTGTCTCTATCTGCCATTCTGCAATTCATCTCATGTAAACAATAACGTTGCGCATAGCGTGACGTGAAAAAAGGCACATACCTTTGACGTTGCGTGACGAACTCTATCTCCATTTTCGGTGATTCGAAACGCCGTTTACGTGTGAACGAAACAGCTGCTTTTTCAAAAATACCCGTGTAGATGTGGACATAGCGTAAAAGAGTTAGTAGTGTATTTTATTACTACCTGTAATTTATTGCAGTTTACTTGTATTTGTTTAATTGTTTACTAAATGTTGGAGTTTGGAAAGAAAATATGGGTGTGTGTGGTTGGAGGATGTGTATGTGCGGTGGGGGGTGGGGGCTTTACTTTTTGAGCAGCTGCCACAGGATGTTATATTTATTTATAATTAAACATTGCACTGTCTATTGAGCTTGGAAGCATGTTACCTGGCTGTTGTGCACTAATATCGTATATAACAGCAGCTAAACCATCTCATCTGATTCCTCCTTCCATGACAAATAATTTCCCCTTGGGATCAATAAAGTATTCTGATTCTGATTGATTGAGCTTTGCTCTGGTGATGACCATTTTAATAACTGGCCCTGGTTCCAACCCCTGGAAAAAGAAAGCAATAACAAATATAAAACAAAACAAAATATTTGTCAAACAAGCGTATAACAATTTGGAAACTGTTATTCATGCTTTTATTACCTCACGTTTGGACTATTGCAATTCCCTTTTAATTGGGGTTTGGTTGGGCACCCTATCACGCTTGCAATTAGCGCAAAATGCGGCGGCACGTTTTTTAACTGGTGGAAGGAAATTTGACCGCATCACTCCGGTTCTGGCTTCACTACATTGGCTTCCTATTGTTTTTATGATCCCTTTTAAAGTCCTTTTATTGGTTTTTAAATCTTTAAACGGTCTGGCCCCTGTTTATTTATATGATTTGTTCCTACTCGCTCGCTCCGTTCAGCTGATCAATTGCTGTTGTCAGTCCCTAAATAGCGGCTGAAACTCAGAGGAGATCGAGCTTTCTTAATTGCGGCTCCAATGCTGTGGAACAACCTTCCCCTTCATATTAGACAAGTGTCTTCAGTGCAGGTCTTTAAGTCCAGATTGAAAACCTATTTTTATTCCCAGGCTTTTACCTCGGCGGGAAACTGACATCCCTCCTATTATTTTATACTATGTTTTGTTTTTCTTTGTTTCTGTATTGTTCAGCACTTTGGTCTGCCTGGTGCGTTTTTTAAAGTGCTATATAAATAAACGATGATGATGATTATTATATTACTTATAACAGGTTATATAAGAACATTAAAGGGTAAGTCCTGAATATGAATCTCAGCACTTAGGCTACATTCACACTGCAGGTCTTAATGCTCAATTCCGATTTTTTGATCAAATACGATTTTTTTGTCTGCTTGTTCACACTACAAATAAAATGCGACAGCAAACGCGCTCTAGTGTGAACGGTTCACAGCCCTCAAAGCGACCCGCATGCACAAAAGAAGACATCACACACAACACGCTCTGTTTACGGAAGTAAAAATGGCGGCTACAGAGCGAGTAGGTGTTGTTGCAGCAGTTTGTCAATTTCTGCACAGTCGTAACCGACAGAATCTTGACAAATTAATCAGAGAAAGGAGGACACTGAGAAAAAAGAGAGCCCGTGCTTTAACAATGGCCTTGTTTGGAGCAGTGGCTGCTACCTCCGTGCAGAGGTATATATGGACACGGAGTCGGAACCAGGAGAGGTGGGATTGGGATGTGAGAGGCTTCACTGACACGGAGTTCATCCACAATTTCAGGATGTCAAGACAAACATTTGAATATCTCTGTCAGCGCCTTTCAGCAAGAATGCTTAGACAGGATACTCATCTCCGCCAATCCATACCTGTGAGCAAGCGCGTTGGAATCGGGCTGTATTGGCTGGCAACAGGCGCATTTTATCGGACCATGTCAAACCTGTTCGGAGTTGCCAAATCCACAGTTTGTTCCATCGTCCATGAATTCTGCTTTGCAGTATTCATTGTCCTCATGCCTGAGTACATTAAATGGCCTCGAGGAGATGACCTGATACAAGTTATTGAAGGCTTCAGACAGCGATGGGGGTTCCCACAGTGTGCCGGAGCAATAGATGGGAGTCACATTCCCATCACTGCTCCTGAGGACAATCACTGTAATTATTTTAACCGCAAAGGCTGGCACTCTGTCATCCTTCAGGGCGTCGTCGACCATCAGTTCTGGTAAGCATACTATGATCTACTAATTATGAAAAATTGAAAGGAAAAAAACATGCATTTGAATGGCTCAAACGTATATACAGAGCTGGGCAAAAAGTAGTCGCCTAAAGAATTATGCAAGTAACTGTTTGATCATAACTGTGATTAACATTTTGTGTTGTTTTCCTTCAGTCTCTCTCTTTTCTCCTAACATCTTTCCTGCTTCCAGTAATCGGTTTCCCTATGCATTTAAACTCACTTAACTTGTATTGTTTTTTTATGTAACATATTTTTAAATGATTACTATTAAATCAATGAGTGATCCTTTATAAATTGTCATAAGTAATCAAGTGTTGCTCAATGTAGTGGTGAACTGTTACTTTTACACTAGTACTATAATAGTAACAAAATATGTTGCAGTAAAACTACTCTTAAAAGGTAAAACTTATACTACCCACCTCACAAACAGATTTCATATATTTTATTATAATATATTGCATTTTCTGGCACCCATACCCAGACCAAACAGTATTGTTTGACTGATGGCCCGTAATATAAAGACTTGTTTTGGACTTTACGTTTTGCAATTTTGCCTTAAGTTATGAAGTTATTTTGCTGTTTACATATGGCCTGATAATTATCCTTATTGCTGTTTTAGAGAGGAGCGGTGCTTCAAAGGATACTTGCAGATTTCTGTCAGAATCTGCAGATTTACAGTAGAAATAAAATGTTCACGTTTCTCAAACGTTGTCTTCCCAACAATTTCACTAACATCTACACTGGATGGCCAGGAAGCGTTCACGATGCCAGGGTTCTCAAGAATTCTGAGATATACACAATGGCAGAGAGAGGGGAGCTATTTCAACCAGTCAGTATCTTTGAACACAGTGAATTGTAATTAAAATTGTTTTACCATTCTTCCTTGTTGATGTGTGTCACCTTGTATTCACATAATCTTAGGTTACAGAAGAAATCATGGGTGTTGAAGTTCCAGTCATGCTGCTCGGTGACCCTGCATATCCCCTGCGAAGCAGGCTGCTGAAGGGATACGCAGATACAGGAACCCTAACTGAAGAACAACTATACTTCAACGAGCGACACAGCAGAGCCAGGATGACAGTGGAGTGTGCATTTGGCCGACTTAAGGGTCGGTGGAGGTCCCTTGGGAAACGTCTTGATATGGACATCCACACTGTTCCCACAATAATAGCTGCATGCTGCACACTCCACAATGTGTGTGAAAAACATGGTGAAGCCTACAATGAAACTGATAAAACTGATCTGCGTGATTCTAGAGGTACCGAAGGAGGCATCTTACCAGATGTTCAGCCAATAAGAATCAGAGAGGTGCTGACCCAATTTTTTCATAGTCAACGTTAAGGCACAAAAGCCATGGTTTCATCTCATTGTCAATAAATTTGAGCTTGAAGTTTAAGTGATGCATTCACAAAATTTAAAGTAAAGCATTCAAAGTAATTTTTTATGGAAAATATTTATTTTGACGTGTGTAACATGTACACTTCTTCCTTTGTGTACTGAAATTGCAATGTTGTTTGTCTCAAAACATATAAGTTTGCATATGAAAAGCACAAATTAAATCTGAAAGACCCACTGTCCTTCAGCAGTACTGAAAATCTCTAACAACAAATATAAAGCATTTTTGGATGCAACGATAAATAACCAACACTTTGCATTGAAAGTAAAGCCCCTCCAAAACAATATTAACATAACATTAACTGAAATATTTTTGGTGTATCCATTTAAAATACATTTTAACTGAACCATGTGCAAAACTTGCTTTTCATAACATTTAAACTAATGCCTTAAAGTAGTTTAATCCTGTTCATCTGGAGGAGGGTAGGATGACGTATAGGCCTGGTTAAAGGATGCATGCAGAGCCTGGTCTCGAGGGTTTGGTCGTTCTGGTCTAAAGGGCTGACCCGGATTGTGAGATGGTGGAAGGGCATTACCAAAAGGAAGAGGTTGAGCTAAATCTTGTTGGAAAGACAGAGACTGATTGGACATCTCAAATGGTGGAGACTGAGATGAAGCTATGGGGTATGGAGGGGAATGGATGAGTGAAGATTGTGTTGGGCAGTAAAGATGTGGAGCCTGTACTGCCTGCTGGTAGAAAGGTGGTTGTTGGCGTGTGATGAGCTGGGTCAACATGGAGAGCACTTTAAGATCGTGCTCATGCTGAGCTGCTTGCATCTTCAACAGAAGCTCCGACTCATCATTCTTCAAGGCGCTTGTAATCTTTCCAAAGTTGACTCCATCTTTGACTTTCTCTTCCTGCTCTTGGCAGATGTATCTGTAAAGAGAATAGTTGTTTGTGTTACTTCAACCAAAGGATAATTTTTATGTTTGAAGGACAGAGGGAATTTCCATATGCAGTTCTGGTACACACCTTGGAGAAATGAGAACATCACCATAACAGTACAGGTCAGAAAATTAAGACTGATCATTTGAGTCAACTCATGGTTTTTATTTAAAAAAAACATTGTACGATCTACAGTATGTCTTACATTACAATTTCACCCTTAACATAAAAAAACATAACGTAAAAACATTAAAAACTACAATTTTCATGTGTTGAGTTTAGAATGAAAGCAATTCTACCTAAATTGCATGATATATTACTGTCAATAACAAGGAATCAAAAAAGGTGGTTATAATGGGTTTCAATTGGCCAAAAATGGCCACGATAGAATCAAGAGGAACAATTTGGTGTATAGTGAATATTATTGATATTATTAAGGAGCTGATGTTGAAAATTAAAAAATCTGAAAAAATACACACCTTTGGGAAGTTTCATTCCGTTTGCATTAACAGAACAAAAATGGTTGAAAAAAGAAAAGTGAAGTGGCCACAAATGGCCAGGATAGAGCCCAGAGGGATATAAAAGGCCACCTTTGAGTTATAAACTGTGTCATTGGATTGTTTAGCAAGACTGATAACTGTGCAGAACAGGAAGCTTTGTGCAGAGTTGCAGAGGACATCGCCTATTTTTATGCTGCTAAAAGAGAACAACAGGAAACAGTGGGGCGAGAGGGAGTTAAGATAGACTTCTAAGTACTTGTAGAAGATCACCAAAAAAGGAATTGTATCCAGCTGTCACTAACTAATTGTAACTGATGCATGTTATATTATCTGCCTACGCATGAAGGGGCGTTAACCCTGATATATAAAACTGTGTATCAAAGTGCTTCCTCTTTGAGATCGACACGGAAGGTGGTATTGTGTACATCTCCTATGCATGTGCTTAATAAAGGATTGTTGATTGACTGGACCTGCTCTGAGTATTGGTTGTTTGTTCTCAGCCCAACATCAAAGAATTCGGGACACGGTGCAGGTGTGAAAAGACAACCTGCAGCTTCAGTTCTGAAAAATGTGCTGTTTGAAAGAGCAAAGCAACTGTGTGCTTACACACTGCATTGACACCTACACACCAGCACCGATCAGAAATAAGGACAACAGGGTCCCGAAACCCTGTCTGCACTAAAGCATATAGAGAGGCAGTCTTACACACACTGACAATGGCTAGACACTTATTCAGAGGCAGAGCCTGTGACGTCCACCAGGTACCAAGAGGGTTGATGATGGCGCTCAAGATGGCGCTGGAGTTAGAGTCAAAGTCATTTATAATTCTGTGAACTCATCTTTTTACAAGCAAACAGCAACACTGAACTGAATTGAACAACCATGCATGCATTGTTTACCAAGCCTCTCAGAGTATGATCACTCTGTCCTTTCTCAGTGTTCTACAGAACACCCAAAAGGCATACCTTTACTCAAATGTTACCGTGATAAAAGTATAACTAATTTTAATAAAAAGCACTTGAATACAAGTAACTGATATTAAATTTACCTAAGTATCAAAAGTTATCTCTGGGAATAAATTTACTTCAAGTGTCACAATGATAATAAAACATTTTTCTAATGTGTCATTTTGTGTATGATTCATAAGAAAACACTTTTCTGCCAGTTTAATAAAATATGATGAGCTTTAGGCTTGAGGAAAAGAAATGGTCTTGATTGTGAGACAGATCGTGTTGATAAGGGGACCTCTCATAATCACTGACTGCTCTACTGTTTTTTCTTACCCCGAGAGGCTTGATTTCTGTCCCTGAACAGGAACAGGTGAGAACTAAACACCCAGCCCATCCCTAACCTTACTTTCATGCTGGCCATTTCACTTTACTGCTGTGCTAGCCTGCCCTGATGATGACAATACCGGTCACCCTGTCTTTGTTTGACACTGGTTAAAAAAGAAAGTTATGATTACACAACTTACAAACATTCCAAAAAGCATAAAATTGACTTATTTCTAACATATATGCATATATATACCTAACTGAAAGATATAGCCACATTTTCTTTCAAATTAACACAGTGACGTGTGGATTGAGTTTAGGTATAAAGCACCTCAAGCAAACATATTTGGCAGGTTGTGACATACATTCTTAGAAGTGATCTTTAGCATTTTGTCAAATGACATGCTTCTTTTTATTGTTTTTAACCAAATTCAGCTCTGCTTGGAGTAGAGGAAAAATTGCTGGTTCTTTTTTTTTTTATCCCCCTCTGTTTCACTATCACAGTCAGTATCACCAAAGATGACTCTACCAAACAAAACAAATTACAACAAGCCTTATCATTATTATTATTATTATTTATTAGCGTGGATAACTGAAATGTTTGTTTCATTTATGACAACTGATTAATGCATGTTGAAACCACAATAAAATATACCATAATCTGTCAGTGGGAAGCCCACTGCTGCGACTTGGCCCTGGTTTGCCCTCATGGATGAGGTGATAGGACAGATGCCTTCCATTAGGGCTCCTGTCCTAATTTCCTCTCTCCCTGAGAACACTCCACAGCCAAGCACAGCAGTGGGTGACCAAAACGAAAGCGATGAGGAAGAGAGTCAGCCACCGACAACAGGGAGAAAGAGGAGAAGAGACAGGGATAATGAGCTGCTAGACCTCATCAGAGAGGACACGAGGCAGGAAAGAGAGGCTGAGGAATGCCTGGTCTCCTCTGTGTTTCAATCTGGACCTAGGGACAACCAAAAGCATGTGGCCCGCAGACCTCAAGGATCTTGGGGGAGAATACTAAGTTAGGAGATCAGCAAGATATGTAGGGGCTAGTCCATGCAACGACTTAAAAACAATGTTAAGATCTTAAAGTCAATTAGAAAGCTGACTGCCAGCCAGTGTAGTGATGCAAGTATAGGAGATATATGATCACGCTTGCGTGTGCCAGTTAGGAGTCGTGTTGCAGCATTTTGAACTAGCTGCAGTCGGCCAATTGATAAAGAGGTAACACCAGAGTACAGGCTATTACAGAAGTCGAGGCGAGATGAGATGAAGGCATGGATCGCTTTCTCAAAATTGCTGAAACAGAGAAAGGGCTTCTGTCAAGGCTAGACGGTCCTCACCGGTCGCCTTGCCAATTTTTGTTGTGTTTGTGTGTTCTTTGTGGTGTTCTCCTCTCCATCCTGTGCATGTGTGTTTGTACGCTGGAACATGTACTTCCGGAAGCCGTGGCACGGAACGGCAGCTGACCCGGGGGGAGTATCCTGAGCTGAAATCATCGCACCTGTGCTTAATCATTTCGCCGGCTGCTACTAATCCGAAGCAGACCTATTTAATGGTGTGGTCGGGTCACAACCAACGCTGGAATGTTGAGCTAAACCGGGTAGCGTAGTCGCGATTAGCATATCTAGTTTGTGAAGGAGAAGAGAACGTTTTCGTTACCGTGTGTGTGTGTTTCTCATCTGCCTCCAGGATCCAGGGATCGGAGGAGGAGCGGGCACAAGAAGGAGTAGTTTGGATTATCACTGCACTGTCACCACGGGGAGAAGTCACCGTATCACTGCACTGCCCTTTTGGATACAGACTCGAACTGTTGCCTTATTTTTTCACTGTGAATAAATTCACTGTCACTCTGCAAGGAGTCTCGCACCTGAGTCCTTTAACCCAATTCACCATGACAGCTTCACTTTTATAATTAGGCGAAGATGAAAGAAACTGGTTTTGACTACATTATTTATCTGTTTATCAAATGTTAAATTGCTGTTAAAAATCACCCCACACCACTAAGATGTTTTCAGAAATATGCAAGCAGGAGATGTTGGATGCGATATTACTACTAGTATAATACTTGTAACTCTGTAGAAAACAACAGTTTGATAAAGTGCTATGTAAAAAAAGAAACCAAAAGATTAGATTCTATAAATTTCAAAGACATTTAGTTTAAATATTTTATATAATACACTAAATGTGTACGAATGACCGGCAATCATTCAGTCACTGAAATTATCCATGAAACTAGCTAAGTAAATTCCTAAATGCGTGTAGATTAACGAAAATGATTTTACCTGGATATGATTATCTCTGATGAGCCTAAGGTACTAAAAATGCCGGCGACGTTGATACCGGTTTTGTAGGTCCTCGAAATTAAAACAGTACACAACACACGGAGCAACATTTCTCGGTCCATTTTTCAGTTTTCGCGCTGTGGCATTAGCGAGTGGAAAAGGGTTAGGGTTAGGGCGGACTTGAACGAAGGCTAGAAGGCTGTCCAATTTCACAGCCGCTCACTTCCATCCTACCCGGCAGTGGAAGAATTCTACCTAGGTAGGATTTTTCGGAGCATCCTTAGCCTGAATTTGGACACAGCCTATATATACTCACACATAGGAAAACGAGGAAATGGCACACAGGAGGGAGACACAGCTGACATTAATCAGATGAGACATGGAAGAAACAAAACAGATTACCGTGAAGCACAGGGAGAGACTCCAAAGTAAAACAGGAAACATGAACATAGAACCGAGAACACTAGACACAACACAAGGAACAAAAGGGATGCACAGAGAACACATAAACACTGCAAATAATAACCAGTAACCTAATTATATCAAAGAATATTAATAATCACAAAACATAGACATGGAGTCACCAGACTCCACACAATGACAGTGGACTCCTGAGTCTGTTCTGTTTTCAGGCAATATGAAAGTGATTAGCTTAAGTGATATCACCTGCAGCTTCTCTTACAAATGTAACTAGACTGCAAATACTGTCATTGCAGTATCGCCGATTTCCCTGCTCAGGAGATTGCTCACTACAAACTTTACTGAAGTAAAATCTTGAAGGTCCATTGAATTTTAAAAAGTTACGAAGCTCAGTCCCCGTGTGCAGCCTTGAAACTTGCGCCTTTTGACAAATTCTGGGGGGAAAAAAAAGTAGCAGTCCCACCTCCACGAGTCCTGATGGTATTTGAACCGCATATGATTCCGGCACTCTGTTCAGTCGAATGCTGACCTCAAAACACCCCAAAACAAAACATGTTGTCGCTTTCAAAATAAAAACTCATCTATAAAATACAAGCGGGCTTTAGGAGTTGTATCTCCTAGTACCCTGTTACCCAAAATGTAATTGGCCTGGTTTTGAATGCAAGACTTATGGTGTGTTCACACCGAACGCGATAGACGCGACCAAAAACGCGCCAGACGCCCCTAATTTGTGTCCAACGCGTGTCCAACACAAATCAATCGTGAACCGGAAATGTGGGAGGAATGTGGGAGGAAGTTGTGCCAGATGGTATCTTTGCAAGATGGCAGCTGTCGAGCTAGCGTTTGAAGAGAGAGTCTCCGTACTCTATTTACTGTGGAGAGCAGAGCAGCAGCGTTAAGGACGTCCTCGTCGTACCTGGGTCCATCAGGTCCTCCAGAGGCGTGAGCAGTTTGGTGAGTTTCACCATTTGCTCCAGGAGCTGCGCCTGGACGACCGCGGCTTTCAGCGGTACCACCGTCTTTCCCTCGCCCAGTTTGAGGACCTGCTGTCCCGCGTTGGTCCAAGCATTGCCCGCCTAGACACCAACTACAGGCGCTCAATCCCACCTGCAGAGCGCCTGTCCATCTGCATGCGGTTAGTAAAAGTGTTTAATATGGTAGTCCTTTATTGATACCTGTGCTAATATATGCTAAACCATCCGTTTATACACTGCTAACATGGATGTGGTATGCTAACAGTGAATGCTGTCGGTGTTTACTGATAGCAAACTGTGGTATGGAGACGACTGTTTATAATATTTCTAGTGATACTCGAAAGGTCTCATCAAGTTCCGATTTAATTTGCCTCCGTGCTGGGGCTCTGGCTGGGCCTTGGGGGCTTCGGTCCTCGTCGGTGTGTCGCCGAGGTTGTGGGCGGGTGGGTGCACGGGGGCTCAGCCCTGGCGCAGGGGGCCTCTGGTGCATCGGCCTAACTGGGGGGCTCTTCAACTGGCAGGGAGGTTGTTCCATCCTTGCAGGAGTCCACTCTGCAGGTGGGGGAGAGATATAGGAGAGGTGGAGAATAAACCTAACCTGGGTGTCTGTTGTCTTGTGTAGTCTGGGAGATGATTGAATGTTGGGGTGGGTACAGTTTCCTCTGCGGTGGGGTAGGGTGGGCTTCCCCGGGTCCTGTGGGGCTTGGCGGTGCTGCTGCCGTAGGCCCCGGTCTGGATGGGCCTGGGCTCCCTTGCCTTGGTGGGTACCAGAGGACGGGGGTGCCTACTGGGGTCAGCGGGGGAGCTGGCCCTAGGGAGGGGCATCTTGCCCCTCCCTTCTTTTCCTCCCCATCCCCGGCTGCCTCCCTCTTCCCGCTCCACCACACCCACCCACACAGGTAGGGCCTTGGGGTGCGGGTGTGTCACCAGGGTGCAGGGGAGGCATTCCCCCCCCTGTCCCCTTCTGGCCACCTGTGCCTCAATTTTATTCCACAACTTAGACATCCACATTACTCACACTCTCATAACACACACATATATATAGGGCCTGAGGGTGACCACGTTAACGGCGTCCAGTGGACGGTCTATGTATTCAACCCTACCTCTGGCGCCGGTGCCCACCTCTCAATTTTAAATCCATGGAGACATTGAGGGTTCTCGGGAGGGGCCGTGCTAACACCTGCTGCTCTAGGCTACACATGAGCGGGAGGAGGGAGGTATGGGGTCTTCACACACCCCCGTTCTCTACTAGCCATCGGGGTGGGGGGCTGGGAGGAGGTGTTGGCTATCCGATTGGCCTCCCTGCTGCTGCGGAGCCTGGGGCGGTCTGCTTGCCTCCGCCCCGTGGGAAAGGGTCACATCTCTTGGGTCTGGGTGCCGTTTCCCCCTCTGGGGGCGAGGGTACCTGGACCCGGGGTATAGAGTATGTTTGGGGAGTGTGATTGTGTGTACATGTCCATGTATGTCTATCCCTACGTTGGGTGAGTGCTGAGTGTTTGTATATGTGTGCATGAGGGTGGGAATGCATGTTTGTGTCTGTGTGTGCCTGTTTGTCTGTGTCTATATGTCAGGTCGGGTCTTAGACTCCACCTCTCTGGGAACACCCAGGCCCTCCAAAGTGTGGAGGCCTATCTCCCCTCACCACACTCCCTGCCGGTAACTGATGCCCTCAGGGGTTGGTGCATTGGTGGTTCTTGGTGTCCGGGGCTGGGCGCTCAGGTATGCACCAGCTCACTCCCGGTGGCTACTTAGCGGGGCCTGGTGCCTGTCGCTCGGTCAGGCCTCTTCCGGGGCAAAGGGGGCCCCCGGGCCTCCGGCCTCGGGGCCTGCGGCTCGGCTCACTTTGGCACAGCTGGCTGCCGGCAGAGCCGGCGGGCACGCCAGTGCAGCCCCCTCTGGCTTCTGCTCCGTGGCTACTGGGTGACCCCTTGTCTGGGGATCTCCTCAGCCCTTCCCAGGAGGGTGGCACGGATGCCCCTCCGGTGGTACTCCTTGGGCTCTCGCACTCTGGGGCCTCTGGATGTCTGGAGCCTGGATCTCCTCCATGCCTGCTTCATTCCCTGGGGGACGGGGCTATGGGCCTCCACACCCTCTAGCAGACCGTTACATGGGGAAACCTTTTGTATACAAGCGCGCTGATCCACACAGGTGTGCACACGGGTGTTCACTGTTCGTAGACATAAACTACACCTTTCTTAGCTGCTACTTCAAAGCACATTGTGCGCTGCCTGTCCTGCGTGCTGCACAACAACATTCAATATTTAGTATTTACTGCTGTTTACACTTAGCTAGATTAACGTGATGGTGTTGTGTTTAGTATGTTGCTTTGTTTTTTTTTTGCTTGTTTTCTCTTCTTTTTCTCTCAACAGGTGATCCGGGAGATTTTTTTGTTCTTTGTCTTTGTAAGTGCCCTTTCTCACTGTCCCTTTTCCCTTCTGTTTTTCTTTTCCTCCCTCTCTTTCTTTCTCCCTTTCCTATCCCCCAGTCATGTCTGTCCCATCTGTAACAACTGAAAATAAAATAAATAATAACAACAAAGGTTGATCAAATGGACCAATACGGCAATGCCATGATGATCCATTTGGCAAAATAAATTCATTTGGTATCCTTGTTGGTCTTCAGACAACAATTCTGACGGCTAAAGAACCAAATGGGACAGACAAAAAAAAAAAAAAGTTCCGATTTAATTTGATTTATGCTGTTATTAGTGTTTGCAATGATAGCATGGCTGTGGTGTCATATCAATGTATGCTCTCGGTGTTTGCTGATATCAAACTGTGGTATGAGGACCACTGTGGGTTAATCTTTGTAGTGATGCTCACTGCTTTTTTTTATTTAGACCTGGTTTAATTCTGGTATAGTTGAATATTTGTATATAATCCTCGCAGCTGTCAGACTCTATAACAGGGGTCACCAGCCTTTCTTCAAACTGAGAGTTAGATAAAATGGTTTGGTTCATCTTTAGTTATATGGTTCTATCTAGCATATTCTATCTTGATAAGTTGTCTTATCACAGGTTAATTTTTCAAAAATATTAACAATGATTTAAGCAAGGAAAGGGCTACATGTCAACATACAACTCTTTATTTCTATTAATGTCTTACTTCATTCCTACCTGACTGACATGTTGAGGAATTATGAGTGATTGGCTCACTGTAGTGGTAAAAGTTGCTACCAATCAAATTATGATATGTTAAAGTTAAAACAAAACACAACTGACTGTTTTATATTATATCTAATATATATTATGTAATTATCCTTATAATTACAAAATGTTTTATGTAAGATTTATGTTTTGTAATTTTAATCTGACATCACAAAATTATTACACATAATACTAATTTTGAACAATTTTGTCCAGGTTCCTTGCCACCGGGGACTCCTTCAGGACCACATTCAGTTTCAGAGTCGGTGTGTCCACGGTGTGCCAGATCACCCCCCAGGTAGCGACGGCCATCTGGGACTGTCTAGTGGACGACTTCATGGCTGTGCCTTCACCTGGAGACTGGCAGTCCATCACAGAGGGATTCCAGGAGCGCTGGAACTTTCCTCTCTGCTGTGGAGCTCTGGATGGGAAGCACGTCCAGACAAAGGCACCCCATATATCATATAGGAGACACACACATTGATATACACTAAATATTTATTTCATTTCTTTTTTTGTGGTGCCCAAATTTATGCACCTGCTTGATTTTGTTTAAACAATTATTGCACACTTTTTGTAAATCCAGTAAACTTCTTTTCACTTCTCAAATATCACTGTGTGTGTCTCCTGTATGATATATTTAACTGACATTTTTTATTGTAACAACCAACGATTTATACAGGAAAATAATGGCTATTAACAAGGTTGCCCAAACTTTTGCATCCCACTGTATTAGTATATTTTGTCATTAGTATAATATGAAATAAATTCTACATGTGTCAAGTCGTGTGCCAACATTTGCTGTGTAGTAGAACTGAGACATTAGTCATTATAAAAATTTATTTGAAATAATATTAAAATTCTCAAACAGAAAAACATTAAACATAAATATATAAAATATAAGTATTTACAGAGAGACAGGAATAAAAAGGACCCAGCTGCTCTCCAGAGCAGGAACAAGGCTGAGGAGGAAAAGCTCCATTGGAGACTGGCGTGGCCTCTTCAGGGACACCAGGATGGCCAGCTCTACCGCCGATGGACCGTCCTGGGACCCGTCCCTCATCTGCCTCGGAGCTGTCCTCCTCTGTGGGCCTGTAAAACACAGCACAAAACAACACAAAGAAATGAGAAGGCTGCTACTAGATTTTCATTTTCAACATTGAAAAAAAAAACAGGATATAATCAGATTGGTTTACATCACTATATTGCCAGCGGATAAGGGAAGGTGCACCGTGGTCCTAAACACAACGGATTACCACGCAAAGATCACTACTCTCCTCAGTGACAACAATACCTACGAAGCCTTAAAGCGAGACCCCACAAGCAGCTACAAAAAGGAAGTTATAGCTTGCCTTCAAGACCTTGAAAGGGATAAAATCATCGACCGCCTTACATATCACCGCCTTTACCCAGGAGATGCCATACCCTGCATCTACAGACTTCCCAAGATCCACAAGGAAGGTATCCCTCTCAGACCCATTGTCAGTAGCATAAATTCAGCCACCTACAACATCTCGAAACACCTTGCTACCATCCTTGCACCTCTGGTGGGGAACACCCCACACCACATCAAGAACTCCACCGACTTCACTGACAAGGTCCAGAAACTTACCCTGGATCCAGATGAAACCATGGTGTCCTTTGATGTAGTCTCACTCTTCACTTGCATACCCACTACGGAGGCAGTGGAGACTGTCAGAAAACGACTACAAGACGACAGCGCCTTGGAGGACAGGACCAACTTCACACCGGATCAGATTTGCACACTGTTAGACCTCTGCCTCACCACTACATATTTCAAATACAACGAAGGTTTCTACAGACAAAAACATGGCTGCGCCATGGGCTCCCCCGTGTCACCTATTGTAGCCAACCTTTACATGGAGGAAGTGGAAAGGAAGGCTCTTGGCTCTTTTAAAGGGAGAGTACCCAGCCACTGGTACAGATATGTAGACGACACCTGGGTCAAAATCAAAACACAAGAAGTGGAATCCTTCACTGCGCACATCAACGCCGTGGACAAAAACATCAAGTTCACCAGGGAAGACACAAAGGACAACTGCTTGCCTTTCCTGGACTGCGCTGTGCACATTGAAGAAAATGGCAACCTCAACATTGAAGTGTACCGGAAGCCCACACACACGGACCACTACCTCCTCTTTGACTCCCATCACCCTCCAAAACACAAATTGAACAATGTGGTGTATGCTGTACAGTGCAGCGAGGAATGCCCAGACCTCTACATCGGAGAGACCAAACAGCCACTTCACAAGCGCATGGCACAACATAGAAGAGCCACCTCCACGGGACAAGACTCAGCAGTTCATCTGCATCTAAAGGACAAAGGTCACTCTTTCGAGGATGCCAACGTTCACATTTTGGACAGAGAGGACAGATGGTTTGAAAGAGGAGTGAACGAGGCCATCTATGTCCACTGTGAGCGACCATCTTTGAACAGAGGCGGTGGTTTACGACATCAACTGTCTGCCGTTTATAACTCAGTTTTGAGTTCCCTCCCCAGACGCCTTAATGCCCATTCACATCCTGGGCCATCTGACCTCAGGAATTCACATGACAAGGTGGGGCCAGGTTTCACAATGAGCACACCCGAAACCCTGGCTGATTAGGTCCCACACACACTTTCACACCTTGGCTCATGTGATTAGAGGATCACCAGGGGGTCCTTTGTCCCTCTTTGGGGGGATACTCCCACGTGGTTTAAATCTGGGACTCTCGGCCATTTGACCTTAGAACTGAAGAAGCTTCTCGGATGAGAGGTGAAACGTCTTCAAGCAACTCAAAGAAGTCCAGACGCTTTTCTTTCCAAGCTCCTTAGACTGTGACCCTCTTCATGCATGTCTCCCCATCCGGATGGTTTATGCTCAAAAGTGTTGAATTGTATGTAATAAAATAATTGTTGATTGAGCATTTATACACCGAGTATTGTTCTTCCTTCAGCCCAAAGATCGAAAGAATTGGGAGGATTTAACAGGACTTAGGAACATTTTATGTTGTGTATAGGAATTTATTTTATTTATGTATTAATCACATGATTTTATTGTATGATGCCTCTGTGCCACTGGATTTTAACATGTCTCACACTCATACAGTAAGACAGATGGTGGGGGTCTAGTAAGGAAGTTGGGGGAAGCAGACAACTCCACAGGAAGAGTCTTTTGTCTCTTCGAGGACTCTGGGAGGTAGCAAGGGAGTGTGAACCTTAAGGTGTGAAACAGCTGTGTACTGCCTTTTGTTCCCGGAGAAGGTATTTAACTGAGAGCCATGTTAGGCTCAGGTGAGACTCTGCTGACCGTCTGCCCCGCGATCATGCAGGCTCTCCACCAAGCTTGGTTTTTCTGTTCTTTGTGTTTTGATTAAAGAATGTTAGCTACCGCTCACCTGCAGGCTTTATTTAATGGAAAACTTCCACAACAGCTGACATTTATGATTTTGCATTTGTGTGAAAGAATGTAGAATGAGAAATTTCCCTCAAAAATATAATAAGCTAAGTGACACTTTACAGTTTCTCTTATGCTAACAGTTTGAGTGTACATCTGATCATATTTTTTGTCTTATTCAGACTCCACACTGTTACCTTCAGTCTAATTAGACCAGGCCAGCATCTCCACACAACCCCCTGAGCCACATCTGCACTCAGTCCACACACAGTGGGAGGATCCTTCACAACAAGATCATCAATACTCCCACAGGTCTCGCAGAAAAGACGTGCAGGAAAAGATGACTCAGTGTGATGAAGTTGCATATTTCATTCTTCAAAATGATGTAGATGCTTTGCTGTACACTGAGATAGCCTTAGAAACATTTAACACACTTGTGTCGATACTGGAAGGATATGACAACAATGAACTTGCAATGCCTGTACGAGATCAAGTCCTCATGACACTTATGAAATTAAAGAGTAACCGTGTAATAGGTGACCTAAGCAGCCAGTTTCATATATCACAAAGCATGGCCAGCAAGATCATCTCACACTGGGTAGACAAACTGGAGGAAGTTCTCCGACCATTAATTCCATGGCTGCCAAGAGAAACTATTCAAGCCTTCAAGAAGAACTTTCCAAATACTACATGCATTATAGACTGCAGTGAGACCCTTTTATAGAAACCCAGAAATCTGGGCTCAAGGGGGGAATCATACAGCCATTATTATTCACATGTCAGTCAAATATTTGGTTGCTGTTGCACCATGTGGACTAATCATGTTTGTGTCTGCGGCATATGGCGGTCGATGTAGTGACAAATTTATCACAATGGACTCTGGAATATTAACATACCTAAAACCTGGTGATGAAGTCATGGCAGATAGAGGTTTTACAATTAAAGACTTACTCTTTGAGAGAAAAGTTAGATTAGTAATACCCGCTGTCACAAAAAAAGGTAGACAGCTAGCTGAGGAACAGGTAACATACACACGTCGGATTGCAAATGTAAGAATCCATATTGAAAGAGCAATCAGATGCTTGAAAGTCTTCAAAATACTTTCACAAATTGTTCTTATAAGCTTGGCTCCTAAAGTAGACAAGATACTGAGAATATGTGCTGCTCTAGTGAACTTAAGAGAGGATCTCATCTGTGATACACAATAATTTCGTATGTTATGAACAAGTGTGGACTACTTCTTATAACTATATTTTTTTTCTTGTCTTGTAAATTTGCCCTTAATGTGCCGTCTTTTATTTTTTTATATTATTTTATCTTCGTGTGATTGTACAGCATACAGCCCACACAAAGTTAACGAGTGGCTTTCACATGTAAACAGTGCTCCACGTAATACTTGGCTAGATGGCAGTAGCGTGACCCCCTAATCACAGCCTTTGGCCAGTCCAGTGTTTCTGTTTCAGTGATTTAAACACTGTGATATCCAGATAAGTGATATACCTTCCACAGAATACCAGCCGCGTGACTACACAATTTCCCTAATCCGGCGATACAGGAACAGCCGACTGTCTCCACTTTCTCTTAGCATTACCCATGCTAAGTGTTTTACTTGATTAACACTCTGGCTCGGCTCTACAGCTGCTTTAAGAAAAATAAAGTCGCCTTGTTTGTTGAGCAGTACTGAATCAATTTTGTTGCTGTGCAGGTAACTATAGGCCTCTGTGCTCTTGTAATTACGTAATTCCTCGCCATCAACGGCTTCAGAAAATACAAGGTAATTAATAATGTCGATGTAGCTAACATTGGGCCATAGTTTCATGTCATCTACCCAATCCATGAGAAGTGACTGGTGAGGCACTGCAAGTGAACTGTCTTCGCTGCTTTTTAAAACATCTCTACTGTGTATCCACCTTCGATGTGTTGCCATTTACACCACGTAAAAGAAACTGCAGTGAGAGAAATCTTTATCAACTAGTGATGTGTCGGTCGCGAACGAAATGGCTCTTAGAGGCGACTCTTTGAAGTGAACGACCGAGCCGTGTTTTTTTTTTCTCTCTTCTCTCACCCTCTCTCTCGCACTTTTTTTCCGCTTCACTCCGCACGCGAGCCTTGTGCTGGGAAGACGGGGGAGGGGCGGTAGTTACACTCGCAGTAGCACAGGAACAGAGCAGGAGGGAAAGAGAGAGAAAGAGAGCCAGGGACAACAACGTCACATTAGAAAGGTATAGTAATCATCCACAACTATTTTCAGTTGCGGATGATAAAGGATTCAGAAAGTTTATTCATGCAGGCCCATATGACAGAGAATGTGAATCTCCTTTTTGTTTTCATATTTTAATTTATATTTAATTGTGTTGTGGCTTGCAGTGTTTTGTGTTGTTTCACTTTAAATTTGTTTAAAAGGAAAAAGCTGAAAATTTAAATGGTTAAAAGTTGAAATGTAAATAGTTGTTTTTTGTATTATATGATTTTTTTATACATTTTATGTGGAGTGAATAAATAAAAGTATATTATGGTGGCCCCTAGAGACAAAGCACGTACAAACTCCAAAACACGTACAAACTCTGAAGCACTTACAAACTCCAAAACATGTAAAAACTCAGAAGCAAGTACAAAACACAACAGAAGTGCTCCAGAATGCTAGGGGCAGTGTTGAGCTTTTGTTACCTAGTGGCTACACAAGCCAAGAAGTACCAACGACTGGATTTGGTGTGTGGTAGTAACAAGTAAATGAACATTTCTTTAAAATTATTTGGATATATATGAGTGCTTGTGTATAAATACACAAACAATACATATATGCTTTCAATTGAGTAATTTAAGTGATCTAGGTAGCTCTGTTTTTCAAGTTCAGTTAACGCTAGCAATGTGTTTTGGAGTTTGTACATGCTTTGGAGTTTGTACGTGCTTTTTGGAGTTTGTACGTCTTTTGGACTTTGTGCGTGCTTTGTCTCTAGGGGCCACCGTATATATTTATATGTAAACATATAAATAAATCCACATTTTTTTGCATTAGTAATTTCTTTTGTGCATAATTTTATGTTGTTGTTGATAATAAATTAAAGCAACAAAACAACCTGAAGAGCCGGTCGGGAGCCGAAAGAGCCGGTTTTCCAAAAAGAGCCGGAATTCCCATCACTATTACTAACAGTGAAGGTGTAACCCCGCAAATGGCTTCTGCTATGAATCAGGGGTATTGGCTCGAACTCAGAAATACTGTGGATTGTATGTTTATGCAAGTGCACCTTTGAAGTCTGTGAGAATAATTTGCAGCCTGATCTTACTGGTCATTTCTGCACAGACACCATTAAGCGCACACTCAATTTAGAGAAGGCTGTTGATCTTTTTTTTGCGGAGGACATTATGCAGCTAATCCTGCATTTTACCAACCTGCAGAGGAAGAGGTCAGTGAAAGATTGGAAGGACGTAGGTGAGGAGGAGCTGCGGGCTTACATGGGGCTGCTGATCCTGTACAGGTCTCAACATTAAGCTACAAAGAGCCTGTGGGATGGGGTGATAGGACGTGTTGTTTTTCCTTCCACAATGTCACAAAAAAGATTCCTGCAAATTAATCTGGCCCTAAGATTTGTCTTTCCCATCCAGGTCACTACAGGGGGAACAAGCTGGCTCCTATAAGAGATATATGAAGCAAGTGGAGTACCAGCCTGCCCAAACTTTTCAATCCAGGGAGGGATATATGTGTGTATGAAAAGCCGCTCTTCATTCAAACAATATATGCCCTTCAAACCTGCAAAAAATGGGCTAAAGATCTGGGCCCTATGTGATGTGCAGACCTATGCTTGGAGGCTTCAGGTGTACACAGGGAAGTCTGCATCATCAAACAGGGAGGTTAATCAAGACATGCAGGTGGTGCTTGAGTTGACAGGCTGCAGGGCCACACAGTAACAACGGACATTTTTTTACGTCATTTCCTCTTGCAGAGGAAGAAGAGGAAGGCCCTGGTGGGCATTCTGAGGTTGAACAAACCTGAGCTGCCCCCACAGCTGCTCAAGATTCAACACAAAGAGGTAGTCCTCTCTTTGCTTTTAGTTGCAACAGGGCTGTGGTATCCTACATGTCAAAGAAATCAAAAAATGTTCTCGTGTTGAACACTAGGCAAGTGAGCCACAAGTCCAGGACTCTGGCAAGAAAAAGCCCCAGAACATCCTGGATTATAACAAGTGCATAGGGGCTGTGGATCATCTGGACCAGGTAAGCACAATTATACAGCATCAATTATCAATTGTTTGCAAATTATTTACTGTTACTCACTGCTATAACTAATAAAGTCCCATCAGTTATCTGATAACATGAATGTGTAGGGTACAGTTTGATGCCCACAGGCAGAAAGAATCTATTTTCTATGGCTGTATAAATCTATTAATGTCATCTGATCATTTCTTTTTCTTTTGCAGGTTTGTGGCACCTACTCCTGTCGTTGGCAGACACGTAGGTGGCCCATGTGTCTGCTATCACATGACTGACATAAGCTTTTGTCCTCTTCACTGCTGTGGACCCAGACTGGAACAGAGCAAAGCACTACAGGCACTACTGTTCATAGAGCAGGTTGGCGGAACCCTTATCCACCCCGACCATGGTGAAGAGAAGCCACCTGCCTACAACACCGTTTGCAGCCAGCCTGGTCTTACAAGCCCAGGGCAAAGAGGAGGAGCCTTCCAGAAAGCGGAAGCAAGGCGCATCGTGCAAACAGCGCAGAAGGATCCTAACCAACTGCTGCAAATGTGGTGCCCCTGTCTGAAAATCCATCTGAAAACACTCTGTGGTACATGTTATAAAATGCAAATTACACCTACACATCAGTTTGTTCTTGAGTTTGTTCAGCTCAGTTCAGTTTGTTTTTACAATAAATTTCCATTGTTCCAAAAATAATAATGCATCCAAATCAATGTTGTTATCAATTATCGACCTATTCAAGGCCCTAATAACCTCATGCCAAATATTTTATTTTGCAACTAACTTTTGGAAAGGTGTGAATCATACAGACCGATCAGCCTCATCAATGTCGATGCTAAATTACTCTCCAAGCTATTAGGAGGCTTGAGGGCATTCTCCCACTGCTTATAAACCCTGATCAAACAGGCTTTATCCAAAATCGTTTCTCATCTACAAATATTAGACAACTATTAAATATTATACAATACTCGAATCAGACAAATTATAATGCCTATGTTATATCCTTAGATGCCAAAAAGGCATTTGACAGAATCGAGTGGACATACTTATTTAATGTATTAGAAAGATTTGGCTTATGGTGAGGGTTTTATTAGATGGATTAAAACTTTACAAACTTCCAGAAGCTTGTGTCATAACTAATGGTGTACAATCATCAGTGTTTCCACTGCAAAGAGGTACGAGGCAAGGCTGTCCCCTCTCCTCTTTGCATTAGCACTTGAACCTCTAGCTGAGGCCATTCGCCAGCACCAAGATGTGCATGGTATAACAGTGGGTGGAACAAATCATAAGATAGCATTGTATGCTGACAATATTTTGTTGTTCTTATCAAAACCAGAACAATCAATACCAGCCATTATGTCCATTATATATCAGTTCAGCTCATTCTCTGGTTACAGAATTAATTTTGGGAAACCAGAGGTCTTGCCGCTGGGTGAACAGATTAACTCTTTGCCAGATATTTCTAATCCCTTTCAATGGTCCCCCAGTGGCTTTACATACCTTGGGCTAAACATTCCACCAGTTCTTAAAGACTTATGGAAACTGAACTTATCACCAGTTATAATAAAAATTAAAAAAGATTTAGATAGATGGCAAAAATTGCCGCTTTCTCTTATGGGGCGTGTGAACTTAATTAAAATGAATATTCTCCCGCGCTTATTATATCCCCTATAAATGCTACCTCTATGGATAACCCAGAAAGTTTCTTGTGATATAGAAAAAGTCTTTTCAAAATTTATCTGGTGTGGCAAGAAACCTAGATTAGGGATTGGAATTTTACAACTGCCTACAGATAGGGGAGGCTTGGGGTTACCAAATTTAATTTTTTATAATTGGGCATGTCATATTGTTATGGGAGTGGCTACATACTTATCGAAATTCTCACTCTCACCTAGAGTCTTGGTCTACTTCACTTTCTTCCCTTTGGAGCTTAGTTGTCTGCGACAAAAAAAAATTACAAATGGAGATTAAGAATAACATAATAATAATAATTTATAATACAATAAGGGTCTGGAGGGAAATGCATAAAAGACTGGTTAGAGAAGATTGGACTTCATTCTTGACTCCTTTACTGAGAAACAAAGACTTCGTTCCAGGAATGTCTCACAGTATGTTTGATAAGTGGCACAAAAATGGATTAAGGGTAATTGGCGACTTGTTTCAAAACAACACACTGATGAACTCTGAGCAATTGCAGTCAAATTTTAATATTCCTAGAGCCCACTTTTTTTGGCTTTCTCCAGGTTCGTAATTTTGTTCGCTCCAAAATTCCACATTCAGAAATAGTTTTATATGATGATATGGAGACATTTCTCATTAAGCGAAAAGACCGAGCTCATTTTATTTCTGCCTTTTATTCTCTTCTATATAATCTCAGTAGCAACACACTGAGTGCTATTCATGATTGATTATTAAGATCTCTCTCATGGGAGAGAGATCTTAATAATCAATATACCGAAGAGGAGTGGAAAGGTGCCATTAACATAGGTAGATCCACTTTTACTTGCAACCGCTTGTGAGAAACCCAGTACAAAATCATACACCGCCTATACATAGCTCCTAATGTTTTGCATAAGATCGCACCTCATATTTCCCCCTTCTGTAGTAAATGTCAAAAAGAAACTGGCACTTTTTTTCATTACTTTTGGGAATGCAAATTAATCAAAAGATTTTGGAGTTCCATATCTCAAGAACTAAGTAATATTTTTAAGAATCGGCTCCAAAGGGACCCCGGATATTTTCTTCTCGGCTTACCCTCAAAAGAATTAACATTAAATTGCTCGCAGCGCAAACTGTGTGATAAACTATTGCTGTTAGCTAGGAAATGTATTCTCATTAACTGGGTTAAGGATAAACCTCCCTCTGTGTCTTTGTGGTACAGGGAATTATTTAAAGTTATTCCTCATGAAAGAACTGCTGCCGTTTTAGGAGGAAATGAGGATCTGTTTCTCAGTGTTTGGTCCCCTTTGCTTTTTTATTTGCCAAATGATTTGTCCCAACTGTTGAGGGGAGGTGGTTGCTTTTAAGATGTCCTCAGGTAAATAGGAAGTGACCACATTGTGCCATTCCACTGTATGCCTCACAGGTAAGACTAGAAGACAAGATGGCCTGCATTTGTATAGCGCTTTACTTAGTCCCTTAGTGGCTGACCTGCTCTGCCACCTGAGCTACAGCCACTCCCAAGATATGACTGACACTCTAAAATCACTGTGGGTTAATTTCTTTTATAGAGCAGATATGTCTACATTTAAAAGTTTACTGTCTTTTCAGATTGGAATTGGCAATGTTGTCAGTTCAGAGGGACATTCCAATTATCAGGCAGTTGTATGACCTTCTCCATTTAATTTGGAAGACGTATCATTTCAGCCCACAATCAATGAGAGACCTCAGGGTCATTGGGGCTGACTTGGGAGTGCATGTGCTGGTGCCCAGTGGGGTGAAGGGGACAAGGTGGCTCCCACATGTTTCAAGGGCCCTGGAGACCTTTCTGAAACCAGGGCAGTTCACTGCTGTGTAAACTCTTGACCTCAAAGCTTGCAAAAGATGGTGTTGCTGCCACTAAACTTAAAAAGTAATGGATGCAACAATCCAATCCACTGTGAAAAATTTGAAAGCAAGATTCAGTAGTCTCCTAGGCAAGTGTAATAAATACATGTAGATAAGAAATATTGTTATTATTGTTAACAACCTTGTTGTATTGTTATTTTCATTTACTAAAATGTATTTGTTCTTACAACAGAGGAGAGTCCTTCTGAGTCAGCCACAGCCAAAGCTGTCAAATGCTTCAACATTTTCAATCATTAAGCTGGCCAGAGAACCAAGAGGATTTAGTGGATCATGGTGCTGATGACCTTGCTTTTCTCTTGGATCACTTCTCCACAGTTCTGAGAAGGTAGCTGGTGGATTGCTACGATATCATGTGTGGTGGTCGTAGATATGTTGTTCATGTGATCACTGATTAGCTGTGTAATCCAAATCATTTTCAGAAATGGTGTAAATGCAGAGCTTGCAAAATAAGAGTTTGTAAGTTTGAAGCTGTTAATTGCCAGGAAGTTCAAAGACAAGACCTAACTCAGCCTTGGGGAGCTCATGTTGAGCAGAGAGCCATACTGCTCAGAGTACAAGGTCAGTTTTGGTGTATGTTCTTTCCTAAGATTGTGTGAGTTTTGCTATCTAACACACAGCTTAAATAAATCTCTTGAATTTTTCTCTCAGAACATCCTGCACCTTGTACACATTATGCTGCTCCTACCTGTCTCAGCTGTGGTATGTGAAAGAGGGTTCTCTGCACAGAAGAGAATTAAATCAGAAAACAGAGCATCCCTTCATTCAGAGACAGTGGATGACCTGATAAGAATCAGTGTGGAGGGGCCAGGTCTGGAAGATTTGATGGTAAATGATAAATGGCCTGTATTTGTATAGCGCTTTACTTAGTCCCTAAGGACCCCAAAGCGCTTGACACGTTCAGTCATTCACCCATTCACACACTGGTGATGGCAAGCTACATTGTAGCCACAGCCACCCTGGGGCGCACTGACAGCGCACTGATGCTAGAGAGAGCGTGGCAAGCTGGTTCACCCAAGGCAAAAGATCAAGAAGACATCCATAAGATATCAAGTTGTTCGGATATTGAAATGTTCAGCTTCAATTCTTTGAAACTTTGAGGGACTTCTAATTTAGATAAATATTTTTAATTTAATATATCTTGAGATGTTTTAAATTTGTTTAAAATGTTTAAATGTCAGCTCAGTGAAGCACTTTAAGCACAGACACGTTTAAGTTATCTTTTTTGCAGAACTTTGCTACAAATAGCTTTGTGTTGAAAGGTTGTTAGTTAATCATTTACAAATCAATATTGCCTGTATGGACAGCAATTTAAAATAAAACAAAACAAAAAAACTTGAACATGTAAAACTGCGGCGTTAAGCCATGCGGTTGAAAAATTTGGGTGCGTCTGATTTTTGTGCTGGAATGCCTAAGAAAAAAAAGTTAGGCGCACCAGTGCAACCGCGGCAAAAAGTTAGTCTAGAGCCCTAACATATGCATCTTAGTTTTTCTGTTGAAGAGAAATTCACTATTGATAAAATGTCATTTCCTACTGATGGCAATGTATTAGTGGGCGTCACAGTTTGATGAAATTATTGTTTCATGGATATTTAATTGAAAAAAAAGATCTAAATGTATTAATGAAAAATAGTGCCTTATTTTTGATATGCCATATTAAGAACTTACAAAATCTAACAAATCTTCAAGATCTATAAGAGTTTTATAAATGTTAATGTTGATGATGTTAAGTGTTCAGCTGTAAGAACTCACAGACTGCACAATCCCTAGCTAGGTCTTAAAAGTAAAATACATTTAATGTTACTGTTTTTCACTTCAGCAGCATGAATCTTTTCTCGGATAATCTTCCTATGACAATCCCTTGTTTCTTTAAGTGTTTTGTGTACTGTAACATATTTCCAAGTATTATTTTAATTATGATTATTTGGTACAAAAAAATGAAGAAATTGTGATTTTTTCTGGGTTCCATCCAGAGTGAGTTGGACAGACTTACATGTGCTGTAATATTTGTATGTATTTGATGAAGGCTCATAACTTTTAAGTTAATTTTGAGACTGACATTTTGTAAAGATAATTTGTATTTTCAGAGAAATATTGTATTGATTTCGGGCATGTAAATTTCAAGCAGGAACCTCAGAAAAACACTTAGGGTTGAAGAAGTTAATGATGTGTTTGTTTTACATCAAACAACAACATGAAAGCAACAGGCGTTACTGTATTATATCAGAACTGGATCCAGCAGAAAAATAATAACCTGTTAATGTGTTTGTGTTGCTTTTTTTTCAGAATGGCCTTAATGAAGGTAATTGCCAACAGGGCAGAGACGCCTTACTTCCGGCCCCTAACCATGCACATCCGGGTGTTGAAAATGCGCGACCAGGTCAGGGTGATCAGCTGGGACCTACAAGATGGAGTGGCTAAACCACTCGTAACAAAAAAAAAATATCACGGCACGGACTCAGTTTTTCAGGGCACTTGCCCTTGCAGTCACAGAAGATCTCATTACAAAAGCGGAGGATCTTCTTCATCCACCTGCCCCTGTAACACCACTGAGGATGAGCTCAACCATGGGGGGGGGGTTAAACAGTGGAGGGGGAGGTCATGAAGGTAAGTATCTGTGGTTCAATCACAATAGATATTGCTTTAGGTTTTCCAAAAAAACCCTTTACTGTTGTATTTACAAGTAAAAATAATAATTTTTGTTGTTGTTGTCATACAAACACTAAATTGTGAGAAAATGATCAACCACTATTATTTTGTAATTTGTATTTCGAAGTGTTCCTCGTATTTATGTAGTACATTTCCATGATCCTACATACATTTGTATAGTATGGGCTAGATTACAATGAACAGTTTGTACTTTATGTATCCTGTACTCGCTAAAAACAATGGAATGATTAGTTTATATAGTTCTGTAGATATTCAAAACTGAGTAATTAGTTAAATTCACTAAAAGGGTTTAGTGAATGTAATGTGTACAATAAAAATAAAAGGATGTACAATGGAAATAGTCAACATTAGGCTGAATTGGGAACAATGTAGCGCAAATATAATTTTCATACCTGAAACTGGCAAATTGGACATTGATGTTGCTGAAGCATGGGATTAAAAGAAAATTATGAAATGTATTTGAATTTTGTGCAAGGTGTTTGTAGATTTGTCCTTAACAACAAATATTAACAATAATATACAGCAGATTAGTCAAGAAACACCTATCACAGATCTGTACAATCACTATAGCTGACATTATATTTTTATTGAATTTTTTTAGTGTTCGGCAGTGAGGAAGGTTGTCTCAGGAAAACAACAAGTGCCTATAAAAAAACTCTAAAGCAGCAGGTAATGGTGCAGCTGAAGTGTGTGTTACGTGTGGACGAGGAAAACTGAGATTTAGTCATGCAACGTCAAAGATGTGCGCCTTTTTTGACGTGACGCTGTGCGCCACAATATTGTTTACATGAGATAAATTTCTATAATGGTGGATATAGACAAAATACTGTTACTGTTAATCTGACTATCTGCAGTTTTTACACGCTTACATATTCACACGCAGTTACTGTCGCTCCATTTAGAAAGACAGAGGAATCAGAGTGAACTTTGGACATGACTTCTACATTCAACACAGACGTTGTCACAACCCAAATCCGGAAGTTGGTTTGGAATAAGTTTACTTTAAAAAAAAAAAAAAAAATTATGTATGCTGTATGCATTTGGTTCATTCCTAAGTTGTGAGTCTACACTACCTAAAATACTGTCTTTAGTGATTAACATTTGGAATGGCGAAGGCACTTGAAAAGTAACACAAAATTAGCTGCCTTTCCAGAAAAAACAAAACTTTTCAGAAGTACTTAAAGTTTTGTGAGGGTACAAAACCCTGTTTAGTCTTTCCCTCCCAGGCTTCTAGACTCCTGATGGGCCAACATTTCGTTTTTAGCATTCACATGTGGACAGTAGTGATGTGTCGGTCGCGAACGAAATGGCTCTTAGAGCCGGATCTTTGACGTGAACGACGCGAGCCGGCTCCTTATCGCGAGCTTCGGGGGTTTTTTTTTTCTTCTTTCTCTCACCCTCTCTCTCGCACTTTTTTTCTGCTTCACTCCACATGCGAGCCTTGTGCTGTGCGCTGGGCAGAGGGGGCAGGGGCGGTAGTTACACTCGCAGTAGCACAGAAACAGAGCCGGAGGGAAAGAGAGAGAAAGAGAGCCAGGGACAACAACGTCACATTAGAAAGGTATAGTAATCATCCACAACTATTTTCAGTTGCAGATGATAAAGGATTCAGAAAGTTTATTCATGCAGGCCCATATGACAGAGAATGTGCATCTTCTTTTTGTTTTCATATATTAATTTATATTTAATTGTGTTGTGGTTTGCAGTGTTTTGTGTTGTTTCATTTTAAATTTGTTTAAAAGGAAAAAGCTGAAAATTTAAATAGTTAAAAGTTGAACTGTGACTAGTTGTTTTTTGTATTATATGATTTATTTATTACATTTTATGTGGAGTGAATAAATAAAAGTATATTTACGGTGGCCCCTAGAGACAAAGCACGTACAAACTCCAAAACATGTAAAAACCCTGAAGCACGTACAAACTCCAAAACACGTACAAACTTCAAAACACGTACAAACCCTGAAGCACATACAAACTCCAAAACACGTAAAAACTCCAAAACACGTAAAAACTCAGAAGCACGTAAAAACTCCAAAACACAACAGAAGTGCTCCAGGATGCTAGGCCCAGCGTTGAGCTTTTGTTACCTAGAGGCTACACAAGCCAGCAAGTACCAACGACCGGATTTGATGTGTGGTAGTAACAGGTAAATGAACATTTTTTTTAATTATTTGAATATATATGAGGGCTTGTGTATAAATACACAAACAATACACATATGCTTTCAATTGTGTAATTTAAGTGATCTAGGTAGCTCTGTTTTGAAGTTCAGTTAACTCTAGCAATGTGTTTTGGAGTTTGTACATGCTTTGGAGTTTGTACGTGCTTTTTGGAGTTTGTATGTGTTTTGTCTCTAGGGGCCACTGTATATATTTATATATAAACATATATAAATAAAACCACTTTTTTTTATATTAGTAATTCCTTTTGTGCATAATTTCATATTATTGTTAATAATAAATTAATTAAAACAACAAAACAACCTGAAGAGCCGGTTCGGAGCCGAAGGAGCCGGCTCTTTTTAGTGAGCCGAGCCGAAAGAGCCGGTTCTCTAAAAAGGGCCAGAAATCCCATCACTAGTGGACAGAGATATTCTTTTAAAACGCAGAAATGTCGATGGGATTTAAAAAAAAAAAAAAGAAAACGAAAAATCTCCGCTTCCAAAAATACCCGTGTACGAGTGTACGTAGCCTTAGTCATACAACGTCAAAGGTGTGCAGCATTTTTGAAGTCACGCTGCGCGCCACAATATTGTTTACATGAGATAAATTTCTACAATGGCGGATATAGACAAAATACTGTTGCTGCTAATCTGACTATCTGGAGTTTTTACATGCTTACATATACACATGCAGTTACTGTCCCTCCATTTAGAAAGACAGAGGCATCAGAGCAGTGTTGCCAACTTAGCGACTTTGTCGCTATATTTAGAGAGTGAAAGCGCTTATCGCTTTTACTCTCAACAAGCAGCGGGTGCTGTAACGCAGTCAGTTCTTCTTTTACTCTTTTACTCTTATGCTGTTTTGTGGATCACAAGGTTTAAAACTACTTATAAACACACACACACAAAGTAACTCCACCAGAGTGCCTATTTCGGGTCACTTTTGCCGGTCCAAGCCCGGGTAAAGGAGCAGGGTTGGAATTGTGACATTAAAAAAAACAATAATTGGAATAAATAATAAATTTACTTTAACAAAAAAAAAATAAAAAATATGTATGCTGTATGCATTTGGTTCATTCCTAAGTTGTGAGTCTACACCAACTAAAATACTGTCTTTAGTGATTAACATTTGGAATGACGAAGGCACTTGAAAAGCAACACAAAATTAGCTGCCTTTCCAGAAGTACTTAAGGTTTTGTGAGGGTACAAAACCCTGTTTAGTCTTTCCCTCTCAGGCTTCTAGACTTCTGATGGGCCAACATTAAGTTTTTAGCATTTACATGTGGACAGAGATATTTTTTCAAAACTGCATGTGTGGATGGGATTTTTTTAAAAACCGAAAACGGAAAATTTCTTTTTTCAAAAATACCCGTGTACGAGTGTACGTAGCTTCATACTGGTTTCGAAGAGTACGAGAAAAGACAAAATACTGAGGTCTAATTAACAACTGGGTGTTAAAAGAAGACAAAAACTACGACATCAACTATCTGGAGCAGTGGAGTTACAAGGTACAAAAAATATCAAATAAACAGATAAAACAAAGGCGACAGGCTCAAAATGTCAAATACTCCAAAAGGTAACTTTTGGTTTATGACTATTGTAATCAGCAGCAACAGGATGATAGAGACAAAGGAATCTGCGAATAATTAGTCTATTTTAAGATTTTTCATCATTGGTCAGCAATAACTTTAGAAATACAGATAAATATGAATCTTAAAGTTACAGCATGTCCACAGAGTCATTATATATGCTCGATGAATCTGTGTATCTATTATACAACCTAAACACAAATATTTATAAATTGATTTCATCACTTTTGTACAATAATAATATATTAAACAATTGCATTTAGTGCACATTACACACACCATTTGATATCTATGAGTTACATCTAATTGGCCAGACAGTTTGAACAATGCATGCATAGTGCTGTGTTTCTGCTGACTAAACCCTCCTGTTATGTTGCGGGCAATGTTCCCTCTAATTTTTCATGTGTCTGAGCGAACACACAAACTCCCTGAGCGATCCCTTGGACCACTGTGAGCGACATCAGACGTGTGCACTGTGGTCGCGCCAGCATCTAATCCATCCAAGTTACATGGTTTATTAAAATAATCAGATTACAGCATTTACATTTATGTTAGATGGCTTTTAATTAACTGCTTTATCCCACTTACAATGAAAATGTAAGAGAATCTTGTTCATGACCTGTGTAGTATGTTAACACTATTGGAAGTAAAAATAACTTGAACTCCAATTTTAAAAACACAACTTTTTTCTTTCTTTTTTTTCATAAAGCTCTGACTTGTATTATGAGTCTGTGGTCTGGGAGAGATTCCTGTAACTCTGTCTGCAAAATACAGGATACAATGACCAATGTTGGGCAATTAATTATATAGTTACTTCTTCAAAAAAGTAACTCAGTTTGGCAAACAACAAAGTTTTTTGCAGCTTTTTTTTAATGCAGCCAATGCATTTTTTAATTAAAATTTCAAACTATTTACAGAACAATCAGCTGTTCTGCATTAAATTTGATGCCACACAAAGTATTTGTGCCAATCCAAACAATAATTTCTGTCTACTATGAGATAAAGGAGAACAACAGCCTGATACCTGCAGGCATGACAACAGGAGATGTATCACTCCTGTAACATTCAGCAGTCGCCTCATTGTTCTGACACACACAACAAAACTATTGACTACACTACACACTAACTACACAAGATTTGCGCTAAACATCGCAAATCTCTCACATCTCAAACCACCGCCGTCACTCCTAAATCTCCCCCCCGTGTCTTAACAACTAGATGCCACGTTGCCATATCATTTTTTGATTGGTCGACATGGTACTTTTTTCGACCAATAGGAAAGGTTGGGGGTTGGTTCTGTTTTTGCTCACAGGTGGAGAGTGCTTTCAAGCGTTTTCCTTATAAAACGCCGTTTTTACCGTTTCTTCCCGCAGTAAATATAAACGACGACAGTATTCAGGAAGAAAACCAAACATTGCATATGTTTTTTTTATCATAACTCTGGTTTTACGTGGCCTATCAACACAATTTAAAAACTGGTATAAAGTCCACACTTTTTTCCGTCAATTGTTCCATCTGTCCTGCTCACATCTCCAATGGTTGTACACGTTGTCATTAACGTGGCTTCACTCCTCATGAGCCACGCCGCTTTGCTCGCTAAAACACCGGTGTCGGCACATAAGGACGCTGTCATAGCCTGTCAACCACGTTGATGGGCTGCGTATATACGAATGTGAATCGCATCATTGGCTGGACTATGGGATAAGGTGGCATCGTTCTAAACCCATACAGGAGCAGCCAGTGACTTACTGACTAACACTGCAAAACAGAATTGTTAACGTATTTATTTTAATTTCAATTCAGGTTAGATTTTTTTTGTGCGCAACGCAGATTTTCTGTGCGCAGAGACCGTGCCAGCAGTGCGCAATTGCGCACGTGCGCAGCTTAGAGGGAACATTGGTTGCGGGTCAGATTGACCCAGAACAGGAGAGATGTCACATGTCATCTGCATCACTACAGAAAACGAAAAAAATCTAAATAATACAAGAAATTGTAAAATAATCAATGCCAGTGTTTCTGACACTTTTGGATGAGTAAACATACCCCAGGTCAAATTGACCCAGGAACATAATTGGTGTTCCTGGAAACCAACATAACAGGAGGGTTAAACCATCATAGTCAGATATCTATAGTGTTAATACATACCTCAGTCTTACTTTTTACGCTTATTTAACATAATCTCATTTTTGTTTTTTTAAATCTTTTTCTGTTTGTGTACATATATAATAGTAAATAAATATATATAATAAATAAATGTATACATATGTTATACGCATACACATTTATTTATTCATGTTTGTAGACTGTACTATTTTGATTCTTTAGCCTGCTTTATCTATTAGAAAATTTGATACTAAATTTGATATGTAGACTATTGTGAGTATGTGTCATGTAGTCTGTATTAGTCCTGTGTTGAACTGTACCACAACACTTTCTAAAGCCCCGACATGACCCTACGTTTGATGAACAGCACCACAATGACAATGATCTAATACCTATTATGCAGAATATGTCACATAAGCAGGCTAATATGATGAATCCTATTTTTAAAAGCCGTTAGTAATCACCTGTAATAAACAAACTCTAAACTTTTGCTATGATAAAAATGTAATTTCTGGTCTGAACTGAGGATTATACAGTCAGACCTCACAAAGAAAAAGCTTAAAACTCAAAATATTAATAAAATATTTACACAAAAAACTAAGACTGAGAAACAGAACACAGGAGGGCAGAATTAACAGCAGGTGAAAACACAGAGGAGCAGACAATCAGAAAAGAGGGAATGGGCAGGGAGTAAAACCAGAATGAAACAGCATAGAAAACTAGCTGTTACACTAAAACAAAAAAAAAGGGCCAAAAGACAAATAACAGCAAAACATGGAGGATAACCCTGTGCAAGGAATTAAGGACAAGAATCTTAAGTTATAATCACTTAACAAAAAAAAGTACATAATACATTTTTTGTGTTGTTTTTTTTAAAACATATGTTTAGGGTCATGACTAAGCTAAGAGCCTTTGTGAAAAATGCTGCCACAAAGTGTGACAGTTCATACAAATGTAGATATCTTGAGCTGTGGAGCACATAATAAAAAAAGTACAAGTGTTAAGAGTAAATAAATTTGTCCTTAACAATTTAACCTTTTTACAATATGCAAGTTCATATTATATATATGGTGGCAGTGTTGATAAGGTTACTAAAATGTATTCCACTATAGATTACAGAATACATGCCCCAAAATGTATTTTGCAAGGTTTTCTGTTATATTACTCAATGAGAGTAACATATCCTGAATACTTTGGATTACTTAATATATTATCATGCTTTTTACAACTACGTGAATGTAATATTGCTGTGTGATGTATTACTATTACTGAAGATTACTCACCATACCAATACCAATTCGATTTTGAAATCTTAATATAAAACAGTAGAGTGGACATTAGGCAAGGCTGCACTTATTGCAGCGATCTCGTATAGAAGACTATTCTGTATATAAAACAGGTCTGTGGCTCCGAACCGTAGTAAAGGGACCTCTGGATAATACGTCGGAATCCGTGTCGGGCTTGTAGCTGAAAACTAGCTTTACTTTGTTGTCTGGGTCAACATTTCTAGCGAGAGACAGAGAGAGGCGTTGAAAGGCTGCTCCAACGGGACTTATTGTTTCGGAGGAAAACACGAACACAATGTACAGTCCCGTCAGCTGGGCTCGTCAGGCACTCTTTTTGGCTGCAGTGGTTATTATCATATTTACATGCTTCCATCTCCCGTTTCTGGTCAGTGATAACTCGTACTTTTCCACTCTCCTTTTTCTCCCTCCCTGGCGCTCACAGACATATAATGGGTATGGCAGTCCATGCTCCCTGCAGCACGGACTACACTGCCTATGAGGCTACATTCTTTAGGGCAATGCCTGTAACTCTGTCTATTGCCTTGATCTTAAATAATTCTTTGAATAATAATTTAAAAAAATATTTCTTCACGACATTATGCGGCCACAAGTAGAGGGCCACCAGACTGAGACACAGGCATTAGAGCTTCTTAATGCGTGTTTTGTTTGGGTTTCCACCTGCATGGGATTAACAAAAATAGAGAGGGCATAGCCTAACACAGGGGTCCCCAATCCCAGTCCACGAGGGCCGGTGTCCCTGCAAGTTTTAGATCTCACCCTGGGTCAACACACCTGAATCGCATGACTAGTTCATTACCAGGCCTCTGGAGAACTTCAAGACATGTTGAGAAGGTAATTTATCCATTTAAATCAGCTGTCATGGATCAAGGACACATCTAAAACCTGCAGGGACACCGGCTCTCGTGGACTGGGATTGGGGACCCCTGGCCTAACATATGAAACAGGAAAAGGCTGCTGTGTAATGCATTTATTTCAACAAAGTTAACTGTATTCTGAATATCACATTTTTAAACAGTAACTGTAATGGAATGCAGTTATTCATATTTTGTATTTTAAATATGTGTATTCCGTTACTCCCCAACACTGTATGTTGGTCTGATGCAGTATACTTAATCCTAGCCTTCAGTGGTGTTTTGAACAGCAGCAGGACAATTTTCCTGCCCTATATAGGCAGAGCATAAATAATACCAAAGAGCTGGGCAGGTTTAACCAGCCCCCGCTTGTCATCGCCACACATTTGGCACTACTGCTAAGAAATTGTGACTTTCTCAGAGCTTTGGAAATAAGAAGCCCAAAAAACCACATCCACAGTGCACAGGTTATAGCTGTGATGGTGTACAACGCTTTGCGCTTTGATTAGTAAGTTTGGTTCCTTTCCTTGCTTGTTTCCCCTGGCCCTGGGCGAATCAGAACAAAGAGGCTGCAAAAGGATGTGAGTATTATTGAGAAAGACTAAAAGAAAAACATACGGATGATATTGTTGTTACTTGTTTAAAGCCCTGTGGATTCCTATTAATCCAAAGCACAACAGCCAAGCACAGCCAATGCTGATGTTTCTGATCCTGAATCCACGGGCATTTCTTAGACTCAGGTAGATTATTGGGTGGACAACAGCCAGGTGGCGTTCTACACAGATCAAGACATGAAAAAGAGTCTCTCCATAGTAAGTAATTAAAGAACCAACAGATCCTGCTGTTTTGAAGTTGCAAAATAACCCCAAGACCCAAATCAACTCCATGGCAGCCATGTGGTAGGTGAAGTTGTCAGAGTGGCTTGCTGTTTTAGAGCTGTGCTGCTTCCACTGCTGGTGACCCAGGTAGAGGATGAAGGTGGAGAGAGGGAGGAGGAGGATGACTCTTGATGCATTGATGGCAAGGAACATGTTATAGGTAGCTGTGTAGCTGAAGCAGTTGTCATCAAGTTGATAGCTGGAGGTATGGTTACGTGACATTTGTTCTGTATATTTTGTAGGCCTGAGGAAGCAAAAGTAATTAGAAGGATAAAACAGCAGTGAAATGGAGTGAAGAAGGTTGAAAGAAAGAGACACAGTCAAGAAATTCATCAAGAAATTCTACATGTACAAGAAAATATTTTTAACCATGTAAAATAAAGCAATACAAGACAGACAAAAAGAGAAAAGGGTCGTAGTGCATTTAAAATTTTGGTACTGACTGCATCCAATTTTATTTTCATTTTCTGTCGCTTTTCTTTTCGAGCTCCTTAGAAAAGTGAAACTTAGTTTTTCTTTTTTTTAATTGTACAAAAATGAACAAATTGCATTTTGAAAATATTTAATATATTATGAAATGCTCACCTCAGTCATGTTGTTTACTCTTATGTGTAATTCACCCCCTCAAGAGTCTGTTGTTCAGTCCAAATGTGGACTGATGCTTCTGCCTGTTTTAATGTTCATGTGTCACAGCAGCTGGACAGCAGTGGGCTTTTGTACATTTCCGTTTCAAATCATTTGGGATTGAGGGTCATGCTAGCAGCATCTAACTATGTTGACTTTGTAGAGGATTAAAGTAATTTTTGAGCAAACTAACTGAGTTGGTACATTTGGTTTAGAGCTAGCTTTACAATACCTAAACGGACTGTTTATGAAGGCTGAATAAAAGGCCTTTATATTGTAAGTGCCTTTTTGACTGAGCATAATTGACATATTTCCATACCAGTCGCTACGCTTCTTTCTAGCAATCCATTATATCTGACAGGATTCAAATAACCTGCAATCGAAGGGAGGTGTGTGTTCTGGTTAAACAATGTCATGCAGGCACATAGTGCAACCGGTTGGTAGCCAGTCATTTATGTGTTTCATAATTTTAGGATGCAAAACAACAGCAATCTTTAGCTGGCAACACCTAAACATTGTCTTATAACTGCTGATTTTTTTTCCACAGTTTGCACATGCATAACTCATGCGCCCACTGCTGTCTGTCTACTGCACATGCTGATGTAGCGTTCTAAGTTGTATACATATTTAAACAGCCTTTTGTCAGTTAAGATGGTTTTTATTTCATTTCTATACATTTGCATATCTTATATTTCTATTGTATTTCTTTTCTTGAACTTTGTGCAGCTCTATATAAGTGTTTCTATTGTTTAATGATTGTTTATTTTATTTACCTACTTCATGTGTGGTTCTTGTGTTCGGCATTTTTGCTGAGAGCAAAGGAAATTTGTCATTTTACAGGACAATATGTTTCTTCATGTTTCTTCGTATTGCACATGACACTAAAACATTGACAATAAAAGACAAAAAAATGCATTACTTAAGCTGTTGGTGGAGCTAGTTCAACAACTATTACTTAATGAATCTTTTAATGTAATCTCACAAACATTACATCAAAAGCAGATGATGTCAGCTTTATTTAAATAGTGCTTTTTACAGGTGTTTACCTGACAAGTCAGTTTTTTCTGCTTGGATGAAGTGATGGGCAGGGCGTGCACAAACAAAACACAACTTTAGAAATATAAAACATCATTACATTATAATAATTCATTACATCATGAGGTATCCACATTACATGGACAACATTTGAATACAGTATTCAAATCTAATGGACATTCAGCCTGGGCACCAGCTGTTTGCTCTGTGCTTGTGTAATGCAACCTTTCTGTGCTGGGGACCATTTTAAACCATCATGCCGATTACATATCTGACACGTTTGCCCTATGAAGCCACTTTAACTGGATACTTTAAAGGGCTTCAGGGTTAAATGTTTGCGTTTATCAGGACTCTAAACCTATCTTAACAAATGCAGCCATAACAAAAGCTCTAAACAACCTAAGACAAACTGTACAATAATATCACCCTAACTTAACAACACACTGATTTATATATGAACTAAAACTGTGTGAAATATAAGCATAATTACCAAACAGTACATGGTATGCACTTCAGAAAATCTCTCCACACACCAAAGCAATTTTAAATTGCAAGATGCATGTCTATTCTATTCTCCTAAACATCTTTTCCCTGATCAAATTTTAGTAAGTTGTCTACACCCATTTGCGGTTAGTTTTAAAGGGGAGGTATTATATCGTTTTCTATTGATTTACAAAGATATTCAAATGAAGTCATTCAGTTATTAAGTGACAATCAGTGATGATCCTAAACTTAGCCCTAAACTGTAAAGTTATGTTTTTGAGCCAAGCACAATGTCCTTGGTTTTAAATGATGATGCTAATCACTGCTCCTTAACTGGCATTGAAATGCTGAATGTTGGCTTCTACGAAGGAGGGCGTAATGTTTTTCTCTGACTGAAACTCATTAGATTTGGTGTACCCTGCCTCTCGCCCTCTGATAGCTGGGACAGGCTCCAGCCCCCCGTGACCCTGATAAGGAAGAGAATGGATGCATGGTTTAATTTAATATGCCTACATTCAAGGTAGGATGATTGAAAACAATGAAGAAAAGCCTATTTAGGATGTAAAAAGATTGACCTTTGTGCTTCTGAAAAGCAATACAGACGTGAACATCGCTTCAACATGCAAACTTTGTAATGCTCTATGGGAAACATTTCTGACTGTCTTGCTCTGTGGCTTCAGAAATAATTTTGCTGTTACGTTTGTTGTCTCAGTTTCTACTTTCTTGTCTTTTTGAACCCTGTATGGATTTAAGACATGCTTAATAATTAATAAATGTTTCATGTTACATTTCATGTTACATTGCAAATAGATTGTTTTATTTGTTATTGTAAACATATACCCATATTAAATATTATGGTATTGTGTCTTGAATTAAATTTGATTTGTAATCACCAAACACATACTAAACTGATCAACTACCAATATTAACAGTTATAACAGTAGGTACATCTGGATAATATATGATGACCCTAACTCCTCTTGTTAGAGTTTTTCTTTTCTTTTCCTTATTTATTCTTATTAAGATTCACATGAAAAGACAAAAAGACAAAGGAGGGGAAAATAAAGGAATAAAAAAAACAGATACAAAAAGCAACATATAGTCTTGCTCTGTTGACTTTGTCATCTTTGTCATGAAATGTACTTAATAATGAGGGCGAGAAGCTACAACAACACCAGACAAAGAAAGAGAAAGACCCAGGAGACCCCAAGAGTGCAGAAGCCCTTAGGCCACACATCCTGATCACAGTTACTTGCCCACCCCAGCAGAAAAAGGAGCGAGGCCCTAGATAGAAGGAGCCCTCTAGTGTTAATGTAAGTGACTCAAAGGTGGAGTACAGCAGGGGAGACAGAAGGAGCTGCTGGTGCAGGCAGGACAGGAAAATTAACCCAACAAGAGGCTGGCATTAAAGGCAGGGCCAGTCCAGGCAAACAGGAAGGGAGATGTCTGGAAGTTTTGAAAGAGGAGCTAACAATGAGGTTGTGTTTGGCAGCCCAGAAACAGATAAGGGGACACCAGATGTGTCCTTGTATCACATGTATCACCAACAGACCCATGTTTGAGAATAACATCAACCCTGGTACCATGGCACGTGTGTTTCCCCAGCTCTTGTAGAATCATACCATAACAGTCTGAAGTCACAATACTGTGAATTGTAGCATCCATAAAGCCTTTTGATTAATGATTATTTATGATTTCATTCATAATTCATAACGATTTTTTGTTAAGTCTAAAGAGTAATTCTTTTGCAGCCCTGCTAGTCACAGCAGGGCTGCAAAATAATTACTCTTTGTTTTGATTGTTACAAAACAATCAAAACTGAAATGTTTTGATTGTTACAAAACATTTCATTTTTAGATAATAGAAAGCAATATTTCAGGGTTAAATATTACTCAGATACACCTACTATGACTTTGATTACTTCAAGTATAAGTTTATTAGTAGGACCCCTCTTCTTTTCACACCCAAAAAACAAAACTACAGTTTTTATTTATATTAGTTTGTTTTATTTTTCGAGTCAGTAGAGAAGAACAATGATAAACTCCAAATGTTCACCCAAAAATGTAAGAAAAGCAGAACTTTTCACATCTGTGTTTAATTCAATCACGAGGATATGAGAATACGTAATATTTTTGCAATTATTATCGTTATTATTGTTATTATTATTATTTATTGATTTACTTTATTTCTATATCAGTAGCTCTACATGAACCTTCCAATTCAATAAATTTAACAGGATTTAGGTAACCATAAATACCCATACATAACCCATAAATAACAACAGGTGTTCATTTTAATACAGCAATACACATAGTTCACAGAGCATTGTCTCCAATACCTGATTCACAACCTGAGATGTCATTATCTATCTATCTAGCAAGGTGAGAAATATGTTCAATCCCTTTTAGGAGTGAATAATAAGAATACAAATGAAGACTTGAATCACAATGGTAAATATGTTAATTTGGCATCTTTGAATGGAAGAATGACATATTTAGCATAAAACAAAGTGTGGATATGGCTGTTGGGAGTGCCAGTTTAACAATCACTACCAGTTTAAGGAACAGGACCAGTTTAAACAACATTGTGAAGACATATCTGAACTGCGAGGACAGTTTGATTGAGCCTAACTACTGTAAATGCTTGATTGTTACAATGTTAAGGTGAGAAATAAGCAAACTAATAAACATCTAAAACTATGTTGTCAAATGCACAATATGCAACCGCAAATGGCTCTACTATCCTAGATGTTCTACAGAAACCTCACTCTGACAAAACAACACATGGATATTTATATGAAACAAAAGTGCTGTATATAATATAAGATCAGTTACTACACAAACACCTTAGAAAAGGTCTCCACAGATTATAACTCGCATTGTTACATGTTTGGGTTTTTTCCAGATTATTTTTGTTCATACCTAATCTTCTTCTAGCTGACCAAATGTTAAATTTTATGTGATTCCATTCAGGACTGTTTACACTTTCTTTGTCAACAGTTTTTTTTTTATGCTGTTGAAGTTAAGCGAGTCCCTCCTTTCCAAAATAGTTTTAATGGACACCTATTGTGTCTTCTATATTTTTTTCTTTGTTTTATGCTAATGTCAATATTAAACTAAGCTGCCACCCCAATTTTCCCAGTTAGTTTTTGCAATTTATGTTGCTCAAATGAATAGCTTGAAATGATACAAAGGTAAGTGTTGAACTGCTAGAGGTTAAAAAAGGTTACCTACACCCTTAAAAATAATGTACATTTCAGAATTATACAAAAATCCTTTAAGGGAACACAAAATTGGTTAATAATTTAAAGCTTGTGTTACTAATTTCTGGTCTTTCAATTTTTCAAGATTACTTACAACCACCTCTGTCTGTATAAACGAAGTGCTGAAACACACTGTGGTGTCATACCCTCGGAAGAGGAAGAGGTCTAGCAGACTTAAAGCCACAACTGAATCAGAGGACAAGTTTCTGAGAGTTAACAGCTTGTTTTGTCCTAATAACAGGAAAACAGCTTCAAGCTCAAAGTAATAGTGGTCATAGTAAGCTGGTCTCAGTTTCAACTTTGAAGAGAAGACTTCGAGCTGTTTGACAGGATGAGATGCAGCAAGAAAGCCATTGCTAAGATGTTAGAATAAGACAAAGAGGCTTGCCTGAGGTTTTAAACACCACCAGACTGGAAGAAGGTATTACAGACTGATGAATCAAAATTTGAAATCTTCGGTTCATCACACAGGGTCTTTGTGACGGTATCACAGTGTTTGGCAACTGTCAAACATGGAGGAGGAAGTGTGATGGTCTGGGGCTGTTTCATTCAGAAGAGTGAAAGCAAAGCAACCTACAAGTGTCACACATTTATGGGAGCCTCTGCCAAAGATATGAGAAGAACTTTCTGAAGAACATTTGATTTCTATTCTAAAAAGAATGCCACAAGTGTGTTCAGCTGTTATATCGGCCAAAGGTGTTTTTACAGCACCAAATCACACTATCACTCATCACTTAACAAGGAGATTAAAAAACATTTCTCAAAACAGCTTTCTGCAGGAACAACCAAATTGTCCACGCGTACATTCTGAATGACTATGCTTATATATAAAAGCTATTTAAGCCAATGTAAGGATGTATATTAAACCACCATAAAAGTCAGTGCTTTAGGTTTCTCAATTGTCTTGGCAATAATCCATGCCATGAAGCTATCGATGGACAGTTTCTGCAATGGACCTTTACGCACTAATGTGCCTGAGCACTCATTTCTATGAATATTTCTTAAATTTTAGTATTCTGCAAATTCGTGAGGGTGGTCTAACACACTTGTAATGAATGCACAGATTTTGGTAGTGTCAGCCTTCAAGTCATTTGGTTATACAGTACTCTGCAGAAAGGCCAGTTGAAATGCCAGCTCCACAGAAAATCTCAGTAACTTCCACCTAACAACCTCTCCAAAGTCTGGGCTATCAGAGTGAGAGCACTAATAAGAATTACAAAAGGAAAATCTAGGTATATAAAAACTCTACACACGAAATGATCCTTGTGGTAGGTGAAAAGACTAAATATCCAATTTTGAATTTCCCATCAATTATTGCTAAATCACGTTGTTCCAAAGTATAAATCCAACACTGATATATTCAAAGCCAATCCTTTTTTTCACTTATTGTTAAAACAGACCCATGAGAGTTTTCTTTCCTTGTATAGATACAGCAGAGGTAACACCAAACAGCTGGGGAGGTTAAACCAACCTGTACTCATTAACAGTACATACTTGACATTAATGCTCAATAAAGGTGACATGCTAACGGCAATGGAAATAAGATGCCCAGCAAACCACGACCACACAGCACAGGTTATAGTTGCAATTGTGTAGAAAGCTCTCTGTTTTATTTGGTGAACTTGGTCTTTTTGTCTGCCTCCTTCCCCTGGCCCTGGGCGAATCAAAGCACAGAGAACAGAGACACTGCAGAAAGATAGAGTTATCATGGAAAGAACCAAAAGGCAGAGCTGTTGGATGTAGTTCTTGTTAGTGGTTAATAGAGCATCAACACCTATCAGTCCAAAGCACAGAAGCCAAACACAACCAATGGTGATGTTTCTGATCCAGACCCCACGGGGAGTTCTTAAACCCATGTAGATAATGGGGTGAACAACAGCCAAGTAGTGCTCTACACATGTCAGGACATGAAAAAGAATCTCTCCAAAATAAGCAATCAAACTAGCTATTGATCCGACAGCTATAATCACAGATTGATTAGTGCATTTGCCACCAACACTAAGGAAGGCTCCCACGACAAAGATGAGCTCCATGGCAGCCATGTGATAGGTGAAAATGTCAGCGTGGCTAGCTGTTTTAAATGAATGCTGCTGCTTCCATTGTTGGTGACCCAGATAGAGGACGAAGGTACAGAGAGGTAGAAGGAGGATGATTCTCAATGCAGTGATGGTAGTGAACATTATGTTGCCAGCTGTGTAGTAGATGTAGTCCTGAAGATAGTTTGATGTAGCATTACCTGACATATCTGCTGTAAATCGCGTAGGTCTGAGGAGAAAATTTGATTTAAAGAATGAGCAGAATATGAGGAGGGAGAAAGGAAAAAGTTAAAAAGAAGGACAGACAGTTAAGCAACTGTGATGTAAAACAATTGGTTTTCATACCTGTGTCAAGTGGGTGCAACTAGTAACACGCATTACTCCCCACTGTGAAAAGTGGCATTTTCTGTACTAAGCAGCAATACAAAATGGCATCAGCAGCATGCCAGCTGTAGTAGTGACAATCGTTGCTAACCTGGACCTTGACTGATTTGGCATGAAGCTCATTTGATTCATCAACAGCTAAATGCCTTTTATGCCAGCGTAAAGTGATCACAAACAGCATTCTGTTATAAAGCGTCTGGTGTTTGTGTTCACAGTTAGCTATTATTTCTGAAAGCAGGCTGAACCCTTTTCATTTGTGATTACAGTGGAATATATATGGGGAAGGTATTACATGGTCCTCAGCCACAACACACATATGACTTTATAAAATATGATGAACTACTATAGATTAATAAAATGTGAATCAGTATAACACTGATGATGAATGTTTTCCATAGAATATTCACTTTTCTTCTAAATATTTTTTGTACAACTTGCCAGTAATATAAATTTTGTATAGCAAAGGTTTTTTTCATTTATTTTGTTGCTACTTTTACTAAAGAAATGATTCCAAAGGGGAAGAGAAAGGTTTAGATATTTAGCTGGCTAAAGCAGTGTTACTGGCATGACTCATATCGAATCTTTATTTTTAGTTCATATAAATTGTCAATGATTTAACTGGTTATCATTGTTATTTTTAATGACATGCCCACATACGTCATTTATTCAAATAATATATTCACCCAAATGAAACAGAAAATTGAAGCACAATAAATAAATTATATTGTTGAAACTGAAATAAATGTACCTCAAACCTGAACTATGAAAATGTCAGAATAATCAGGTAATATTTATTTATATAACATTTTTATATTCCAGTTTCAAATTACATATAAAATCAACACGTGACACAATAAGAACAGTAACACAGTCAATTAAATTATTACTATGCAGTGCTATTACTGAAGAGTTCTGCCTCACTTGATCTCACTAGATATTTTCTTTGTTTCTGTTTACATCACTTTCAAATTAGTATTTAAAGTGATGTAACATGATGTATACCCACTTTTATTATCAACATATTGATTGGTCATTATTTTGCAATAACATACTGTTGCTAATAATAATTACCTGTATATTCAAATATGCACTTTAGACATTCAAGTAGCAGTTTGCATTTATAAAAAAGTAAGCCCAAGTCTTAGGTTTCTAATATTGTTGATTTAAATCTATTTCAAAATGATGAAGCTTCTTTCATCTTCTCTCGGGGTCACCACAGCAGGTATCAGGTGGCAGGGAGCAACATGATTGGTTTTATGCCACATCTCCTTTGTGATGTAATCCCAAAGGGCTTTTGTCTCGCTTCCCAGGATCTGGCTGGGGACCTTCAACTTGTTAGGCAAACTTAACCACTACACTATGAAGCCACTTGCTACTCAAAGTGATGAGTAAGCTAATTGTGACGAATACTAAATTAAAATGTTTTAAAATATCTGTAGAAATTCACAAATATTTCCTGAAGACTGTCTGCAGTCCTTTTCATTAAACAGCAATATTTTAAGAAATACAGAGACACTTGATTAAGAGGATTTAAAAATGTTATGTCAGAGAACACTCACCTTGTTCGCAGTGTTATTCTTGTCTTTAATGACCTCTTCAACCTCACTGACTGATATGCACTGATGCCTCTGCGTGCTCACTGTTACAGCAGCAAAAATATGTGGGCTTTTCGTATAATGCAAAAGGGCATTCTGTGGCTCCATTACTCAGAATTACAGTGGTCAGATTTTCTATTCCACGTATTTTTTTTTACCACACGTGTCAGATTATTTTATGCGAAGTCTTGTTGCAGCTGTTTCCAATGACTAAAGAAACAGCAAAAATTAAATGTTTTGCTAACCGAGCTCGTGTAAGTTATGTCTACCAAAGTTATTTTGATTTTTGTAAATGTATTAATTTATTCTTTTTATACTGTGTAATCTTATTTTAAATATAAATAACAATATAAAACATTACAAAACACATTAGCATAAATATTCAGTATACAAATGTCATGTTTATATTCCTGATCTAATATAAATGCATTTTGTTAGATCAAGCATTGGGGATTGGAACTCATTTCCAGGGTACTGTTTGAATCTATTAATCCATTAAATGACAGGATTCAAATAACCTCTCAGTGAAAACAGGTGTGCATTGAAATGACAAGTCATTTTTTTGATTTATTACTTTAATGCACTGGACCCTAAATAGTCAAATGATTCCACAGTTTTTAGCAGATGATTTGATGTTACTGGTGAGGGGGTCCATATAGGGATTGACCTCCTAAAGAAACTTTAGGGCTGAGCACTAGAGCCTCAGTTTTACCAGAATTAGATTGAGGATATTTGAATGCATCCATTTAGTAATGGCAGAGATGCATTCCCTGAGGCAACGGAGGCTGTTGAGACTGTTGAGGTTGTGATGGGTGAAAATGAGACGGATTTGAATTCTGAAGTATGTGTTGTATAAGTGTGAAGACTATTTGAGACCAGCATCAGTGACGACAACCCAGTTTTGTAGTCTGTTAATAAGAGTAGACTAATGAATGATATCAAAGCAGATAAGTAAAGCAGGACTAAATTGTTCACACTTTTCCAAGAGCATAAGAATATCATTAGTAATTTAAATAAAGTCGCTTCAGTGCTGTGGTTTTGTCTGTAACTAGGATGGAAATGATCAAAGATACTGTTTCCTTCAATGAGCTGAAGGAGCTGAAACAACTGCAATTGTAATTATCTAAAACGGTGTGATCTAAGTAGGGTTTCTAAGCAGAGAAAAGATGCTGGCTGTGTTAAAATAATATGGAATGCAGCCATTAATGAATCTAAACACAACGAGGAAAAAATAGAATAGAATAGAATTCAACTTTATTGTCATTGCACATGTCACAAGTACAAGGGAATGAAATGCAGTTTGCATCCATCCAGAAGTGCTTTAGCTATGATATAGATATATTACAATATATATATCAGCAATAATACAGGTATATAAATATATTGCAGAAATTGGTCTATTATGGGTATGTTACAATGTACACAGTATGAAGGTATGTTATGAATATGCTCTAACTATAAGTATGTACAGGCTGTAGTGGGTATACAAGCTATGTACAGGCTATGAACAGGATATAAATATGAAACTATACAGAAATATGTAAGTTATAAACAGTTGTAAACAGTTGTAGAATTATAATTATCGTATTGTATTGTACCCTGTACAGAACAGGGAGAGGCACACAGCCATGAGGGAGATGCTGACATAAATACACAGAAGGATAGTGAGAGAGATGAGGACACACGGGGAACACAGCTGACACGAATTAACATGACACCACAGGGGAAGCAAAACAAGACACGCTGAACATGGAAACATGAGGCCTTCACAATAAAACAGGAAACAGAGGAACATGACACAGGAGCAGAGGAAAGGCAGAGAGAGGGAATATGAGAGAGAGAAGACATGCTGGTCTGGGGAAACATAGATAACCATGATGGAAAGAAACACAAGGGGAAACAAGGGGCAAGAACTCATACAAACACATAACACAGACACACAGAGAGAGACACAGAGGGGAAAGACACAAGTGGGAATCTAATAATAACAAGCTAAACAGAGAAACCTAGATACTATATAGAATAAACTTAAGACTAACCAAATGAACTTAACCATAAACCATAATACAAAATGACAAAACACAAGAAAACTCAAAACACTGGGTCCGATAACTCAGGACCATGACAGCAGGTTCCACCTGATACTGTACAATATTTTTTCTTTTTTACTATTTTTACTCTACTTAGCTAAGCACATTTGTTACCTATGTTGCTGCCATAGTGAATAAATGAGTTAAAATCAAATCAGTTTAATTCAAGTGTTTATTGAAGTTATGCAAAAAATAAAATAAAATGTACAATATTTGGTGGCTTCCTTTGTTCTTAGATTCATATATACAGTAATCTGGATGACCGCCATCACATCAAGTTCTTTTTCTACACATAAGTATGAAAAAAAGAAAGAAAGAAAGAAAGAAAAAGAAGAGAAAACAAAACAAAACACACAAAACAAAGAAACATACGTACAGACAGGTATAGTATGTAACTATATACATCCAGAGAGGGTGTAACTGAAAAGCCAACACTTTCAGTAGCAGATGGTGACATAGCATTAGTACATGTTACTATCAAAAACAAAAAAAGATTTACCCAACCATTCCTTCAGTGATGAATATCAGCGATATCTGGCCTTATAGGACTCATATAGCGGAGCCATTTCCCCCAGTGTTTTACAAATTTCTCATACTGAAAATTCACTAAAAAAGTAATCTTTTCCATCTTGTAAATTTCAAAAGTTACATCAATCCAGCTGTTTAATGTTGGTGGATCCTGTGTCAGCCATCTTTTAGTCAGTGCCTTTTTACTTGCAGCCAGCAGCACACCAAATAAGTATTTATCTATACCCTTTATGTCTGAGGGTATGTACCCCAAAAATATGGATTTAAAATCAAAGGGTAAATATGTACCATATATGTTTTGCAGCACTCTATGGACTTCTCTCCAATAGTTCTTAATATTCTTACAATCCCAAAATATATGGTAGTGGTGTGCTGTTTCGTAGCCACAGTTCCTCCAACATTCACAACTTCCTCCATCATAATGTGCCTTTATAGCTGGGCTAATGAAAAAACGAGCGAAACTTTTCCAGCAGAATTCCTTCCATACATGTGATTTTGTACTTTTCCAATGAAAAGAACAGATGTTCTGCCATTCCTCTTCTGTAATTGCCTGACCTCCCTCTTTCTCCCATCTTTCTTTTATATACTTTGTTGAATAATTGCTCAGATCATGAAGACTTTTGTATATTTGTGAGATTACACCTTTCTTAGTTTCTGACTTATAAGCATTTACAAAGAGTTGGATAAGTGGGCTCACGGTATTAGATGCTTGGCTTTTGATGCTTCGGGTGTAGAAGTTTCTTAACTGCAGGTATCTATAGTGGTCTTGGTTTTCTAAATGAAACATTTGCTTTAAAGTTTGGAAACTCATGATTTCATCCTCCTTTACTATACCACATATCAATGTAATTCCTTTATCTATCCATTTTTTAAAACTAGGGTCCATTTGATTTGGTGTAAATTCCGAATCGTATGCACACCATTTTAATATTTTTATATCCTTCTCCAGCTTATTTTCTTTTACCACCATTTTCCAGACCCCTAGTGTGGCCTTTACCAAGGAATTTCTTATTTTGGAAATGTAGTCCTGTAGATTTTTATCCGCTAGAACTGCCTGTATATGCATTTTGGATATTGTTTTGCTTTCAATTTCCTTCCATGCTGCTATATATGAGGGATCGCACCAGTGCAACACTGCCCTAATCATTGCTGAAGTATAGTACTTTTTTAAACATGGTAGGCCCCAGCCGCCGTTCTCTTTAGGCAGTTGCAATGTTTTGTATCGTATTCTGGGTCGTTTCCCTTGCCATATGAATCTAGAGATCGTTTTATCCCATTCAATAAAGTCTTTTTGATTAATCTGGAGTGGGAGGGTCTGAAACAGATATAGAAATCTTGGTAAAACATTAATTTTGATGGTTTCTATTCTAGAGCTTATGCTCAGACATGGGATATGATTCCATTTTGTAAGGTCCTCTTTGACCCTTTGATATAAATGGTTGTAGTTTTTGTCAGATAGTCTACTTATATCTTTAGTAAGTGTTACCCCCAGATATTTAATTGAGTCTGCGTTCCATTTCAATGGATGTGTTTGTTTGAGCTTTTCAGATGGACTATAATTGTAGGGAAGGGCTTCAGTTTTATTTAGATTCAGTTTGTATCCTGTCATTGGGCCAATGTTTTTAAGACAGTTCATTACCTCTGGCAGAGACTCCTCAGGTGTTTTTAGGAATAAGAGTACATCATCGGCATAGCATGCTATTTTATGTTCCACATCATTTATTGTAATACCTACGATTTTTCTGTTTTGCCTAATATGTTGGGCAAGTGGCTCCAGATAAATAGCAAAGAGAAGAGGAGACCAGGCACAGCCTTGTCTCATACCCCTCTCCAATGTTAGAGATTGAGTTAGGTGGCCATTAATCCTAAGCCTTGCAGACGGATTATCATATAATGCCCTTACGTTATTTATTATTGGCTCATCAAAACCAAATTTATGCAAAACTTTATATAGGTATTGCCAACAAACAGAGTCAAATGCCTTTTCAGCATCAAGACTGAGGATCACAGCCTGCTCTGTATGTTGTTGTATATAGTTCATTATTTGTAAAGTGCGTCTTGTGTTATCCTGGGTTTGACGTTTATGTATAAAGCCAGCCTGATCATTATGTATGAGGTTAGGGAGTATTTTTTTTCCATTCGTTTGGCCATTATGGATGTATAGATACGGTAATCTACGTTAAGTACAGAAATCGGCCTGTATGACCCACATTCGTTCTTGTCCTTGGCCTCCTTCGGTATGAGAGATATAATTGCTTCTTTCCAGGTGGGTGGGATTTGTGCCTTTTCAAGTACCCAATTGCATGTTTTTCTCAATATAGGAATGAGATCCTCTTTGAATGCTTTATAAAATTCGGAGGTGAACCCGTCACTTCCTGGCGATTTGTTAGCTTTCAAGTTTCCATTGAAAGCATCCTTTCCAGCTGCATCACTGTGTGGGGCGGTAGCTGCACTGACTATAACAGGAAAGCTCTACAGCGCATTGTGAGAACAGCTGAGAGGATAGTTGGTGTACCACTCCCCTCCCTGCAAGACATCTACACCACCCGCCTTACCCGCAAAGCCATCACAATTGTCAACGATGCAACCCACCCCGCGCACTGTCTGTTCAGCCTCCTGCCCTCTGGAAAAAGATACAGAAGTCTCCGCTCCCGCACTACCAGGCTCACCAACAGCTTCATCCACCAGGCTGTGAGACTGCTGAACTCTCTCCCCTCCCGGCTCCCAGCCAGCAGAAACACCAGACTGGCAGGAGTATAGGAAGACAGACTGGACCCCCCCCCCACACACACACACACACACACACACGACTACCTCTGCATTACAATTGCACACACCTGCTGCCTTATATTTTTTGTATTTTTAGTATTTTCTTTAGCACTATTTATATTATTTATATTACTATTACTGCTGCTACAGTCTTATGCTGCATTAAAACAAAAACACTTACCAACCACAACCTGGGACTACGTCAAGTGAACTAGTACACTACTTTCCAGGGCGCACTGTGGAACACTTTATTATATGTTATATGTTATGTGTAGGTCCTGTCTTGTTATATCCTGTATGTTACCTAAATGTTGTGCATCTGCACTTTATTGTTGTCTATGTCTACGCATGGGACAGTGTGAAACGTAATTTCAATTCCTTTGTATGGCAAGTACATCTGAAGAAATTGACAAATAAAACTGACTTTGACTTTGACTTTGACTTTATAGCATTTTCTAATTCCTTTACTGTTATTTCAGAGGCTAGTTGTTTATTTTGGGTTTCACTCATGGTAGGTAAATTGAGCGTTTCAAGAAATGTGTCCATTTGATCAAATCCGACATCCATAGTTTTAGAAAAGAGTTGTTTATAAAAAGTTTCAAAGACCGACTGGATCTTGTCCTGCTTACTTTCCAATGTGTTTTTCTGGGGGTCTCTTATTTTGTATATTGTATTGTCTGCTTGGCGTTTCTTAAGTTTCCATGCCAACAGTTTTGTGAATTTAGGGCCATTTTCGTAATATCTTTGTCTAGAAAATAGCATCTTCTTTTCAATTTCCCGAGTGTACTGTTAAGGTTCAATGCAGGGGACTCAAACGCGGGACTCCTGAATCAGCTTAAGACAAGGGTTTATTAACAGGGTTAACCAAGGTGTATATACAGAGAGTGCGGGGTAGTGCTATATACAGAAATGTGAGGGACGGGCTCCAGGGAAATCCAAGGGGGGAATCACTCGCTCTTTAGCTCTCCACATACACGACGGCAGTCCTCTTCTTTCACACTTGACACAGATTCACACGGGAGGGGTTATCCAGGGGGTCTGCAGATCAGAAGACAGGAATGAGAACAATATTTACAGAAAGCACTTGACTTATCTTGAGCTGAGGTTCGACTTTCACTAACGCGTGGCAGACAACGATCCAGCGAAGACCGGCAGTCACCTCCTGGCTTAAATGCCGTTCACCTTGATGGGCATCAGGTGTGTTCTTTCCCGTGGGCGTGGGCCGAGGGCGTGAACCCACAATGAGTTCCGCCCCGGCGACAGAGAGGAGGAGAGAGAGAGCACAAGAGAGAGAAAAAGACAGAAAAGGCCAATCAGCGTCTCGCCGATCCCTCAGGCCGTGACATGTACATTAAGTTAATTTCGTTTCTTAATTTTTTAATTCGTTCTAGTGTAGCTGGATTTTGGTTTTGTGCATGGCTGCTTTCTAGCTGTTTCAGTTGTTTTTGGGAATCCTGTAGTTTTTCCTGGTAAAGTTTCTTTTTCCTTGAGGTAGCTGCAATGATTTTTCCTCTTATCACCACCTTTGCTGCATCCCACAGTATCGGCGGGGATACCTCTCCATTATCATTTTCTTTCAGATACAGTTGGATTCCATTGCTCATTTCTTTCCTAAAACTAGCATCATTAAGTAGGCTGGGGTTAAATCTCCATATTGTATCTCTTTTGTTTCCCTCCAAGTCAACTACAATATGCACTGGAGCATGGTCGCTAAGATCTATTGTTCCAATGTCTGAGTCAATAATTATTGAGCTGTCTCTGCTATAAACAAGGAAATAGTCTATTCTAGTATATGATGAGTGATGTGAGGAATAGTAGGTATATCTTCTTGTATTGGGGAACATTTCCCTCCATACATCAATCAAACCCATGTCAGCAACTGATTAAACTTTAAGAAATATCTATTGGCATGATTCAACCACAGATAAATAAGAACTTAAATATCCACCTTTTTAGTAGTATTGTTTCTTCTTGTCCTCAATCAGAGTCTCCCAACTCACTAACTGCTATTCTCATGTGCAATGATGCTACTGCCTGTGTTGATGATTCAAATACATCACATAGCAGCACTGACTGCTTTTTGCATGTAAACATCATTTTGCTTGAATCATTGTGAATCACAGAAGAACATTATACTTCAGCCTTTTGGGCCTGTATACAGGCCAAAAATAAACATTTGCATATATAGTACAACATTTGATTGCAAAAACAATTTACTATGCCATTTACATACATACACATTAAGAGACTTTGAATACCATATTCAGATTTAATAGTCATTCAGCCTGGACCTCATCTGTTTGTGCTGCGTGTGTCTTTGTGTGCCATCTTTCTGTGGACCATCTGTACTGCTGATGATATTCTGGCTGATCTTTGAAGTTATCATAAAGTTTTGAATTAAGGCATTAATCAGCATAGTTACATGATGTAGTTAAAACAAGGCATGCACAGCTACAATTCATCTTAACTGCATCTTAACCAGCAGTTGGGGATCTAAAGAAACGCCCTGTAGCCCTGTATACTTGGGAAAAGAGAATCAGGTGGTTGAAAAGACGTATGCACAGCTTATGATCATGTCACTGTAAAACCCAACAGGAATGTGCGATTTTATTATCATTCCAATTCTGAAGGTTACTCACCATACCAATGCCAAGTAGATTATTAAAATTTAATATAAAATGAGTAACAGTAGGGTGGACGTTAGGTAAGGCTGCACTTTTTGCAGTGATCTCATATAGAAAACTATTTCTGTATCAGTAATGTGTTTTCTTTTTGTCTGTTAATAATCATGTGGAACTGCACATGATTATTTGCAGCTAGCAGGTTGTTAATGTTATCCATCAAGTCTAAAAACAGCATGTTAATACATGGAGATCCTGAAGGCTGCTCCAAAAATGATCAGATTATGTTTTCAATATTTCTTCAATTCTCTTCCAAACCCCAGTGGTCTAGTGTAAGTTTTGACTGTTTACTAAAATAAAAATAAAAGTGTTCTAACATCCCACTTGTTTGTTTTTATTCAGGCATACATGTGTACTATGTTTATTAAGAGAGATTAAGCTTGTGTTTCTGTCAAGTAGTGATTGTGGTTAACTGTATGAAGCTTATTAGACATTATGAAACAGTTGATACGCAAAATTTTGCAGAAGTGCTTAAGATACTTTTTAAAATCTTTTTTTCTTTTCTTAAAGAAATCTACTACATCATGTGCAATTTTTTATGTCATGTGTAATTTCCATTGCAAACATTAATCACAGTTAAATTTAGAGATGATGGCAGTAAAAGCTTCAGAGCAGTGATGTCATAATGTACAATGCTGTTCCAATTGTAGAAAGATCGCGCCGCGTTCTCGGGAAGTCCAGACTCCTGTGTGAACTTAGCAAAAACGCGAGTACAGACTCGCATACATGAGTATTTAGAAATAGCCTAACAGTCTCCAGTCTGTGAACTAACCTCAGCTGACGTCAGCTAATAATGTTAGCGCAGTGGCGAGAAGCCTTCATTAATAGTAATAAAAATCACACAGCAATAGTACATCGAAGATACTGAAGTTTCGCACATCCTATTCTTCTTATGAAGTGGTGTCGGAAATGCATTCCTGCCCGTGCACTGCTGGCTCTGGGTCTATTGTGTAACTGACGCCACCAACTTTAACAGGCCCCTTACATTAGAGCCTCTTATTGCGTGTTTTGTTTGGTTTTCAAGCAATCAGAATCAGAAAAACTATATTAATCCCAGATGGAAACTGAGTTAAAAAAAAACTGGAAATGAGGGAAAATCTATTTATTTCAACAAAGTAACTGTATTGGGATTATTTAAACAGTAACCGATACTCATATGTTGTTACTCATATTACTTATATGAGTACTCATATTACTTATATGAGTAACAAAATACTTATATCTTACTCATATTTTGTATTTTAAATACGTAACGTCGGTACATGTATTCCGTTACTACCCAACACTGGGTAAAGATGTCAGAATGGCTTGCTTTTTCACAGGAATGCTGGTGACAAACATAGAGCAAAGGGACCAAGAGAGGAAGGATGAGGAGGACTCTAAATGCATTGATGGCAGAGAATACACCAACAATACAACAATAACAACACTGAAATGAGAAGATTATAGGAGGTAGATATAATGTCAGATGAGAGATGAGATTTATTTTGTATCTGTATCTTAAAGGCCTGAGGAGAAAAAATGATGAGAAAGACAAACAATGACTGAAAAGAAGTGGTGAAATGCTTAGCATCATAGAAATGCAAAAAGCACATTTAGTAAAAAATTTAAAAAAGTGCAACAGTGTTACTATTTATTTCTTATTTTTACCGCAAAGACAAATTGATATGGATAAAACTTTACTTTTACTACCATTTTGCTATTCACCTTTTGTTTTTTTTTTTAGTTGAAACTGATAATTTGTTTCATGGAGGAGAGTGGATACTCTGTAAGATAAAAAACAGTGACATTCTGATCCCAAAAGGTTGATTCTGTTCATCTGGACGTAGCATTTTCAGTGGGAGAAACATTTCATCACTCATCCAAGTGACTTCTTCAGTCTCAGCTGACTGCAGGTTTCCCCAATCTTATAAACAGTACATTTGCACAATGACTGAAAGCAGCCCACTGAATAAACAATAGGCCTCAGTCAGCTGAAACTGAAGAAGTCCCTTGGATGAGTGACCATAGTTTCTCCCAATGAAAACGCTACATCCAGATGAACATAATCAACCTTTTGGGATATACTTACCTGGATGATTGAGCATGCATCAAGACAGTGACATTCTGTCAATTTTCATGATCTGGTCTCGCCAGTTCATGCAGTTTCCTGTCAAAGGAAACATCTGATAATGGTCTTGTTTTGATTGCATAACCCCAAGAAATGATACAGAAAATGTAAAAAATAGGTATCAGCTATTAATAATTTCCCACTTGCATAGTTTAAAAAAAGTACGTTCAGGGGGCTGGGAGCAGTGTGTTTAAGGTTGCTCACAAAGGCCAGATTGAATGGTAATGACTGTTTTCTCCAGCCTGTCAGCGCATGGAGTTATTGCATCTATAACTGAATAACTGATTGACTGATATTAGGTCGGTCACTTATTTTACATGTGAGGTAGTGTAACGTAAGCAACAAGGAAGGTGATAAGTCGACAGCATCAGCATACTAGTCAAGTTTCTTTTAAGTATACTTTTTTCTTTATACTTTTTAAATTTTATTTGAGTACATATGCGTGTGTATACATAAATATGCAGATATCTGTGTATGTGTATATATTGGTTTGTTTGTTATATGTGTCCAAGACAAAAGACTGTCATCATCATCTATCACCTAGCCTAATCTGTCACCCTTCTATTACAAGTTCCCAAGACACTTGAACTCCCATTGGGCAGAAAATCTCCCCCAAATCTCCCAAATGAGGGCATAGTCCATACGTTTTGGCATGCATCATGTCAGACTCAATGTGGGTGATTGTCATCCAAGCTACTTCACACTGGGCAACAAACTAACTGAACCACATCTTTTGCAAAAATGCAGTTGTGGCAATATAAACGATACATGCTTGCTATACCTTTAGATTCTTTTTCGATCCTCAGTTTTTTGACCCAGCATTTTGAGTTTTAGTTAATTTTTATGTTTATGTCCTTTAGTTCTTATGTTTTCTCTGTTCATTTCTATTAATAATATTAATAATGTATACTTTAGTGTACATTATGCCCGCGTGGGGAAATGTCTCTCTGGTTTCACTGAGTGAATGGGTTAAATGCAATGTTATGCCTATGTTGCTGTTATAGTTCTTTGTTATTAGATTCCTCTTGTGTCTTCAACCCCTGTGTTAAGTCTCCCTCGCCCTTCATGTGTTTCATGTCTGCGTGTCCTGTGTTGTCAAGTTCTTCTTGTCATGTCTACGTCTCATTGTGCTTCCTGTTTTTTTTTTTTTGAAGAGGTCTTGTGTTCCTATGTTCTATGTGTTTAGTTTTACTCTCCCCTTGTGACGTTGTTTTGTTCATTCATATCAGCTGTTTCAACATGTGTTTCCACTTCCCCTGATCACCTCATGTGCATTTAGTCTGTGTGTTTCCAGTCACTCATCGTCAGGTCATCTGCTAAGTTCATATCATGTTTCCAGGTTTTTCCATGTATCCATGCCAGGTCCCACGTTCAAGTTTTAATCGTAGTTCACCCAGTTTAGGTTATTGTTTAGATTTGTCTTTGCCTTTTGTTTTGTACTTTTTTTTGCCAGCCTTAATATAAGGCTCATTTTTTTCACACTCAACTTTTTTTTTATCTCTTCATGTGTTGCTCTTGGGTCCTCTCTCCTCACTCCACACAGTCAACTTCGCAGGCAGACTGCGACAGATTCAGTTGCAAAAATGGTTTTAACCAGCCTTGAAAAAGTCTGGTTAAAACTATTGGTGTTTTTTCTTATTTTTCATCATAATGTTCAAGACCAGATGTTCAGCGGTGTACATTACTTTCCCAAGACTGTCATTTTAATAAGCGCTAGACCAGTTGTGTATAAATTTTGTGACATTTATAAATGCTATTTCACACACTGATATATTTATTAATTTACAATATGTTTCTGTATTCAACCTTCATAAGGTTGAATACTTGTCATGTACAGTGCATACACAGGAAATGCATCAATATTTCCAGCATTCATTCAAAGGATTAAGATTCATTAATTACATGACACATGTGTACTAGTGGTCAACCAATAATGGTAGCAGCTTCCTCAGTGTGATAATGTTAATCTCAAATGAAACATATAAGTAACTTTGCATAACTTTGCAGAATAGCAGAACATTACATTAAATGCCCCACATTTACACAATTTACACAAATCAGAAACACAAAATACAAAGAATTTACTAATATATCTAACAGCTAAAACGAGTAAATGAACAGAGTGACTATAATTGCAGATATTATGCATGGGTTTATACAGTCACAACTGTATGGTACATTATATGCTCAAGACAAAACTACAAATAAGAGGATCAGTAGAATTAATTGCATGTGTCAGGGTCAGACGGTGGGTGATAGCGAGTAGAGGAACCAAATGCACACAAATTGAAGCAAAACAGGATTCTTAACAAAAAGCGAGCCATTCATTATGGCTGGTGGCAAACTACAAAACAATGGGACAAGGCGAACTGAGACAACACTAAATAATAACTAAATAGGGAAACAGAATTCAAGCAGAACTAAATGAAGCTTAAACTATACAAACTAGAACATTGTGATACAAAAGGGCATGAAGCTCAAAATGCTGGGTCAAAAGACCCAGAACCATGACATCATGATAGTAATTAACAAAAAATACATCCTATATAACAAATGATGACTTCAAAACCCAAGTTGTATTGTCTTTCAGTCCCCTAAATTATAAAGGCTTTAATGTAAACACCGTGAAATCCTCTTTTGCCTGAATAAAAAGTCATGCTTTCCATCTCATACATTTTGTATATTTGGAAAAACAAAGCAGATCACACTTAAATCAAGCAAAATGTCATTGGAAAAGTAAGGGTTCGCTCATTGTTTAAAGAGCAACTTCAGAGTTTTCCTGCCCTGTGCAGATACAGCAGAGGTAATACTGAACAGCTGGGCAGGTAAAACAAGTATGCACCAACCCCCACTGCACTTCTTACAGTGTCGCTCACCTGGGGGGACCAATAAACAGCATTGGAAACAAGCAGTCCAGCAAATGACAACCACACAGTGCAGGTTACAACTATGAAGGTTTGGAAAGCTCTCTGCTTTGATTGGTGAGACTGCATGTTTTCTCTGCCTCCTTCCCCTGGCCCTGGGCGAATCAGAACACAGAGAACAGAGACGCTGCAGAAAGATATGATTATTATGGAGGGAGCCAAAATGCATAACAATAAGATGAATTGGCTGTTACGAGTTAATGTAAATGAAAAACTTGTTAAAACAAAGCACAGCAACCAAATACAGCCAATGCTAATGTTTCTTATCCTAATCCCTTGGGATTTCCTTAGACCCATGTAGATGACTGGGTGAACAACAGCCAGGTAACGCTCTACACAGGTCAGAACGTGAAAAAGTGTCTCTCCATAGAAAGTAATACAAGTAGCAATGGATCCTATTGTTTGATTAATGTAAGAGCTACCAATGGTGCAGATGCACCCCAAAATCCAGAGCAACTCCATGACAATTACATGGTAGGTGAAGATGTCAGAGTGGCTTGCTGTTTTAAAGGAGCGCTGCTTTCGCCATTGTTGATGGCCCACATAGAGGACGAGGGTTGAGAGAATAAAGAGGAGGATGGCTCTCAGTGCAGAGAAGACAATATTTATGTATATGATGATCGAAGAGCTGTCATAGTCTAGAAGATCGTTGGTGACAGACGAGGAGTTGAGTGACATCTCAGCTGTATATTGTAGGCCTGAGAGCACAAAGTAATTACAGACACAAATAAGATCAGTTTTCCAGAGATAAGAGGATAGATTCACATGAAGTTAATTATGGATTATTTTATATATTTTATGTAATTGTGATAAAAGACTATATGTGTCTATTTACCATAGTGTTATAGTGACATCTTTCCTCAGCATGTTTGGCAGTTTGTTTTTGGGTTTTTTTAGAGCTACATATTCTTACTTTAAATTGTCAATATTAGTCTTTGGTAGCACTTTATAATAATGTCCCACTACTATCCATTATTAAGGCATAATAAGGTATTAGCAAGAACTCATCATTTATATAGTGTTACTCCTCCGCAGTATGCCATTTATGAATACACATTTATTATTTTGACTATGATTATTATTATGACTTATTATGTAGAAGTCATAGCTGTACATAAACAGATCAGCAGAGGTGGCAAAAACTTCCTTTACTTAAGTAGAAGTACAGATAACTAAAATATAACTCTGAAGCGCTGAATATACTCAAAGTAAAGCAGTAAAAAAAAAGCTCCTTGAAGAACAATTCTACTAACTATTTTTGTATAAAGGTAACTGAACCCTGTGCTATATTCATGCATTATAAAGCAACATTAGTACATGACAATGCAAATATTATTCTGATCTAAATTCCAATTCTCGTTAACGTTTCAATCATGTAAAATTAAAGACTTACCTTGTTGGTAGTGTTGTTTTTACTTGTCCTTAATATTGTCTTGAAACTCACTCTCTGTTGTTCATCTTAAATATACACTGATGCCATACCCTGTTTTCATAAGAGATACTTTGCGAGCTTCTGTCAGATAGCAACATTTAATTAATGACCTTCATCAGGCAAATTTTATTTTAAAATTTTCCGTCATTGCATCGGTCAGAGAGAGTGCACACAGTGCAGCTGGAGGGCACATCAGCTGTTCAACCACTATGGAGAGGTTATGCAGCTAAACATTTAATTAGTTATATGTATCTACCACACTTGCAGTGTAAATTGCAGCAATCTTACAACTAAAAAATATTACACATTTATTTTATTCATTAGGTTACAATACAATAGCACTCCACAATTAGATCATATTAAAGACACAATTTGAATACAGCATTTAAATCTAATGGCAATTCAACCCAGACATGACGTCTTGTGTTTTTGCGCTGACGCTGCTTTAAATGTCTTTAGGGTTTGAGGTTATGTTTAGACACCACGAATTAACATACAATCAAATGTGACATATCAGACATACAAATGATTACACGGAAGGTCTATAGAAAGCATTGTGAAAGCCTTACTACTTACTAAAGTGAATATAAGACAAAGGAACCTATTAGTTCATATGAAATTAAATTTCAGAATCTAAACACTACAATGTAAAATGTAAAACTCTTAACTTTAAAATTATGCTCCATATATATCCAACGACATGATGCACCTGCCAGTGACTGCTGGAGTACTGCTGCCTGGTAACCCAGGTAGAAGACAAGAGTGGAAAGAGAAGTCACAACAGTGTCTATATAATAAACAAGGGATTCTGAGAGATCACAAATACAGGCAGCATTTCAACAAGAAAATAACCTACAGAGCTATTGTTAGGAATAAAAGAAATATTTTTTAATGTGTATCTGGTCATTATATTATATTGTGTACTTTAATAATGAAGGCTTGTAGAGCAAGGCCACCTTTGACTCACAAACTAAGTGCTCAGCCAGACTGAAAAACAGGAAGTTTTAGTGCACAGGCATATTAATAAATCAGACACAGAAAAGAGGAACTTTCCATATAAGCAATGTTTGAGACTGTGTGATGTGTAAAGTACCAAAATAAAACCTATATGAGGCACAGTTTATGATTCTAATGTTAGAGCTCTTGCAACTGGCGTTTGAGCTGTGCAGGAGTCTCTCTCTTCCGGAAGATGATTGAATAAAAAGAAATATCAATATTTTAACACACTATGACTCGGTTTTCTCTGTTCTATCATGGGGACAAAAGGATCGGGGTTCAATACTATGAACCGCAGTTCTAAGGAGAAAAAGGACAAATGAAGAGTAAGGTTTCTGTATGATAAAGAACAGATAAGGAACAGCAACAAGACTGGCACACAGCCAGTGCCAGTAAGTTATATTTTACCCTGTGAAGGAATTAAGCAGCAAGATAATAATTTGTTTAGTTTCTACTGAGGTGCAAAATCAAAGTATCTATTCTTCCTTGCATGTTTCCCCACTGTCTTGCTTTGAACCAGCAACAGATAACTAAATGAATGAATACATAAATAGATTTTTTTCTGTTTGCAATGTTATTCAAAGTGCAGGAAATTTTCATTGTTTGAAATTGCTGCTGTTAGTAAATCATCCACTTGCCTCAAAATGTTTGTTCTCAAAAGAGTTGAGTGACTTTTTATCTTTCACTACGAGGCTGTCCGGATTTAATGTAGTCTGGGATTTCAATACACGTTGACCATAACAAAAGAAGCATGTGAAAACTGTCTTTCGTTTTGTAGAAAAATCTGGTAATATGAGAAATTCAGTTCTGCTTTATTTATATTGCACCCAATCACAATAGTGACCAAGAAATAATATTTCTCCTTCGGGATCTTCATTGTATGTTTCTCAAGCAGAAATTTCTTTCCCTGAGCTGGCAAAATTAGTTGACTTAATGAAAGCATACTCCTGGTCTGTCATTTTGTTCCATCCATTGTCCCTATGCCTGTCCTATCTTTCAGTCCCTGTGTGCTCACCATGCTTTACTTGTATTTGGTGAAATCCCTGGTTATTTTAAAAAAATGCTGTTATCCACCCACTTAAGAAAAAAAGAAGATTTTAGAAAATGTTCCATATGTATTGGCCCCGTGTTCACTCATTGGTATGAAAGTTTTCCTGTCCTTTGTACGTACAGTAGAAGTAATATCAAAGATCTGGGCAGGTTAAACCAGTTTATGATCATTTCTATTACACACTTGACACCTTTACTCAAAAAGGTTGACTCGTTCAGAGCAATGCCAATAAGATATGATATACAGCACAACCATAGAACACCCAGTATAGCTGTGATGGTGTGAAAAGCTCTCAGCTTCAATTGGTCAGCCTTCTCCTTTTCCCTGCCACATTCCCCGAGTCGTGGTCGAATCAGAACACAAAGCACAGAAAGGCTGCAAAAAGTTATGATTAATATTGCGAAAACCAAACAGCATAAAATTAGGATAAATGTATTATTAGCTGATAAAACATTATATACACCCTTTAGTCCAAAGCACAGAAGCCAAACACAACCAGTGATGATGTTTTGGATCCTGACCCCATGGGCATTTCTTAGACCCATATAAACAATGGGATGAACAACAGCCAGGTAACGCTCCACACAGGTCAGGACATGACAACACATCTCTCCATAGGAAGATATGGAACACATGATGAGTCCTACTTTTACCAACAGTGAGTTATTATTGTATGTGCCAAAAAGATAGCAGATGCACCCCAAGGTCCCAATAAGCTCAATAACAGCCACGTGGTAGGTGAAGACATCAGTGTGGTTTATGCTCTTCAAGGAGCACTGCTGCTTCCATTGTTGGTAACCCATGTAGAGGACGAGGGTGGAAAGAGGGAGGAGAAGGATGACTCTCAATGTAAAATTGGCAGTGTTCATGTGAGATTTCACTGTGGAGCAGAGGTATTCCAGAGGTTCATCAGAGATGGATGAGGAGTTATTAGACATGTCTGCGGTATATATTTTACACCTTTAGAATAATACAAAGCTGAAAGAAACAGAATAAATGGATGTTAGAAAGAAAAAGGGGGGATAAAAGAGATCAACAAACATGTAGTTTTTTTTAACTGATGGAGTAGTAGTAGCAGATGAGTACACTGGGTGCCAGTCCCGTTAGCTAAAAAAAGGAAACTGAAGCTAGAATTCAAATAGACAAATAGACAAATTGGACAATGGACGATTCGAAAAATATTGCCTGGTCTGATGAGTCCTGAATTTCATTGACACATTCAATGGCAGTCAGAATTTTGCTTAAACAACACAAAACAATGACTCCAACCTGCCTTGGAGCAAATATTTAAGCTGCTGGTGTGGGTGCATTCTTCAGATTTTTTAGTAAATGTAAATGGCCTGCATTTGTATAGCGCTTTACTTAGTCCCTAAGGACCCCAAAGCGCTTCACACTACATTCAGTCATTCACCCATTCACACACACACTGGTGATGGCAAGCTACATTGTAGCCACAGCTGCCCTGGGGCGCACTGACAGAGGCGAGGCTGCCGGATACTGGCGCCACCGGGCCCTCTGACCACCACCAGTAGGCAAACATGGGGTTAGTATCTTGCCCAAGGATATTTGGCATGCAGCCTGAAGCAGCCTGGGATCAAACCACAGACCTTCTGGTTAGTGGCTGACCTGCTCTGCCACCTGAGCTACTCCCACCCAATTAGTACCAATTGAGCATTGTTTAAACACCGCAGCATTCTTGAAAAGTGTTGCTCACCATGTAGGTCCCATCCTTACCCAGTAGACTGCTTCCAGGAAGATAATGCACCATGTGACAAAGCTAACATATTAATCTACCATCTTGAACATGATGGTACGTTTCTGTACTAGAGTAGCTTTCACAGTTACCACAGATATCAATTCAATGAAGCACTTCTGAGATGTAGTGAAACAGAAGATTTGCACCGTGAAAATAAAAAACTATACAAAAATTTGAATTTCTCTTTAGATCCTAAAAAACCTGATTTTACTTTATTTATATATTTATTCGTTTGTGGTGTGATTTGATTTCAAAATTAATTGGAAAATATTTTTCAACCAACAAAACAAAACTGCCAAAATAAATAAATATTTTACAGCAATGACAAATGTTTCATAATTTATGTCATTACAAAAAGCATTAATTACAGGCAATTAGAAGTGACTTAACGAGTCCTATTCACTACCCTCCATCGATAGAATCACACAATTTATAAACAAAACCATCTAAAATTACAATGGTTGTTAGACAAGAAACAAGAAAGCAACTATATAAGCTGGCTGCATCAGAATCGATGAGCAACGTACTCAAACCAAGAGGGCAAATGTGAAGTCACTGTTTTAAAAGGCCTATTAAAAGAGTTCACTGAAGTTATTTTAGTGAGTGTGTTTAAGACACTGAAAAGTAAACATCAGCCTAAAAAACACTGAGAATTTAAAAATATCAAGTGAATTAATACCTACCTTGTTGATACATTTATTTTAACCTGACTGACTGCTGTTCTCTCCAGATGTGCAATGATGCTTTCGCCTGTGTTGGCGACGCTCACGTGTTAGTAGGAGGAAAACGTTATACGTCTTTTGCACGACGTAACACGATTTAGTGGGAATACAGCAGGCAAATTATTCTTCAATGCGCCACTCAGATAGGAGTATTTCAAATCAGCAGTTTCTAATCACTATGGAAACGTATATTACAACCAAAGTATTAATACTGACTCACCCAAATATGTAGCAAAGCAGAACAGGCTGAGAGTTTAGCAACTGGCTCATTAGTATTCATTTTGTCAGCGTACTAAAAGTAACAGGAATCTGACAGAAAACCAGCTGTGATTTATCAAATTTCAGGAACGGCAATAAATAAATAAATATAATTTTAAAAGAATACATGTAAAAAGTAAAGAAGCTTGTGTTATGAGCATGCATTGGTGCTGACTGGGGCCTTGGAAACATTAACATGTTTCCATATCAATGGTTTTTCATGACATTAGCTGGCCATTACACCTAATGGTATGCAAATAAGCTGTTAAAGTCGGTGTTCATTCAAATTAAGCAGTGTCATCCAGACTGTGTGTACATAGGACAAAAAAAAACTCCTTGATACGGCATGCTTGTTAGGTGGACAAACAAACTTGGCAGAAAAAAGTGTCATATTGAGCTGTGTGGCAGGCAGTGGTTGGACCCAAACGCAGGACTCTGAGACAGAGTATTAAACTTAAAGATGCCATTTTTTATTCACTGGCAGACAGCGAACTTAGAAACACAAAACTAGTTCTGTCAAAATTAACGCGTTAACGAGAAAAATTTTTTTAATGCTATTAACGCATCTGGACTTCAGAATGCCTCAAAATCCCTGAAATGTTTCTGTCAACCCACTTCAGGCAGTTCGTTCACGTAAAGTTATCTTCGCACATGTGCAACTGGGCAGTAGATTTGGTTGTGATGGGCAGCTGAGCCAATCAACTCAATTTGGAAGATGATAAACTCACATTGGCCCTCTCGATGGGAAATTGGAAATTTTCTTTTCACTGAAGCATCTCCAGCTTAAAATATCACATTGACGCGAAGCATACGTTAGTCGGGGATGCAGCTAGGACTTTGGCTAATGTGTCATCCAGCTTGCGACAAACCACTCACGGAGCATCGGGGACTCAGTAAGTCTACCTCGGACATATTGACTGACACAATTGCCAAGTGGATTGCAACAAACTGCAGACCTGTTAATATTATTGAGAACACGCGCTTTACATAGCTTTGGTTCCTTGTCTCAAGGACTTGAAGTGCCTCCCCAAGAGAGAGAGTGGATAAATGTTTACAGAGTTTTTTGTTAACATGAATGTTCAAGATGTTCAATAAACGTGTTAAGTGCATATATTTCCCCTTTTTTCTCGAGTTTGTTTGCTCATGCAAATTGAAATGTGATTAATATAAATAAAAATGAACGATATTTAATCGTGATTAATCAAAATTAATCCACAGTAACCCTGTGATGAATCTGATAAAAAGTTGTAATTGTTTGACAGCATTAATATATATTATACGTATTACGTATTAGTATATAGGTTTTTTAAAAGTTGCATTTCACAGGAGAGAACCTGTGCTAAAAGATTGAAGAAAACTATTCAAATTCTCTTTGAATTTAAGCATACATTCTTTGTGTTTGTTCTCCATTTACTTCATTATATTGCATAAATGTCAGTTACAAGCTTAAATATAAAGTTGAAAAAGTGTATTGATCAAGTGCTATTGATCAAGCAATTGCGATTAATCGCAATTAATTACAGAAAACTGAAATTAATTAGTTATTTTTTTAATCTGTTGACAGCACTACACAATACATGAGCACTCAAAACAAAAACAAAAAACAACTGAAAATAGGAAGGATGATTCAAAATCACATGACCAATTTAAGACGACACAGCTACAAGATGCAGCGACCCAGAGTCTCCATTTCAACTTGGGTCGAAAATGTGGACTTCAAACTACATACCCATTTTAAAATTGTGTTGATAGGCCTTGTAAAACCAGAGTTATGATAAAAAATACACGCAACGTTTTTTTCTGAATAAAACAGTGGTGTTTTCAGCTGAAAGAAACTGTAAAATGGCGTTTTCTACGTACAGTGCTGTTACGACCCGGCTCTGCTAGGCAATAGGGGATGTAACATAAATGAGCCCAGAGACAGGAGGGTTAGATAAAAAGAAGAACAAAAGGTTTATTACCACAATCGAAAACCGTTAGTGAAACAACTCACTAGGCAATAGGGTGATTTAAACAAACATAACAAACAACTCATATATTCAAATAACACTAATAACACTAGTAGAACACTAATCATCTAAACATCTCACAGGCAGCTACTCAAAACAAAGGTTCAAAAGGGCAGCAGGGCAAGGGCAAAGGCAAAGGCAAAGGCAGGAGGGACAGTCTGCACAGTCTGTTCACATCAAGAAGTCCCCCACAAATGAAGAATCCTCAGCCTTTTATACTCCCAGGTAAATGCAGGCAGCCACGTCATTGGTCCACTGTGTTCAGGGATCCTGCAGCAGCCAATGGTGTGTGTGGACTGCCACACTCCGATCTGCATGAAGTTGGGCGGGCATAGGTCCCTGGCCAGCCAATCACCTGCGACTCCTGGAACGCTTGGATTTCCATAGAGGAAGGCGGGGCCACATGAGGCCAGAGGCTGTAACAAGCGCTAGCAAACACTCGCTGCTTGCAAGTGTAAAAAGAAAAAGAAAAAAACGCCCCTTTTCTGTTGGTGTTAAAGTTTACCAAGTCAACCAATCAAAAATTGATATGGCAACATGTGACACTTGGTTGTTTAGGAAGAGGGGGAAGTTTTAAGAGGCCAGCAAGAGAGAGCGGGCGAGCGAAAGAAAGAGAGATAGCGAGTTTTCACATGTGAGAGATTAGTGACGTTTAGCGTGTTTGGAGGCTATAGTTAGTGTGTTGTGTAGTTATTGTTTTGTATTGTGTGTCAGTTAGACTGCTAAATTTCATATTTGCTCTAAAAAAGTAATCAAAGGCAGATTCCAGTGTAAACGCTGTTCCCACATGGAAAACTGGACTGATGCACCTCCTGTTGTCAGACCTGCAGGGTTTAGGCCTGTGGTAGTCTCCTCTGTCTTATACTGAACACAAACTATGTTTTTGTAGTGGCACAAATCATTTGTGTGCCTTATTATTTGATGCAGAACACCTGATTGTTCTATAAATAGTTTTAAATGCTTATATAAAAAAACGCCTGAGGCCTTGGCTGCATTTTTAGGTAAATACTATCATATAACTTTTTTGTTTGCAAAACTTCTGCATAAGTTTTAGAAATGTAAAATTTATATTTTCATTTTAAGTTATGAAAATGATTTGTTAGATATGTTTGTGGTTTTTACACTAAAAAATATAACTTTTTTCTACTCTGATTTTAAGTTTTTTGTCTGAATGTCAATTGTGCTAATATAGTATGTCAAAAGGAAAAAAATAACTCAAATTTCAGATATTTGAGGTTGTGCTGAAAATAATGATACCAAACAAGGCAAGAAAAACATATTTTAAAGGTGAAATATAGAGGTAAAATCAAAAGTAGTCAAAAACGTCTAATTATACCCTGGACCCCAGAGGGTTAATAACAATATTTAAAGTATATACTTAAACACACAAAACACTGTGTCATAGACCCAGTGCTGTGACAAAAAGAATTGTGAAGGAGTAAGTAAAACATTCCAAATTTTCCATGATGTTATAATATCATTTGAAAGAAAGCTTGGGTAGAGGGCACACCCCAGACAGGTCACCGGACTGGCTGCATAGACACACTATATTTTTTTTCTTTTTATTACATTTAATTAAGAACACACACATTTACAGTAACTTTTAACTCAATTAAGTAATTAAAGCAACAAAAAAAACCCAAAACAACAAAAAGAAAATGGAAAGTTAACATGGTGGACAAAGATAAAACAGGCTGGACTTTTATAATATACTGCCCCAGTCATCTTACATTCACACTGTTAATAGGGGTAGAGGAAAATCAATACAACACAGTTTAGCAATATTTTGCATGGTGATATTGTATCAATACATGGACACCAAATATTCATATTTTATTTAATAAATGAAAACACTACATGAATCTTGATATAACATTAAGTAAGAAAACCTGCATTAAAATGGCTCAGCAGGAAAAATATCCAACACTGGATACACTTCTCTTATCAAAGCTACCTTCTAACTCATTAGCAAACTAGAGCCATGTGATTAAAAATAGGACATAAACCTTCCTACATCTAAGACAAAAATCTTAAAGAAAAAAAACTGCCTGTTGATGTTGCCAACAGTCAGAATGAGTCTTTGCCAGTGGGCACAACTTGTGTTGACTTTTTGCCTATGCAGACAAAAATGTATGATTTAGAGGACTTGTCACATTTCTTTGTTGTATTGTGGTAAAGGAATTTAATTTAAATGCTAACGTTACTTAAGTTGCAGACTGATCCAATCTTATTGCATCTATGGCAGGCTTTAGTGATGTTGGTATGCTTCACAATACCAACAATCAATTAAAAAAGGCAACATGAAAGTTTTCCTTCCCTTTGAAGAAACAGGAGAGGTAACACCAAACTGCAGGGAATGTTGAAGATGCCTACAGTCATTTGCACCACACAAGTGACAGATTTGCTCAACAGGGGTAACAGAACACTAAAAATAAAAAGTATTGAAAACCACAACAAGACCAGCCAAAGTATAGCTGCAATGGTGTAAAAAACTCTCATCTTTAATTGGTCAACCTGCTGCCTTTGCTTGCTTTCTTCCCCTGGACCTGGACGAATCAGTACACAGAGAACAGAGAGGCTGCAGAAAGATATGACTGCTACTGAAAAACCCAAAAAGCATGGTACAATCATGTTGCTAACATTTGGTTCATTATTATAGAGGAGCACCAATCCAAAGCAGAACAGCCAAGCACAGCCAATGGTGATGTTTCTGATCCTAACTCCACGGGCATTTCTTAGTCCTCGGTAGGCGATGGGGTGAACAACAGCCAAGTATCTCTCTACACAGGTCAGGATATGTAAAAAAGAACCTCCATAGAAAGGGGTGAAAGACACAAGTGATCCTATTTGTAGCACTTGTAAGCAATTAGTGGATGAGCCATAAATAAATGCAATGAAGCCCAAGACCCCAGTCAGCTCCATTACAGCCATGTGGTAGGTGAAGATGTCAGAGTGGCTTGCTGTCTTAAAGGAGCGCTGCTGCTTCCATCGTTGGTAACCCAGGTAGAGGACGAGGATGGAGAGAGGGATGAGAAGTATGAACCTCAATGTAACAACGACAATGTACATGTAAGAGCTTACTGTAGAGCACAGGTTGTTCAGAAGATCACTGGAGTTGGACAAGTTAGTTGACATCTCTCGTGTATATAATGTTTACCTTTTGAGTAAAAAATAAACAAAAATAATAATTATAATGATAAAGAAGAAAATAAGTAAAAGGAAAGCGTGAATGGCTTATCTAACATAGAGTATGACCTTCAAAAGTTTACTACTTTTGACCTTTTTGAATTATCAATAAAAGTAAAAATGGAATAAAACAAACTGGAAACTAATGCTTGCTTCTTTGTCTAAATGTAACGAATGTCAAACTGGTGCATTTTTATTTTACAGATATATATTTTTTTATAAAAAGAAAAGAAATGTTCTAAATGAAAAGAATGTTCTGACTTTAGCATTACATTAGTGTTTAAGTCAGATAATATTTGGCTTCATTTAGTTCACATTTCAACTGAGTGTGAAGGTAAAATTATGTCATTTCTGTAAGATTTTACACTGCATGTCCCAGCTGCACCAATTTCCACAAATTTAAACTTGTTTTGTATTTTTGCATTTAGTTTTTGTATTTCAAACCAAACCCACCTAAGGTGACAACATATCATAACTATGACAATTAAAAACATACATACTTTTCATCAGTGGAAAAGCATTTGCAGAATATGTCCAAGCCTATCATACTTGAATATGTCCTTTGTCATTCAAGGCACTAGTTCATCTTTCATTGTGATATGTAGTCCTAACTTTAATTACCAAGAAAGTGCTAACATTTATAGCCAAAATTTAAATAACAAATAAAAATTCTAACATTCATAAACAATACCCACCTGGTTGATGGATTTGTTTTTAATTCGACGTCTCAAAACTCTTGTCTGTTGTTCACTGATGCTTCTGTTTGGATTGATACCCGTCATGTATCACACAGCAGAAAGAGCATGTGAGGATTTTGCATAATGTAAGAGGATTTTGTAGGACTCTATTACTGTACACTACAGCAGGCAAATTATCCTTCATTATCTGTGTAAGAGTGCAGCACTGCTACAGGGGACATCTGCAGTTTCCAACTACATATTTTTATGCAGCAAAAACATTTACCCAAACATGCAGTATAACAACACAAACATAGTTTTTGTACTTAGTAAATACAAGCACCCAGGTGAGATAAGCAAACAAGCACAGTTTCAGGAAGTACAAAAACTGAAAACATAATTGAGAATTGGTAACAAAATATAATTACATATACTAAGTCAACCAATTTGTATTTTGAAAATTGAGCACCATTTCCAAATTTCACTATCAGTGGGCATCCCTCACTGAGCCATCCATTACATTTGTCACAATTCAAATAACCTTCAATTTAAGCACTGTAACTATGACTCTTTGTACTGTGTGTGTGTTTGTGTGTGTGTAAAGCCAGTAAACACAATCAATGACATTTGTATGATTATAATAAACATGAAAGTCAATAATTGACATGACAACTTTCAGTATTTAAAAGATCCTAAACTCACTTATACAAGTTTTCTTATTATTTCTTTAAGGAAAAACTCTCCAGGCTTCCTGAAAGACATTCAAAGCTCTTCGTTGGATGCTGGCTGCCTTTTGTTCTGTTCTGTGTAACGATCATCCCAGCCTGCTTCAATAATGTTGAGGTTTATGCTCAGGGTAGGCCAATCCATGACTGATAGTGTTCCATTGTGTGTGTTTTTTGTGATTCACTGGGAGCCAAACAATACTATCTTATATAGTATCTTACACCTCACAATGTTGTGATTGCATTCTTCTCTTCAACACTCGGCAAATATTACTCATGAAGAATGATTAGTGGTTACTGTGGTTCCAATTTTAATGATCATGAATCTGAGGTCATTGTCAGGCTAATGGTTCATTGGGCTATGATACCAGTTTTGGTCATTTCGCAACTGTGCTGTTTGTAAGGCTAAGGGAACCTGTAGTCTTAAAATGGGATATCTTCTTAGTTCGCATTTGGTTTGTTTTCTATGTTCTATTCTGAAATAAATATGGGTTTATGAGATTTGAAAATCATTTCATTGTTTTTTCTTTTGTTTTTTATACAATTTACACAGTGCCCGAGATTGTAGTTGGAAAAAACATGTTATCCAGAGATATTTGCAGAAATAAAGCCTGTTTATAATGCTGTTATTGTTATGATTCTGGGTTTTGACCCTGCACTTTGACTTTTGAATCATGACAATAACAGCATTATAATGTTTTGAACATTCATTTAATTTATCTGATTTAATGTTACTGTTTGATACAAAGAAATTTTCTTTATTCTACATTGTGTTGAAAATGAAGGATGAAATCTTGTGTTTTGGTGCTTTTATTATCTGGTTGACAGCAGACTATATACTGGTCAGGCAGATCAGCTCATTACAGGCAGCTTATACACAATATACTATGAAAGAACAGCCATATATAAGATAGGATTGCTAAAAAGTACTCTGACATGTGTTTCTTGAACTTTTAAAACAGACAGTGGCATTTATGTACTGTAAATGTTTGTCTGAACATAAAACTCATTTATAAATAAATGGATGTTGTTGTACATGTTTTTATTACAGCTGTGGTTGTTTTTTTTTTCTGAGCCTCTTAAAAGCAATATATATGTAGATACTAATGAAGTAAGTCTGAGTTCCCCTGGAAGGTCATTCTGCTTGTGAATGCCTAAATATGACCTCAATCATCCTCTTTCGGTGGTCTTTTTGCAAAAGGTTAGTATACCTGCTCTGTGTAGAAACAGTAGTGGTAATACCAGACTGCAGGGCACAGTAAGCCAGACTGCAGACACAACCACAGCACATGCAGTGAGGTTCTGGACTGATTCATTAAGTGGTTTACTAACCAGGATTCCCACAAATCTCAACCACAGAGCTCCCATTATGGCAGTGATTGTGTGGAAAGCCCTCTTCTTTGTTTGGTCCATGCACTCTCTCTCCTGATCCCCTTTCCCTGGGCCTGGACGGATTAAAATGCAGAGAACCGAGAGGCTGCAAAAAGTGGCAACACATACGTAGAAAACCAAGAGGCAGCAATGTGTCGTGAAATCCAAAAATTTGTTGAACAATTTACTAAAACTGAGTGATACAAAACAAAACAGCCAGACACACCCAGTGCTGATGTTTCTGACCCTCACCCCACCCTCCTGTTTCAGACCCAAGTAAGTAATGGGATGAACAACAGCCAGATAGCGCTCTATGCAGGTGAGGACGTGAAATAGATTCTGCCCTGGTGAAGAGAAAGCAAATATGTCCTGCCCTACCTGTTTTATCTGTGAATCATTTATCAAAGCACCAACACAATAAAAGAAAGTCCCCAGAATAGCTATGAGCTCTAATGCAATCACATTATAGGTGAAGACATCAGAGTGGCTCATCATCACTGATGAGGAACCAGAACATTGTTTTCTCCATCGCTGGTAGCCCACATAGAGAACAAAGATGAAGAGAGGGAGAAGCGAGATGTTGGACAGAAAGCTGTGAAGATCACATGACTAGTTCTGGATTCTGAGCAGTAAGTCAGTAAATCAGCAAATACATTAGAGATGTTAAAGGAGGTGTTGGTGGACATACTGCCTGAAAGTTAAACAAAAAAAAGACAGGATAAATGGAGGGGCTGAGCTCAAGAACATCAAATAATGGAAATAAGTCAATTTAAGTCACAGAAGTAGACAGAACTTATGTATGTCTATATGTGACCAAAGGGCAAGACCAATACTTCTTCCCCCCAAAGTTTTTAAGGAAGTCAATTGATTGAGGGTTTCTTATCATCACTCTGTAATGATGATAAGAAAAAAATAGTCGAATTGTGTCAAATAATTCACAAAGTCTAAAACAGCTGATTTTATTTGTTTTTTAAACCCAATTCTAAATATAATCAGCAACTGCTGGAAATACCAAAGTCTAACGAGGTCTAACATATACATGTACCACAGAAGTCATTAAACAGCACTCACCATACAAATAGTCTTCAGTGAATGTTTGTTTGATTCTTCAACCTAACTAGCTGCTGTTTGTAGACATTTGGGCAATACTTTAATGGTTGTGTGGTGAAGCTGAAGGCAGTTTTTAACATGTTCAAGTGACAGATGGCAGAACTGAAAGGCTTTTGCATATTGCACTTGTCCTGATTTTGTATGTTGTATTCAGTAGGCAAATTTTCTTTTTGCACCTTTCAGTTTAACATGGGGCCTGAAAATGTGTTTATAGATGAGAATCATGACACTTGTGGACAAGCGAAAATGTGGACAAGTCATAGAACCTTTTTATTTTAATACATTTGAATGTTGATTACATGGATGCTATTTCATTGCCCAATTGAACACTGGAATTCAAATAAATTTAGATCAATCTTCCAATAATCTTTGCTACATAGCTACAGTATTTATCCTGCATTTTAAAAGATGTTTGCATTCACAAAGCAACGAGAAATACCAAAGGGATGTGTGCAGGTTATTTTGCAATGGCTATAGAGAAAAATCAATATGATGGTAAACTTTGACAACAATACAATACATGCTTTAACTCCATAACTTTATGACATGATGAATGTTTTACACAATAATTATAGTAAACAATAGTAAATATTACTATTTTGTGGGGGAAACTTATTTTTCTTCACCACAATCAGTACCAATAAGAAATCAAATGCTTCTGTGAACTCTTGGTGGCGCTGTCACTTGGTGTTAGATCGCTTTGTGGTAGAGTATCACTTCCTGTTCCTGCTCAAACACAGTGGTGTTTCTGAATAGCTTTTCTGCTTAGCAATTTAATTAAAATCTTTTAGATACATTCCTTTTTCATAGTATAATCTTCACGTGCTTCATCTGAAGCACCCTTTCTGTGTACTCACTACCTAATTTATAGCCAAAGTATTCACTCACTGTCTCTGTACTGTTTCGCTAGCTTAGCTTAGCTCGTAGCCAACTCGTTAGCACCATGGCTACTTCACCTGTCCCTCCTGCACTTTCTTGCTCATTGTGTCAGATGTTTAGCTACTCCTCGGCCTCCTTTAGCAGTAATGATACCTGTAACAAATGTAGCATATTTGCAGCTCTGGAGGCCAGGATTACTGAATTGGAGACTCGGCTTCGCACCCTTCATTCACCCGTAGCTAGCCAGGCCCCTGTAGCTGGTGCAGCCGAAGATAGCGTAGGCCCCGCTAGCTGTTCCCCGGCAGACCCCAAGCAGCTGGGGAAAGAGGGTGGCTGGGTGACGGTGAGGAGGAAGCATAGTCTTAAACAGAAGCCCCAGGTACACCACCAACCTGTTCATGTGTATAACTGTTTTTCCCCACTCGGCGACACACCCGCCGGGGGTCAAACTCTGGTAATTGGTGATTCTGTTCTGAGACACGGGAAGCTAGAGACACCGGCAACCATAGTCTATTGTCTTCCAGGGGCCAGAGCAGGCGACATTGAAGGAAATTTAAAACTGCTGGCTAAGGGTAAACGTAAATACAGTAAGATCATAATTCACGTCGGCAGTAATGACACCCGGTTACGCCAATCGGAGGTCACTAAAATCAATATTGAATCGGTGTGTAACTTTGCCAAAACAATGTGGGACTCTGTAGTTTTCTCTGGTCCCCTCCCCAATCAGACCAGGAGTGACATGTTTAGCCGCATGTTCTCCTTAAATTGCTGGCTGTCTGAGTGGTGTCCCAGAAACAATGTGGGCTTCATAGATAATTGGCAAACCTTCTGGAGGAAACCTGGTCTTGTTAGGAGAGACGGCATCCATCCCACTTTGGATGGAACAGCTCTCATTTCTAGAAATATGGACCAATTTATTAAACCCCCCAAAATATGACTATCCAGAGTTGGGACCAGGAAGCAGAGTTGCAGTCTTACATGCCTCTCTGCAGCTTCTCTCCTCCTGCTACCCCCCAAAAAACCCATCTCCATTGAGACTGTGTCAGCTCCCAAACAGACAAAAAACAAACTAAAAACCAGCAATAAACAACTTAAACATAAAAAATCAAAAAGAAAGAACAATACAGTATCCACATCTGAACCAAAGAGAAAAAACAGTGAAATGTGGATTATTAAATATTAGGTCTCTCTCCTCCAAGTCTCTGTTAGTACATGACTTAATAATAGATCAACAAATCGATTTACTTTGCCTTACAGAAACCTGGTTGCAGCCGGGTGATTATGTTAGTTTAAATGAATCAACACCCCCGAGTCATTCTAACTACCAGAAATCTCGAAGCACAGGCGAGGGGGCGGTGTGGCAGCCATTTTTTCACACCACCCTATTAATTGACGAAAGACCAAGACAGACTTTTAATTCATTTGAAAGCCTGATGCTTAGCCTTGTCCACCCCAGCTGTAAAACTCAGAAACCAGTCTTACTTGTTATCATCTATCATCCACCTGGGCCTTACACAGAGTTTCTCTCTGATTTCTCAGACTTTTTAATCTGATTTAGTGCTCAGCTCAGATAAAATAATTATTGTGGGTGATTTTAACATCCATGTAGATGCTAAAAATGACAGCCTCAACATGGCATTTAATCTGTTATTAGACTCAATTGGCTTCTCTCAAAGTGTAAAAGAACCCACCCACCACTTTAATCACACTCTAGATCTTGTTTTAACATATGGCATAGAAACTGAACATTTAACAGTGTTTCCTGAAAACCGTCTGCTGTCTGATCATTTCCTGATAACATTTACATTTACAATAATTGATTACACAGCAGTGGAGAGTAGACTTTATCAAAGTAGATGTCTTTCTGAAAGTGCTGTAACTAAGTTTAAGAATATAATCCACCCACTGTTATCATCTTCAATGGCCTGTACCAACATAGAGCAGAGCAGCTATCTGAACGCTACCCCAACAGAGGTCGATTATCTTGTTAATAATTTTACTTCCTCACTACGTACGACTCTGGATACTGTAGCTCCTGTGAAAACTAAGGTCTCAAATCAGAAGTACCTGACTCCGTGGTATAATTCTCAAACACGTAGCCTAAAGCAGATAACTCGTAAGCTGGAGAGGAAATGGCGTGTCACAAATTTAGAAGAGTGTTTGCTTTATAAGAAAGCCCTCCGCAAAGCCAGAACATCTTACTATTCGTCACTGATTGAAGAAAATAAGAACAAACCCAGGTTTTTCTTCAGCACTGTAGCCAGGCTGACAAAAAGTCAGAGCTCTACTGAGCCAACAATCCCTTTAACGTTAACTAGTAATGACTTCATGAACTTCTTCAGAAATAAAATTTTTATCATTAGAGAAAAAAATTTGAAAAAAATACCAATAATCATCCCACAGATGTAACATTATCTACAGCTACTTTTAGTACCATCGATGTTAAGTTAGACTCTTTTTCTCCAATTGATCTTTCTGAGTTAACTTCAATAATTAATTCCTCCAAACCATCAACATGTCTTTTAGACCCCATTCCTACAAAACTACTCAAAGAAGTCCTGCCATTAATTAATTCTAGACCTCAGTGCTGCGTTCGATACTGTTGACCATCCTATTAGAGCGATTAGAACATGCTGCAGGTATTACAGGTACTGCACTGCAGTGGTTTGTATCATATCTATCTAATAGACTCCAATTTGTACATGTAAATGGAGAGTCCTCTTCACCCACTAAGGTCAGTTATGGTGTTCCACAGGGTTCAGTGCTAGGACCAATTCTATTTACATCATACATGCTTCCCTTAGGCAGCATCATTAGAAGACATAGCATAAATTTTCACTGCTATGCAGATGACACGCAGCTCTATCTATCCATGAAGCCATAACACACACCAATTAGTTAAACTGCAGGACTGTCTTAAAGACATAAAGACCTGGATGGCCGCTAACTTTCTGCTTCTTAATTCAGATAAAACTGAGGTTATTGTACTCGGCCCTGAAAATCTTAGAAATATGGTATCTAACCAGATTCTTACTCTGGATGGCATTACCTTGGCCTCCAGTAATGCTGTGAGGAACCTTGGAGTCATTTTTGACCAGGATATATCCTTCAACGCACATATTAAACAAATATGTAGGACTGCTTTCTTCCATTTGCGCAACATCTCTAAAATTAGAAATATCCTGTCTCAGAGTGATGCTGAAAAACTAGTTCATGCATTTATTACTTCCAGGCTTGACTACTGTAATTCATTATTATCAGGATGTCCTAAAAACTCCCTGAAAAGTCTTCAGCTAATCCAAAATGCTGCAGCAAGAGTACTGACAGGGACTAGAAAGAGAGAGCATATTTCTCCTGTTTTGGCTTCCCTTCATTGGCTTCCTGTTAAATCCAGAATTGAATTCAAAATCCTGCTCCTCACATACAAGGTCTTAAATAATCAGGCCCCATCTTATCTTAATGACCTTGTAGTACCATATCACCCTATTAGAGCACTTCGCTCTCACACTGCAGGCCTAATTGTTGTTCCTAGAGTATTTAAATGTAGAATGGGAGGGAGAGCCTTCAGTTTTTAGGCCCCTCTTCTGTGGAACCAGCTTCCAGTTTGGATTCAGGAGACAGACACTATCTCTACTTTTAAGATTAGGCTTAAAACTTTCCTTTTTACTAAAGCATATAGTTAGGGCTGGACCAGGTGACCCTGAATCCTCCCTTAGTTATGCTGCAATAGACGTAGGCTGCCGGGGATTCCCATGATGCATTGAGTTTTTCCTTTCCAGTCACCTTTCTCACTCACTATATGTTAATAGACCTCTCTGCATCGAATCATATCTGTTATTAATCTCTGTCTCTCTTCCACAGCATGTCTTTATCCTGTTTTCCTTCTCTCACCCCAACCGGTCGCAGCAGATGGCCGCCCCTCCCTGAGCCTGGTTCTGCCGGAGGTTTCTTCCTGTTAAAAGGGAGTTTTTCCTTCCCACTGTCGTCAAAGTGCTTGCTCATAGGGGGTCATATGATTGTTGGGTTTTTCGCTGTATTTATTATTGTGCGATCTACTGTACAATATAAAGCGCCTGGAGGCGACTTTTGTTGTGATTTGGCGCTATATAAATAAAATTGAATTGAATTGAACTGAATGGAATTCAAATAGTATAAGAGGCCTACATGCAGATATCAAGTTCATCTACAAACAAAGTTGACATCCCATATTGGTGATGACATGACATAGCTGCTCACATCAAGCAGAATGTGATTCCAAAGCTAAGTTCATCAAATGCATACTGAAAGATCCTTTTTTTGCAGATACAGATTATATTTGGTCAGTGATTTTAAGCCTTCTAAATGACCTAATTCACCTATACACAGTCTGGCTGAGGACACACACAGGTGTTCGGATTTGAATAAGCAGCAGGTTTAGTTTGTTAAATTTGAATACTGTCAGATACACAAAAGATAACGAGATTTTTATCAAATCTGTTTATAAATATATATTCTTTAAAGAATTTAGACTGTCTATAAATCTGTAGAAATAAGCCACATCAGTTTATGTTGGTATCATTAACTCTGGAATGGTGCCTGGTGCATTAGTTTAATATTTAATATAATGTCACACCATAAGGACAAAATGCCATGTGTTAAATTTATAGTTAGGTCTAAATATTTCTGAACACTGACATAATTGCCCACAGCTCAGAAGCAAGCATTTTACTACATGTTGTATTCTGTATAATTGTGCATGTGACAAATAAAGGTTGTTTGTTTCTTTGTTGTTTGTTTTTTTGTAATTCTTGCTTAACTACTTATAGTTACAAATATTTAAACAAACATACTGGTGGATTGCTTGCATTGCTTTGCCATTAACAAGAAATTTAATGGTACTTTTAAGTTCTGGCCTGTTCCGGTAAATTAAGATCAGCATGTTCCACACAGATGATTAATCTTTACAAATGGATCTATAACTCTATAGTTGATTTTTCCCACCTGGAGAAACACGTATGTGTCCAATAGTGCATTACACATACAAACACTGGGGGTATTACATATGTACAATCACATGCAGATGTGATATTTGGACTGCAACCCCACCCAAATCATTGACTTTAAAGGCACAGAAGAGGACATATCAAGAAGCAACATTTCATTAGTTTATCATTGCTAAAATGTACAGTCGTGGCCAAAAGTTTTAAGAATGACACAAATATTAGTTTTCACAAAGTTTGCTGCTAAACTGCTTTTAGATCTTTATTTCAGTTGTTTCTGTGATGTACTGAAATATAATGGCAAGCACTTCATATGTTTCAAAGGCTTTTATCAGCAATTACATGACATTTATGCAAAGAGTCAGTATTTGCAGTGTTGGCCCTTCTTTTTCAGGACCTCTGCAATTCGACTGGGCATGCTCTCAATCAACTTCTGGGCCAAATCCTGACTGATAGCAACCCATTCTATCATAATCACTTCTTGGAGTTTGTCAGAATTAGTGTGTTTTTATTTTCAACCCGCCTCTTGAGGATTGACCACAAGTTCTCAATGGGATTAAGATCTGGGGAGTTTATAGGCAATGAACCCAAAATGTCAACATTTTGTTCCCCGAGCCACTTAGTTATCACTTTTGCCTTATGACACGGTGCTCCATCGTGCTGGAAAATGCATTGTTCTTCCCCAAACTGTTGTTGGATTGTTGGAAGAAGTTGCTGTTGGAGGGTGTTTTGGTACAATTCTTTATTCATGGCTGTGTTTTGGGACAAACTTGGATGAGAAGCAGCCCCACACATGAATGGTCTCAGGATACTTTACTGTTGACGTGACACAGGACTGATGGTAGCGCTCACCTTTTCTTCTCTGGACAAGCCTTTTTCCAGATGCCCCAAACAATCGGAAAGTGGCTTCATTGGAGAATATGACTTTGCCCCAGTCCTCAGCAGTCCATTCACCATACTTTCTGCAGAAGATCAATCTGTCCCTGATGTTTTTTTTGGAGAGAAGTGGCTTCTTTGCTGCCCTTCTTGACACCAGGCCATCTTCCAAAAGTCTTCACCTCACTGTGCGTGCAGATGCGCTCACACCTGTCTGCTGCCATTCCTGAGCAAGCTCTGCACTGGTGGCACTCTGATCCCAAAGATGAGTCCTCTTTAGGAGACGATCCTGGCGCTTGCTGGACTTTCTTGGATGCCCTGAAGCCTTCTTAACAAGAATTCAACCTCTTTCCTTGAAGTTCTTGATGATCCTATAAATTGTTGATTTAGGTGCAATCTTAGTAGCCACAATATCCTTGCCTGTGAACCCATTTTTATGCAATGCAATGATGGCTGCACATGTTTCTTTGCAGGTCACCATGGTTAACAATAGAAGAACAATGATTTCAAGCATCACCCTCCTTTTAACATGTCAGTTCTGCCATTCTAACCCAATCAGCCTGACATAATGAGGTCCAGTCTTGTGCTCGTCAACATTCTCACCTGAGTTAACAAGACGATTACTGAAATGATCTCAGTAGGTCCTTGAATGACAGCAATGAAATGCAGTTGTAACCCACATAAAATGAGGGTACCACTTTAACCCTTTAGAGCCGAGCGTAGCGCCCCCGCTCCGATTTGCGTAACTATTTTTAAATCACGGTAGCTCTGCAACCACGTAAGCTAGAGCAATAATTTTTTTTACATATGAAACTGGAGAAGTTGTACTTACATCTTATGCCATCAGCTTGTCCTAGGTCACGGTTTTCTTCCACATATAGCTTTGCAAAAACTGCATAAAAAGCGCTTGCAGCAACAAAAACATAATATTCCAGAAACATGTTTTGCTGATCCGATCAGCTGTTCATAACACTTCCTACGTTGGAATAGACGTCAGCGCGAACTTTCGCATGTCCGCCATTACCTGCCCGAAACCGGAAGTGACGTCATTTTCGCGGAAATGTAGTTGTTTTTACTGTCAGGGCCTCAGAGCCTATACTGGTGTTTTTAAAAGTTATCTTTGACTTTATGACTTTCTGTGTCGTTTCTGGGATGCTTAGAACTCTAATTGCACTGCTGGAAATAGTTTATTTTGATGCATATGCTGCTTTTTTGCAAATTTGCACTATAATATTTATTTTCGTTTTTCCTGCAGTATATAAAAATTGGTGTATTTCAAAAGTAAAACTATGAAGACACTTCAAATAAATTTCCTGTGGTGGGAAACTAGTTTGTGCAACTTTTTTGTATTTACAGTTTTGAGGGATAAGCCTCTTAAATTTCTCTAACTAGAAATATTTGTTAAAAAAACAAAAACGATTTTCAATTTTTTTGTAGTTTATTGCACTTTTTTGCAATTTATGTAATTACTATGCACTTAATGCATACATATTATTAAAATTTGGGCTATAATGGTTGTATTGATGTATAGCAACTTGAAATGCTCCCAAAATTGGCAGTACAGCATGTAAAAATATAATATAAGCTCTGGCGGACTTGGTTCTATGGTAGGTCTTAAAGGGTTAAGGAGTGATAAACATGAGGAAAGATGTACAGCCTGCCCAACCAATCAGAATACACAGATCCCAGTATGTGTTAACCAATGGGAGAGCAGCCTGCCGCTGTGTGTCCCACCCACCTGCTTTGTGTTTGCTGCTACGTGTGTGTAGTCACGTGCTGGCGGGAGAAAAAGAGGGCTGGCCTGCAAAATTTTGATTAAGTTTTTAAGTTGGGAAGAGTATTAGATAAAAGTTTGTAACCAACTGTGCTGCACATATGTTCGCTGATTATCAGCTACCTTTCATGTTAAAAGTAGTCGCAGTGAGTAAATAGGCGGATGCTGCAGTTTTCTGGTGACTTTAGAAAGTACCGCGTGGAACTAAACTGTTAGCCTTAATTAGCTCTAGTTGTTATCAACTGCCTGAAAGTTCATCTCAGTCTGCTTCCAGAAGTAAGAGCCCTGCATTTTCCGACCGAGAGACATCATACCATTGTCTTCAGCCGTGATGCACTGAGATCGGTCAGGTTTTTTTTTGTATGCTGAGGCTACGTCCACACGTACACAGGTATTTTTGAAAACATAGATTTTTCTGTGCATTTGCACCTTTCGTCCACACGTAAACGGCGTTTTCGGTCACTGAAAACGGAGATTTCTAAAAACGCCTGCCAGGGTGGATATTTTTGAAAACTCCGTTTTTGCATTTATGTGTGGACGAGAAAAACAGAGAAAACGCAGCGTCAAAGGTGTGCGCCTTTTTTGATGTCACACTGTGCGCCACGTTATTGTTTCGGTGAAATTAATTTCTACAATACTGTTACTGTTAATTGTACTCTCTGCAGTGTTTAAATGCTTACATATACACACACAGTTACTGTCCCTCCACACATACGACTCGGTTCTGCTTTTATGCCCCATCTTTGTTTGCTATTTCCCACGAGGCTTCTAGACTTCTGATTGGCCAACATTTCTACACGGTTAGGACTATATCGCCACCTGTTGTTTTGGCATGTTCCTAGCAGCGTTTTCCTTCATTTCTGCGTTTACGTGTGGACGGGATTATTTTTTAAATTGAAAATGGAAAATCTCCATTTTCAAAAATACCCGTGTACGTGTGGACGTAGCCTGAATTGTTCCTGAGGTGGATTCCTCCGGTGAAATAGATGGCGAGCCTTCCCACCTGGACTTAGAGAAACTGAGATTCACTTCTTTTCCAGTTGATGATCTGCTGCACCTTGCGGTGTGGTAGGACTGTATCACTCACACTTTCACACACAGCTGGATAAGACCGCTGACTGACATTCTCTCACCCCTGTTTTCTTTCACACCCTGGGAAATTTTTATTTGGGACTTTGAATAATAAGCTGTTGTGTAGAACATTCTCCACATGTGAAAGAAGTGTGAGATTTTCATTTGAATGTACATTGGATTTGTGTAATCTGTTTCTATAAAAGTTATGGAGTCGGGTGCACCCGAGCATTGAAACCCAACATTGAAAACCAAAAGTAACACTTGGCCAAGTCATTGTCTTAGTATGTGTTTTACTTTTCTTTCATTTTTGTAGGTTTCCTTTCTACAATTGTAAAGTGCCTTTAACCTTTGCTTGTCAACCTTATGGTTTATTTCACTAAAGCCAGCTGGTTCTTTTGAGTTACATTCTTGTTTGTCTCATTTAAACACACCCCTGTGCTCCTATAGTTGAACCTATTGGCCCATTTATATATTCTTTCCAACAATTCCCATTACTGTGTTACACAGTGGAAAGGTTTTTTTGGGATTAAGTTAATTTTCATGGCAAAGAAGGAATATGCAATTCATCTGATCACTCTTTATAACATTCTGGAGTATATGCAAATTGCTATTATAAAAACTTAAGCAGCAACTTTTCCAATTTCCAATATTTATGTAATTCTCAAAACTTTTGGCCACGACTGTACATGTTTGTGTGGAAGACAGCTAAATGTACAATCCTAACTGGAATATGTGCCAAGATGAAATATATACACGAACCAACAAGTCATATTTCTTTGAATTTTTATGAAGGGAAATAATGATAAAATGATCACAACATCATGTAGACATACATTACCTTTTGACCAACACACACTGTAGAAACATATGTAAATTTTTCCAAATGCTTACCTTAATTTGAATTGACCAGACACCAGTCCTTGTTTCCAGGTCGTTTGAATCCTGTTAAACACTAACGCAAGTCACTCTCAGTAAAGCCCATCAGCAGATGACTTGTCTAACCACTGAATCATAATGTGATATTAAAAAATTTTCATAGCAAAATTTACAGTATGGGGCATTCAGAGTTATTTGTAAAAAAGGGCCGATGGTTCTGCAAATAGCCTTCTCATGCCATTAATACAAATATACATAGAATCTTTAGAATCTGTTTGGACAGTAGTGTAGATGAGTAAATGAGTCTAAGTCACAAACTGTAATGACAAGGTGAAATTCATTTATTTCTGTAAAGTTTCTCATTTATTACTTTTGCGCTTTTGGTATAATGAATTAATATATTTATTTTTCACTGGTTTTCACTCATTAACTAAACCTGCTGATGTCATCCTGGGGTGGTGGTAGCCAGGGAGCTAAGATAATGATGCCTGTGTACCTCATGGCTGCCGAATTTAAGGGGTGAATATTTGACACCTACAAGTTATACCAAAAGTCATGAAACATTTTATATATACCGCAAGGTTTCAGCTTTGTCGTTCCTGCAGTTTGTGATAGCATTTACCTAAGCAATATGCTGCTTTCCATTTGTTACTATACGTTGTTAGTACACTACCAATCAAAAGTTTGGGCACACCTTTTCATTTAACGGTTTTTATTTGTTTCCATGATTATATACACTGCAGATTTTCACTGAAGTCATCAAAACTATGATTGAAAAAAGTGTGAAATAACTCAAAACATGTTTCATATTTTAGGTTCTTTAAAATACCCACCCTTTGATTACTGCTTTGAACACTCTTGGTATTGTGGAAAATATATCTCGAAGCAGTATTTCAGCAAAGGCCATATTAACCCAGCCGCTAATAAAATATGCTAGATCATAGGGTATTACCAGAAGTGCTTTGCTTGTAATTGCATACGTGCCTGCACAGTGACAGTCAGCGCAGGATGTACTCATCTGGCTTAGCACCCCATTACTTTCCTTTTTGGTGAAATAGCCCTTACACAGCCTGGAGGTGTGTATGGGGTCAATGTCTTGTTGACAAGTCAATGATGCTCCAACTAAACGCAAACCAGATGGGATGGCATATCACTGCAGGATGTTGTGCCTTCAATTTTGAATAAATCCCCAACAGTGTCACCAGCAAAACACGTGCACACCATCACACCTCCTCCTCCTCCGTGCTTCATAGTGGGAACCATGCATGTGGAGACCATCTGTTCACGTTTTCTGTGTCTCACAAAAACACTTCAGGTGGAACCAAAGATCTCAAATTTGGACTCATCAGACCAAAGCACAGATTTCCACTGGTCTGATTTCCATTCCTTGTGTTTCTTGGTACAAACAAATCTCTTCTGCAGTTACTTTTCCTCAGTATTTGTTTCTTAGCAGCTGTTTGACCATAAAGGCCTGATTCACACAGTCTCCTCTGAACAGTTGATGTAGAGATGTGTCTGCTACTTGAACTCTGTAGCATTTATCTGGGCTGTATCTGAGGTATGCATATGAACCCTGTCAAGGAACTTCTGTGAAGTGAAAAACAGTTCAGGTGACTACATTATGATGCTCACTGACAGAATGCCAAACGTTTGCAGCGCTGTCAACAAAGTGGGCTACTTTGGGTACTTTGAGGAATCTACAATAGAAAACATTTTCAGCATAATTTGTCAACTCTGTATTTGCTATATAATTCCATATATCTTGCTTCATATATGTGATGTCTAAAGTATGTATCTACAATGTAAGAAGTAGTAAAAATAAATAAAAAAACATTAAATGAGAAGGTGATGATGATGATGATGATGAAGCCTTTATTTGACGCTTGCAGTTAACTGTAGCAAAATTGGACCCCTTTCAAACCATTCATAAATTACACAAACATCACATTGGGGAGACAGGTCGGAACAGGTAGCATTAAAGAAAAACAGTGAAATGTACAACACAACAGAGCAGTGGAGGAGAAAAAAAGTGAACCTTACTCAGACTGAGCTCCTGATGGGAGAACGGTATGAGAACAGAAATAAAAAGGCTCCTCAGCACAAAAACACATGAGTCTTTACATCGTAGCACCATGAAAACTCATAACAAGCAACCAGGGTTGGTAAACAGGGTTAGAGTAAGCCAATGTAGACAGCAGCATCAGGTCCTGCAGCATCTCTGTGCTGGTCCAGTCAAACAAAAAAAACAAAAAAACCTTGTGGATCGCTTTCTTTCCCTTAAAATAAATACCTTCAGTGAATGTATTATACATACAAAGCATTTCATCATTTGTAAGAACTTGGTTTAAACTGACAAATATTTACAAAAACAAAACATTCTTTTGGTTTTCATTTCTCTTTTTCTATAAAGTGCCCAAATACCACACAAAATGCATGTCCAACAACTTAACTTCCTTTTACCTTTAGTGTTTTACATCAAAAGCTGGAATTTACATGAACTTTGCTCATCACAAAGATGGTTTTCATCCTCGGTCTCTCCATTCTCATCCTTTTTCTGGGCTACCGGTTATGGTGGCAGCAGTTTTCTTCTGCTAAAAATGAGTGATGCTGACATTTTCATCTATCATGTGACTGCCATTGCAGTGATATTTTTGATTGGGCAAAACTATTCTGTATGTGACCAATACACTTATTGTACTGCAGTGAAGGTCATGGGGATATTTGCAGTCAATATTGTTTTCTCTGGAGAAATAAATGGTTCAGTTTGGTATGGATACCTGCCAAGTAGCATAGATAAGTGTGTCATTCGATTATCTGGAAATTGGTGTAGTATGCCAGTCTAAACTTGATTTTACCTCTGCTGTTAGTACACAGCAAAAAAGAGTTCTGTTGCCCCTGCAACAAGAAGCTAATATATTATTATTGTTATTATTATTATTACAGTTTTTTTCTGATTTTATCAGAAGCACTACTTGCTGAAAGGTATGTCAGTAATATAATAATACACAGTGAAAAACACCTTTTAATGCTACTTATTTCATATTTAGCATATATTGTGATTGCAAAGGTACTGCTCTAATATTTACAATAGCCCAAAGTCAAGTTTTGAGAGGTGAAGCAACAGAGTAAGGTCAATGGGATGATTACCAAGAGGTGAGTCCATAAATCACAGGTCTGTAGGACTCAAGGGCAGCAAGCACAGGACAGACTTGCCCCTTAAACACAAGAAACACACACACATACACACGCAGAGAGAGGAGACAAAAAGAACACATTTTTTTCATAGTCAATAAAACAAGCACTCTATGGAAATATTTATTATTTATTTATTTGATTTTAATAGACACTGGCTATTGCTTCCAAGTCATTTGAATCCTGTCAAACACCAGTTTCAAATCACTAACAGTGATACCCATTAGCAGCTGACCCCTTGCTTTGACCTACCTATCGACATATATTATGAAATTATAATTTTCATATCACACTTAAGACCACAGACTCATGCAAATTCAATCATTTCTTTGTTTGCAGGCAACAAGGCACTGTCATACAACAGCCCACCGTGTTCAGTGATACACTTTAAAATAGAAGCATTTATGTCTTTTTGTTGAAGACCATTCCGCGACTTGGAAGTTCAGGAAAAGAAGATTAAAACAACATATGTAAAGTATCTTGGTTAATATTTGCACTTTTCCATTACTGTACTTGCATTATGTGTTAATTATTCACAGACCATTAACTTAGGTTTGTGATACTTTAATGTTTAAAATTGTTCTACAGTTGATTTCAGACCAATTTTTTTTGAAGTGACTTAATTTTTGAAGTGAACTATGAAGTAGAACACAATATATACAACATGTTGTTCAAAATGTATCACAGAAATCAATTTAATATAACGTAAGAGGTCAGCTTTTACAACCGCCTTATCTAAACTGTTGAAAACTGGATCTTATTTAAAAGTATACCTAACCACATCTAGTTCTCTATCTATATTTACAATAACAATGGTCTGCAAGCTTAGTTTTATGACTACTGTAAGTATTACTAGTCAAGCTAATGTTAGCTGCTAACCTACTGTTAACTACCTCATTGGTGGTGTAAGTTGACATTATGTGGCATGAGTTAATAACTACAAGAAACATGGTCCTGAATATAACTTAAGGAAAATATTTACTTACCTTGCAGCCCTACAGCAACCCTAGAATATGAGTTTGATTTCAAATGTAATGAAATAATCCACTGGTTTATGCAAGCATGGATCTACGAGGCACGCCAAAAAGGAGGGAAATGTGGCTTAAGTTAGTAGTTGGTATCCCACTTCTAGAAACAGCCAGCTCTTTGCAGTCTGTTTCTATTCATTCTTATTACACATAAGCTTTATTAAATAGAAACAGGCAGTTTTGCATTTTGCAGCTCAGCTAATACATAGAAACTACCACAGGTAGCTTAGAGATTACCACAATATTATATTATTGTGTCTGACCTGTTACCCTACTATTACCCATCTATTACCAAGCTGAAATAAAAGGTGCTGCCAATGTTTTAATAGCTCACAGAATCTGAAAAGAACAAAAGAACTTCTGAAAAAAGTTTATTAGTATCACAGTGGCAGGCGTAAACAGTGAACTCTATTTATAAACAAAGAAACACGTGAATGTGATTTTTAATGAAGTATTGTGGCCTCACTTTCTGTTTATTCCTCAGACACCAGAACAAACATGCCAGACAACACTTCTTCATCTACCTTTGACTGCTATAGCTCAAGTGCAGTGTCCATTGTCACCAGCTTCTTTTTCACCAAGATGATTATCATCCTTCCAATCTCCATCATCGTCTTGTACCTGGGTTATCAACGATGGCAGCGGCAGCGTTCCTTTGCAGCAATGAGTCACTCTGACATATTTACCTATAATGTCACCATAGTTGAGCTAATATTTGTATTGGGGGCCTTTTTTTTCATATCTGGCTATTACACCAATAACGTTATAGCAAATGTCATGACAACACCTGCAATGACTATCAGCTACCCTGGAGAGATATTATTTAACACTGTGACATGTGTGGAGCGTTACTTGGCTGTAGTTCACCCCATCACCTATCTGGGGCTGAAACAGTCAGGTGGTGTCAGGATCAGAAATATCTGCATTGGGTGTGTCTGGTTGTTGTGTTTTGGGTGGGTTGGTCTAGCAGTTTCCTATAAGCCTGAAGTTCCATATATTCCATATTTCTGTATGATTCTGGTCTCCTTACTTACGGTCTCTTTCTGTAGCTTCTCTGTTCTCTGTGTTCTCGTTCGACCAGGGCCAGGGGAAATGGGAGGAGACAGGCAGCAGATGAATCATGCAAAACAGAAAGCTTTCCGAACCATCACGACCATAATGGTAGTTCTCCTTATGTCTTTCCTAGCAACGGTTTTTACAATTATTATACAAACTGCAAATCTGCTAAGTAATATACACAGGTGTGCCTTTCTAATGTCTGCATCCTGGGATTCTCTGCCCATCAGCCTGATTTTGCCTCTGCTGTTTTTACACAGATCAAGAAAACTCTCATTTTGCGTTTTCAGCATTAAGTAAAGAAAACTGTGGTGGATTTATGTAGAATTCTTTTAGATTAGTAAAGGTGTGTTTTTTCAGAGTACAAAACATCCAAACTTACTGTTGTAAATTGCAAAGCATTTTTAATAATCTTGGTTTGCTGTCTTTGTAACCTAAGAAGCTATACTTAAAGATGTCCACTCACTTTCTTTCTAAGCTCCTTAGCCTACCATGACCATGGTCCACATCAGACCATGACTGAGAAACTACACAGATATACTCTCTTTGTAAACTTTACTTTCTCTTTACTTATATTAATGTTGTCATTTGCTGTAATATCTTTGGTCAAATTTTTCACAAAGGATGATTTTTTTTGAACTCATCTCAGCAAAAATACAGTTCTCTGCAAAAAAAATCAGTCCACTTACCATCATCTATGCATCTTTTCTCATATTCTGTTGGCATTTGATCTATGTGTGAGGGACATAATGTTAGTAGGTTTTTTCTTACACATTCATGTAGTTTTTTGATATAGGTTTTTCCCCTTTGAGCCACAGCTGGGGGTTTGACCACATGCTCCTCGAGTTGCTGATTCCTGGTATAGGATGTATAATCAAAGGTGTGTAACCGTAAATAAGGAATGTTTTCCTAAGTTGAAACTTGTGCTGCAACTGACATTTTTCAATTTTTACTCACTATTTTGTTCACTATTTTGGGTTTCTGGCACAATTAAACAGTTTCACACCGACCAGGAGGGTAGTAGCCAAATAAATATGTTATACAGTTAAGCTAGCATCTTTAATATAGCAGTTAATATTTTACATTAACATTTTGTAACAATATGATAATCTAAGGAGTTTGCAAAGAAAAGCGTCTGGACTTCTTTAAGTTGCTTGAAGACGTTTCACCTCTCATCCGAGAAGCTTCTTCAGTTCTAAGGTCAAATGGCCGAGAGTCCCAGATTTAAACCCAGTGGGAGTATCCCCCCAAAGAGGGACAAAGGACCCCCTGATGATCCTCTAATCACATGAGCCAAGGTGTGAAAGCGGGTGTGGGACCTAACCAGCCAGGGTTTCGGGTGAACTCAGGACAAGACTCAGCAGTCCATCTGCATCTTAAGGATAAAGGTCACTCTTTCGAGGATGCCAATGTTCACATTTTGGACAGATAGGACAGATGGTTTGAAAGAGGAGTGAAAGAGGCCATCTATGTCCACTGTGAACAACCATCTTTGAACAGAGGCGGTGGTTTACGACACCAATTGTCTGCCATCTATAATCCAGTTTTGAGATCCCTTCCCAGACGCCTTAACGCCCACTCACATTCTGGGCCATCTGACCTCAGGAATTCACATGATAGGGTGGGGCCAGGTTTAACAATGAGCTCACCCGAAACCCTGGCTGATTAGGTCCCACACCCGCTTTCACACCTTGGCTCATGTGATTAGAGGATCACCAGGGGGTCCTTTGTCCCTCTTTGGGGGGATACTCCCACTGGGTTTAAATCTGGGACTCTTGGCCATTTGGCCTTAGAACTGAAGAAGCTTCTCGGATGAGAGGTGAAACGTCTTCAAGCAACTTAAAGAAGTCCAGACGCTTTTCTTTGCAAACTCCTTTGACTACGATGACCTGGATGACTGAGAACCTTCACAGACAATATGATAATCTGATAGTAATAAATTTGTTATATCTGTGCTTTAGAATTTTTATATACTGACTTGTGCTGGGGTTGTCATAATAATAATATTGGTGGATACTTTAAAATATTGGGATACTAACACCATACTGTAATGTTGTAATTGTTATAATTATCTTGTCTTATGCCTGTCACATTTTTCTTTGTTTGAATATAACAATGTAAACATTGTTTTTGTTTTTTGTTTTTTTTGGCTTATTGCATGGAAAAAGGTATGGAAACAAATCTGATTAATAACCTGGAGTCGGGTCTGCAAAATGCAAATTTAGCTGTTTCTACTGCATTACATTGTAACATTTCCTACAACTAAAAACCTATGAACACTAAAAACTCTGTATATGGTAATTGTTACAATCCTAAATCTAGTATGGACACCATGGCTATTCTACACATGACAATACACAAAAAATCTGAAATGCCATATGGTCAGGATGCTAAGATATGGTAATTTGTCTTTGTTTCCCGTCCATGCATTGGGCTTAAGATATGACCAGAGTTTGTTTACAAAGCCAAACCATCTGGTGTATATACACTGATAAATCATTGCATGATTTATGATATGCATTATAATTTGAAGTTAGACCCATTCAGCCTGTATACCCATATATAAATATTTCCTTCCTAGTGTTGCCTTTTACTAATAAAACAGTTCTTCTGAAAAATTAATTTGAGTTTATGTTCAATTCAATTAAGTTTTATTTATGTAGTGTCAATAGTTGCCTCAAACCACATCATGCTGTAAGCTAAAGACCCTACACTAATGCAAAGAAACTAAGAAAACTAAGAAAACCCCAACAAGTTCTGGTTCTGTGCTAGTTCTGGTCGTTTTTCTTAGTTTTTTTCTACTGTTTTCACCCGTGTCTGGGGACCCAGAGCAGGGATCCTTTGTTTACAGTAAGGATCAGCTGTTAGCGCTGCGTCCAGCAGCGGTACTGCCGGCGGACAGACCTGACATTCCCAGCGAGCTGAGGAGGAAAAGACGGGGGTGTCGTGCTGGGAAGGAGCGCCGTCGGCCGAGAAGGAGATGTTATCGACCATCTCTTCCTTCTGTAATTATTGGAAATGTCTTTGCCCAATAAGATGGATGAGCTCACGTCGCTAACCTGGTCACAGAGGGAGTACCGGCAATGTAGCATCATGATGCTAACGGAGTTGTGGCTAACACCGCTAACTCCGGACACGAGCGTCACACTACCGGGATTCCAGCTGCTGCGAGCGGACAGGACGAGAGAGAGCGGTAAGAGGAAAGGAGCGGGACTGGCAGTGTTTGTGAATGACAGATGGTGTAACCGTGGGCACATCACTGTAAAAGAACAACTCTGCAGCAGAGACATTGAGCTGTTAGCCGTTAGCATGCGTCCGTACTACCTGCCCCGGGAATTCTCGCATGTTATCGCGATAACAGCGTATGTCCCCCCCTCGGCCAACGCGGATGCAGCCTGTGACACTCTCCACTCAGTGGTCAGCAGACTGCAAACACAATCTCCGAGAGCCCTCCTCATAATATCAGGGGACTTCAATCATGCCTCACTGGACTCCACACTGCCCACCTTCACCCAGTATGTGACCTGCCCAACCAGAGACAATAAAACACTGGACTTACTGTATGCCAATGCTGAAGAGGCATACAGTTCATCACCTCTCCCTCCCCTGGGCAGATCTGATCACAACCTGGTGCACCTTGTCCCTGTGTATGAGCCCTTAGTGCGCAGGGAGCCACCAGCCACCCGCACAGTGCAGAGATGGTCGGAGGAGAGCGAGGAGGCTCTTAAGAATTGTTTTGAGTCGACTGTGTGGGAGGTGATCTGTGACGACCACGGAGAGGACATCGACAGCCTTACTACATGCATTACTGACTATATTAATTTCTGTGTGGATAACACCGTACCTACCAGGACTGTACGGTGTTTCTCCAACAACAAACCTTGGATTACCCCAGAAATTAAAGCCGACCTCAAGCAGAAGAGGAGGGCCTTCAAATCCAAAGACAGAGAGGAGTTGAAAAGGGTGCAGAGAGAGCTGAGGGGACTGATAAGGAATGGGAAGGACAGCTACAGGCAGAAGATGGAGAACCAGCTTCAGCAAAACAATGTTGGTGAAGTCTGGAGAGGCCTCAGAACCATCTCGGGCCACAAACATCAGAACTCTCTGCCTGGGAGGGATGTGAGGTGGGCAAATGAACTGAATCATTTCTTCAACAGATTTGATTCAGCCATGAGGCAGTCTCCAACATCGGCTGCAGACTCACCCACCCCCACTGCTGCTGTTCCACCTCTGACACCTCAGACACTTCACACCTCCTCTATTCACCCTGCTCACTCCTCCCCACCCCCAACAACAGCATCCAATACACAATCAACACAAGGCTCCAGCCTGTCTCTCTCAACCACCCAGGTTAGGAGGGAACTGAGGAGGATTAAAGCCAAGAAGGCAGCGGGTCCAGATGGCATCAGCTCGAGGGTCGTCAGGTCCTGCACGGACCAACTGTGTGGTGTGATGGAGCACCTCTTCAACCTGAGCCTGAGGCTGGGAAGAGTCCCACAGCTCTGGAAAACCTCCTGTGTTGTTCCAGTGCCAAAGACTTCACGCCCCAAGGACCTCAACAGTCCTGGTTCAGCTTCGGCGCCTTGTGAGCTCATCACTGGACCCACTTCAGTTTGCCTACCAGCTTGGCATTGGAGCGGATGATGCCGTCATTCACCTCCTACATCGTTCCCTCGCTCACCTGGAGACCGCTGGAAGCACTGTGAGAATCATGTTCTTTGATTTCTCCAGTGCCTTCAACACTATTCTTCCCTCAGTTCTGAAGGACAAGCTGGAGAACTCTGGAGTGGACCATCACCTCACTACCTGGATTTTGGACTACCTCACCGACCGACCACAGTATGTGAGGACTCAGGGCTGTGTGTCGGACAGGGTCGTCTGCAGTACGGGGGCCCCACAGGGAACGGTTCTGGCTCCGTTCCTCTTCACCATCTACACTGCAGACTTCTCCCACAACTCCACCCAGTGCTTCCTGCAGAAGTTCTCTGATGACTCTGCTATAGTCGGCCTCATCACTGATGGGGACGACAAGGAGTACAGAGGACTGACTCAGGACTTTGTGGACTGGTGCCAGCTGAACTACCTCCAGATCAATGCCAGTAAAACCAAGGAGCTGGTGGTAGACTTCCGCAGGCACAAACATCCTCCACTGCAACCACTGAACATCCAAGGTATGGACATTGAGACTGTGGACAGCTACAGGTACCTTGGTGTTCATCTGAACAACAAACTGGACTGGACTCATAACTCAGACGCCCTCTACAGGAAAGGGCAGAGCAGGCTGTACCTGCTGCGGAGACTCAGGTCGTTTGGAGTGGAGGGCCCACTCCTGAAGACCTTCTATGACTCTGTGGTGGCCTCAGCCATCTTTTATGGTGTGGTCTGCTGGGGTGGCAGCATCTCTGCTGGGGACAGGAAGAGACTGAACAGGCTGATCCGAAGGGCCAGCTCTGTTCTAGGATGCCCTCTGGACCCAGTGGAGGTTGTGAGTGACAGGAGAATGGTGGCTAAGCTGCCATCCCTGCTGGACAACATCTCCCACCCCATGCATGAGACTGTGACAGCACGGAGCAGCTCCTTCAGTGGGAGACTGCGGCACCCACGGTGTGGGACGGAGAGATTTCGCAGGTCTTTCCTCCCCACTGCTGTCAGACTGCACAACAAAGACTTTAACTGATCATACACACACATCCACAAATGTCCAATAATCTTTCTGGCACCGTTGTATTTTTCACTCTGTTGTATATAGCATTTGTATTCTATTTTTATCCCATTGTATATTTTATTCTATTTTATTCTAATGTATATAGTATTCTATTTTTATTCTATTCTGTACAGTTGTGTACTGTATTTATTCTTATTTTATTTTATTCTAATTTTTGCTTCATAACTTTTGCACTGTCCACTTCCTGCTGTGACAAAACAAATTTCCCACGTGTGGGACTAATAAAGGTTATCTTATCTTATCTTATCAATCGTGTTACGGTGACTTCTGGTTTTGAAAACGCCACCGTGATGGCAACGCTGTGAGTGAGCTCTCGAGGGAACCTACTAATATGAAAATTTAACCCCATCAAGATGACACATTTTTGCCCAGCGAGGTGATTAGAGAAGGGGGTGAGCGAAATACATCAAATAGATATTCTGATCCAGCAAGAAAGTGGTGTGAAAACAAAGCAAGTCTCTAGGCTTATACGCTTCGTTGCCCGTGGGGTACCGACACGCTGAAGAACTGTTATTGCATATTGTGATTTTACCTCAGTGCTCAACGGAGGGAAATATGGCTGACTTGGCCACCGTTCTACAGGAAATAAAAAACTTCCGCCAAGAATCAGTGGAAATTGGGGAAAATTAAGGAAGAAATCCTAAAGGTGAGCAACAGACTGAACGAGGCCGAGGAAAGGATTGAGAAAACGGAAGAGAGGATGCCACGATTGAAATAATGAAGCTGCAGATAAGGCTGGAGGATAAACTGATAGACCTAGAGAGCAGTACAAGAAGAGAGAACATGCGTATTTATGGTGTTCCCGAGACAGCAGAACAAGACTTTACAACAATGATTGAGTTTGTTGAGAAGTTGCTGCGGGATGGCCTGGGGCTGTCACTGTCCCAAGAAGACATTGAACGAGCGCACCACTCCTAAGGCCCGCCACCCCTAGGCGATGCTCCACCGCGATCTATTATTATGAAATTTCTCAGCTTTATAACAAAAGAACTTGTGCTCCGTAAGGCAAATTTTTGAAAGAGCAGCAGGTCCCCTTCCAGTCTCTCTTCCCAGCCAGGCTCAAGGTAAAATATACTGATAAAATAAAAACTTACAACACTGCAGCTGAAGCAACCCAAGATATGGCCAGTAGAGGTTATGCTGTAAAGGTCGTTAAATCACCTGAAACACTCCTGGAGCAACTGAAACAGCTAACATGGACTAAGGTGGGGCAGAGAACCAACAAGTGCAGCGGCGAACAAGAAACGCGATCCCGGCTACAAAGAAAAACTCCGAGCCTTCAGGAGGACGACACCTTCTTCCTCGGGAAATTGAGGTTTACTCACTTTTCCTCCTTCTATATTTAAGTTTACTATATACTATACAATACATAGATAAATAGGTTCTCTCATGAATGCTCTTTATGGCAAGGCCTAAACCATCGAGAGCCTCCCTTCACAGACTGATGAGGAAGCTGCCTCTCGAGGTGAAGCAGGGTCCAGTCCAGGGACCTCTACCTTGGAAGTTAAGATTTTGTTTTGATTTTTGCTCTTTTCTGATGACACTTTTTTCATAAGTTGTATGTTCAGTTATTATAAGGGTGTGCAGGCAGCAAACCAAACTGTGTATAATAGTCATAGAAAATACAATCTAGATGAGTGGCAGGTTAATAAAAATTTTGTCAATTAATATCAAATGGCTTACATAGTCCTGTGAAAAGGTGGAAAGCCTTATCTAAGTTTAAAAGGGACAAAGCCCAAATTGTTCTGATGCAGGAAACACATCTAGCTGATGTTAAGATTCATAAATTGAGGGGGATTCCAAAATAACGACCACTGATCCGGCCGGGTAAAGTTAGACGACATTTTAATGAATACACGCAGCGTGGAGCCAACACTGTACAGATTCAGTGTTGAACTCTCTTACAATAGTCAGAACAAAGACTTTATAGGGGTGAAATAGTACAGCCCCCCTTTCTGTTGCCAGGCAGACACAATATCTCCTACGTCAATCCAAAACCACAATGACTTTTAACATAGTTTAAAAAGAACATCGTCTCGTCTCCATCCAGGTGTCTTCCTGTTGTCCCCGGACGCTCGCTTATCTGTCTGGAACATCAGGCACACGTTCTGCACAAACTATCACATATGCACGCACAACTTTGCAGTTGCAAGCAAAACATGATTAACTTTTACCTATATAACTGAGTCTATCTACGATGTGTGTGTGTATGTGGGTGTATGTGTGTGTCAGCTTCTGCTTGCACTTTGTTTCACCTCTCAGCTCCCCAGCTAGACCTTGTAACCTTTCCACCAGACAGAAGGCCAGCACGTACACAACTAAAACTGTGTGTGTATGTGTGTCTCGTCCTTAAATGCTCTCTCATCTCTCCCGTTGCACTTCTGACCTCTCACCAAAAACCTAATTGGAACTTTATATGTAATATGTTGAGTAAATGTTTTAATCAAGAACCTCTACTAAAAGCTTAATCCAAAGATATAGATACATAAAAGATACTAAAGAATAACCTGATTGTTCATAACCTACTCAAAATACTTACACTCAGACTCTGCTTTCGGTTTCACTTTTGCAAAGCATACTCTGCACCAGCCTGTGTTTCCTGTCAAGACCTTTTAGGCCCAAAGTTAGACCTTCTCTTCTATAAAATAATGTGGCCAGGAAATACGTATTCAGATTATAAATTTAAATCTCAATAATTCCCCCTTTTTGTGTTTCCATAGAAACACAACACAATTCCTAGTTTTAACCCTATCTGTCCCCTCAAAAGGTTGTATGATTTCAATGTTTCCTTATTATTTTGTCATAATCACTTCTATCCACAACAAATAAATCAAACAAATAAGCTGTGACCGGTCCTAAATCTATTTCCTTCACCCCCTTTTCACCCAGTTTAGTTTTCTTTCAATCCTAGTTTAAACTCTTCCTGACTTTTGTTCATATATAGTCTTACACATTACTTATTGTAATCTACAACATTCTAACAGTCTTAAAGCACTGCTTTCACGCCCCTGCATATATTTCCTGCTGCTCCCCTTATCTGATCATCAACATCCTGTACTGTCGCAGCGGCATGTACCTCTGATCTAAAATCACCTTTCACAAGAAAAATCATCATAAACGCCTATTCTACTAAAGGATTGAAGAAAAAACAACCATTCTAATCAACTAGATGTAAGCATATAATCAATTACTATGTGTTAACCCTAACTTAATTTTTTAAAACCCACATTTCCTGTGTTATTTCGATTATTGGTATAACATTTTATTTCATTTTGCTGCTCTTAATGTAATGATACATTCTAATTTATACTTTATCAGACTTAACCAAAATATATAAGCTTCCTCCGTTTACTTCTGTTTAAAAGCAAAAAACTTGGTCACTTCAACAAGCATTTGTTATTCTGTAACTGCATTTTATATAATAAGACTAATTTAGAGCTGCATGTGTTATCGCAATTTTCTACATGTCGCACATGTAGAATTCAGTTCATTTTAATCCTTTTTTAGAAATAACAATTTCTGCCTCAGTACTACCATATCTAAATTATCAACAAACCCCAATAGTTATAAAATCATACTAAAACCCATTTCAATCCCCCTTTTCATTTGGACACATGTGTGTCCAAATAAAACTCAAAATGTGTCACCTGGGCTTAAGAAATTAAAAGGGAAAAAAGGTTAGGCTTATCATCTCTCCAAACACTTCAGCCATCCTCCTCTCGGGTATTTTGCTCCGGCCCTGAAAACCTGTGTTTAAGGAATAAAATCAATTTAATCATCATGACACATCTCCTCGAACTCCTTACTCCATTCGAAATCTGGATCCTTGGAAATTCTTGGAAACAAAACCTGTACTTTACATTTCATAACCAACTCTCCCCCTTTATGATCCAATCTGTGTTATACCAAAAATAAACCTAAAACAGAACAGTTATCAATCATGTGTTACTTCAGTTAATGGTAACTTGAGTTTCATCAAAAAATGTTTCCCTTTTCGCATGTAGCATTTCATAATGTAATAACATAATCTACCCCCAGTCAGTAAAACAGAAATTTTCTCCAAGCAACTCAAAAATCAGCATCCCCAGAATTAAGTCTTCCACTCGTCCTGCTTATGACAACACTTTATTCATTCCCACCTTGGTCCAGTCACTCACATTCACTCACACGCATTCACACATGATGTTTGCTGATACCGCAGCCTTCCACGCAAATAATGAGATACTCCACATCAGCAAAATGAGCTCAATCATTTGTTTTATTTCGTTTTCCTGTTTAGGAAAATAGTCCTTTAGGCTTTTGACTGGATTGAATCGCTACAATCCTTTTAGACAGAGACTCACAGCCAATCAGGTCCCCCCGATGGACTCCTCTTCAGCCAATTACAATCTGAAAAGCCCACCTTATATATTTGGTCTCCCGAGAATTTTTTCAGCGCTGTTAGTTCACTCTCTTCCAGGCCTGCTTCAGAACAAAAATGAGAAAAAGAGAGCTGATTATTAGCTCATCAAAACACAAAACAAAATCACCTGACAGGTTTTTTCTAAGTGCACTGTTACAAACTAATGGGCCCCCTTACACATCTCCGTGTTTATTAAAACTCCCTCTATTAAAAATTTAAAAACAACAACCTCAAAAATCTTAAACCATCTTAAGTTTCACCCGTTCAATTCACTGAAAACCTCGTCAAAAGCTGCACCGTTTTCCACACAACAATGTCTCCCTAGACACTTCACAATACTTAGATTCAGCATAAGATATACACCCATTAAAACAACGTATCATCACTACATTATAAATTTCCTGTCCAAATCTGTACCTCTGAACAGACCTGACCACCGTAATCAATTATCCTGTTACTTTACCATTCTATTTCGCCAAATAATCCTCCCCAGTCAGTACTCTGTTTCCTCAACTGAAAGCCTCCGACACACACGCACACAGGAAGCTTCATCGTCACCACTCACCCAGCTAATTTGCATACTTAGTCATATCTCAACAAGTTAACCTAACAAGAGAAATACATGTTTAAACCTTATCACATTATTCAATCATTATCATTTTCTTTCTATACTAATCACTTGCTTTGACAAGAGCACTCCTAAGTCACTCTTATAAAAACTACTTTAATCACTTTTCTTTTGTTTTTCCATAACTCACTCCCTTGTCATACAGCTTCTTTTGAGTTATTCCTCAACTCTATTTTATCCAAGTGTATTTTCTTCAACATTCACACCATTTTAACACTCATGAAATTAGCAAGCTGATTTAATTACATGTGTTTGTGTTCTTAGCCAAGTTTAATCACTATCTATGCATTAATCTTCCTGAGCTTGTCTCTGTAAGGTTAATGCGTTTTCCGTTTGTATGTGTGTTTTTTTTTTTAAATGTTTCTTTTACTGTGTTTCAGACTCCTTTTAGACAGCGTGTTTTTCTCTCTTTGGCTCATCACTGGTCATTGTTAATGACATTTCCCCTCTGGCTTTGCCCAGCGGCTGCACCCTTGAAGTCCCATCTCCACCAGTGAGTCCGAGCTCACACGGACTTCGGTCAAGTAGTCGTGACTGTGCCTGCCTTAGGTTGTCCCAGGATTTTCAGGTGGGATCTTACTCGTCATGGGCTATCCAGCCTTCCGTACTCGCCTGATACAGGGGCCAATTGGGCAATGGTGTTATCAGGTTAGGGGACACACTGGTTCTGGAAATTAAAGGAGTATAAACTGCTTTCTTTATTTCATGTGTGTATTAAACTTTCCAACAATAATTTCACATGTAACAATTGTGTACGTGCGTTTTCAATTCATTAATGTAATTGATAGTTCTTCTATTTATTTTCTCGGTCTTTCTCTTTTCTAAAACATATAATTAATATAATTTTATTACTTTCTCTTAAGACATTCATTCGCTTCATCTTCTTAGAGTTTAACTCGTCTGTTTCTCTCTGTCAGCTGTCTTGACACAGTCAGCTCCTTTTATGGGCATGCAAAGTTCCTCTCACAACCACCACTTCCTCTCACACACAGCAGCACAGTATTTTCTGTCTTTCTTTCCTGTTTCTACAGATTAATCAAACTCTTGTTTTCCATATTTACAGTCTACAAACCCTCTTTAGTTCTACTAAATCTTCGTCTAAAAACAATACACCCTTATTTCATGCACACTTTTAAATATTCTAACCTCTTTCAGACATCATGAATCGTCTCACACACACTGCCTTTTAGATATACTAAATTCTTTGCATTTCTACTCACAACATTCACACAGTTAAAATCACTCCAAATACGCTCTCCTAACAGTACTTTAGACATGCTTTTCATAATCAGAAAAAGCAAGTCAAAGAAAAACAATTCAAACCTCTAATCATTCTCACAGCACACACATAACTGAAAAAATAAAACACACCAGCATTTGTGGCTCAAGATAGGTTACTACTTAAAGTAATATATTGGTCTTAGGTACTGTACAATGCACTCAATCTATATATATATCTATCAAAAGTCAGTCAACTCCTATACATCTACAGTAATGAATTCAAACTCTATTTATACCATTCTAGTGAGCAAAACCAGCCTCTCAGTCACAGGCATTTAGCAAAATTTTCAGACAATAGTTATAAAGCTCAATAACACTCTAAACCGAAAGCAACACTCTCCATGCGCGTCACCGCTCCTCATTTGCATTCTCACACACACACCATCAGTGCACATCCGGCAGTGCACTGCTGACTCATAGACTTCTCTCACACAAAGATCTCTTATTTTATATTACACAGACGTCTTATAATTACAACTGCACAGATTTTAGGCCTTGTAGCTCCTAACTAATTTAGATAAATTTATCCTAACGGTCCAACCGATAAAGCCTCTGCTTTTTTGCGACCAATTCACCAGGCCAGACTCGAACTGCTCTGTCCAGATTTCTAACCCTAACTTAATTTACCAGTAGCCAAACAAGCGCAAATAGGAGACTCGAACTCCTAGCAATTTTGAAGGTTCCCAAGTTCTTCCCGGCTGTCGACCGTACTATCCCTACTCTTCAGGGTAGGTGAAGGATAAACGTCTTTATCCAGCAGGGAGCGTTGCCTCCGAGAAACCTGCGCTTCTTAACAGACGCTGCTGCCGTTCTAGAAATATTTTAGAATAATTTGAACCAACAATCTACACCCAAAACCGGATTACGATTGAGGCCAACCCCTAGCAATTTTGGAGGTTTCCAAGTTCTCCCCGGCCGTACTACCCCTAGTCTTCAGGCTAGGTCAAGGGTCAGCGTCCTGCCCAGGAGCGAGCGTTACCTCGGAGAAAATTCGCTTCTTAAGGATTGAAAGAACCAAAATGACCCGCGGGACTCTAACCCACACAATGACCAAATTCCCTACTTTCTACGTGAGACTCGAACTCACTTTATTTCTTTTCCTTTTCCTTTATTCTCTTTAACTCAGTACTGTCACTTTATCACTTTCATTTCATTATCATTACTTCAACTTCAGTTTCCATGAGATTTTCACCAAAATCAAAACCAAAATCAAAACAGACATTCACCAGTAATTTCAGTGATTAGGCTTTAATTTTGTCATGCCCAATTTGACACTTTTTGGAAATATATTTCAACAAGCAGTGTCTTACCTTTAAATGCCCCGGGGAATGCCTCCTCACTTTCACCACTGATTAGCGTCTGCCCGTCTAATCACCACGGACCCCGGATCTCTCCGCCTACACCTCCAAAATCCCCCTCAACCACCGGACGAGCCCCCAAATGTTAAGATTCATAAATTGAGGGGGATTCCAAAATAACGACCACTGATCCGGCCGGGTAAAGTTAGACGACATTTTAATGAATACACGCAGCGTGGAGCCAACACTGTACAGATTCAGTGTTGAACTCTCTTACAATAGTCAGAACAAAGACTTTATAGGGGTGAAATAGTACAGCCCCCCTTTCTGTTGCCAGGCAGACACAATATCTCCTACGTCAATCCAAAACCACAATGACTTTTAACATAGTTTAAAAAGAACATCGTCTCGTCTCCATCCAGGTATCTTCCTGTTGTCCCCGGACGCTCGCTTATCTGTCTGGAACATCAGGCACACGTTCTGCACAAACTATTACATATGCACGCACAATTTTGCAGTTGCAAGCAAAACATGATTAACTTTTACCTATATAACTGAGTCTATCTACGATGTGTGTGTGTATGTGGGTGTATGTGTGTGTCAGCTTCTGCTTGCACTTTGTTTCACCTCTCAGCTCCCCAGCTAGACCTTGTAACCTTTCCACCAGACAGAAGGCCAGCACGTACACAACTAAAACTGTGTGTGTATGTGTGTCTCGTCCTTAAATGCTCTCTCATCTCTCCCGTTGCACTTCTGACCTCTCACCAAAAACCTAATTGGAACTTTATATGTAATATGTTGAGTAAATGTTTTAATCAAGAACCTCTACTAAAAGCTTAATCCAAAGATATAGATACATAAAAGATACTAAAGAATAACCTGATTGTTCATAACCTACTCAAAATACTTACACTCAGACTCTGCTTTCGGTTTCACTTTTGCAAAGCATACTCTGCACCAGCCTGTGTTTCCTGTCAAGACCTTTTAGGCCCAAAGTTAGACCTTCTCTTCTATAAAATAATGTGGCCAGGAAATACGTATTCAGATTATAAATTTAAATCTCAATACTGATAAAGATCATGCAAAATTTAACAAATTAGGTTTCAAACATGTCTTCTATTTATCCCATAGTTCTGGAAGGCGAAGGGGGGTGGCAATTTTGATATCCTCAGCTTTGAACTATGAACATATTTCAGAATATAAAGATAAGGAAGGCAGATATATATTGATAACGGGTAAAATTCAGGGTATTATGATTACTTTCTTAAATGTGTATATTCCCCCAGGCAGTGATTGGTCCTTATATGGGCAGATTTTGAATTTGGCAACAACAAGGAGTCAGGGAATTTTCATTTGTGGTGGTGACTTTAACGTCACATTAAATGCCAAACTAGACTCTTCAAATGGAAAAGGTGATCAGAGGAGTATTGGAAAAAGAATGGTGCACTTTATGGACGATTTTGGACTACTAGATGTGTGGAGAGATTTTCACCCAAATGATAGAAAGTATACTCACTTCTCAATTCCACACAATGTATATTCTAGGCTAGATTATATTGTCATGTTTAAGAATGATCTATTTAGAATTAAAAGCTGTGAAATAGGCGCTTGTACCATCTCAGATCATAACCCGGTTTATCTTGAGATCTGCCTGAATAGCAAAAATAGATCAACCTTATGGAGGCTGAATACAAATATTTTAAATTATCCAAATATTAAAGAGAGTTTGAAAGAGGAAATAGAAACTTATTTAGAGTATAATGAAAATGAGGAGGTATCTTCAGGAATATTATGGGATGCACTGAAGGCAGTGATTAGAGGAAAAATAATTAGTATATCCTCTTATCTGAAAAAATCAAGGAGGGAAAACCGCTGTCAATTAGAAGACAAATTGTTAGAGCTACAACATCTACATTCTGTGACGCTGGATGATGATATTAAATCTAACATAATAAAACTTAAGAAAGAAATAGATGATCTAAATACGATGGACATACAGAAGAAACTCGCTTTTATTAAACAGCAATGCGAAGGTAGGGAGGAAATCACTAAGACTTCTGTCTCTTAAACTTAGGAAGCAACAAGCAGAGAGGACTATACATAGAATAAAGAATCCTCTTAATGGACAAACAGAAACTGAACTGGGGAAAATTAAACTATGCTTCCAGAATTACTACAGAAAACTTTACTCCCAACCCTTTGTAGATAACAACTCTATTGTCGATACTTTCCTGTCAGGTCTAAAGTTGCAAGGTGTGACAGAGGAACAAAATAAAATGCTGTTGTCCACAATAACTAAAGAAGAAATTTACTTGGCAATTAAAAGACTAAAGGGAGGGAAAATGGCAGGGCCAGATGGGTTCGGCCCAGTATGGTATAAAATAATGCAGGATCATTTGATTCCCACCATGATAAAGACATTTAATTGGGAAATGGAAAAGAAAACTATCCCTTCTTCATGGAGGGAAGCAATAATTTTCATTATACCAAAAGAAGGAAAAGATAAATTAGAATGTAGTAACTATCGCCCAGTCAGTGTATTGAATATTGATTATAAGTTGTTTACATCTATTATTTCTAAGAGACTAGAAATGATATTACCAAACGGGTTTCATTAAACACAGACAGGCCCAGGACAACATCAGAAAGGTTTTGCATATATTGAGGCAAGTTGATAACCAAAAATTAGAGACCCTAGTGTTAAGTTTAGACGCCGAGAAGGCGTTCGACTCAGTGAGATGGTCCTTTTTATACAAAGTGCTTGAGAAGTTTAATTTTGATAAATCTATAATTGACATTATTTCAGGGCTATACAACAAACCAACAGCTAAAATCAAAATCAATGGAGACCTCACCGAATCATTTATATTGGAACGAGGGACACGACAGGGTTGCTGCATTTCACTACTGCTTTTTGCTTTGTTTATAGAACCATTAAGTCAGTGGATCAGGCAGAGACAAGATATAACAGGAGTAAGAACACCAGGAGGGGAACAGAAATTAGCATTATTTGCTGACGACTTACTTTTAACATTATCCTATCCCAGCAACACTACATATGAGCGGGCGGAGGGAGGTTTGGGGTCTTCACTCACCCCGGTTTTGTTAGCCGTCAGGGCTGGGGGGCTGGGAGGAAGTGCTGGGCGTCAGATTGGGGTATGGGATGCGGGGCCTCCCTGCTACTGCAGATAAGGAGGCAGTCTGCTTGCCTCCAGCCCAGAGAGAAGCGTTACACCTCCTGGGTCTAGGTGCGGCTTGCCCCTCTGGGGGTGGGGGTACCTGGACCTGGGATATAGAGTATGTTTAGGGAGTGTGATTGTCTGTGCAGTGTCTATTTGTGTCTGTCTACACGTTGGGTAAGTGCCGAGTATTTGGTTGTGTATATGGGGGTGGGAATGCATGTTTGAGTCTGTGTGCACCTGTTCGTCTGTGTCTATATCTCAGGTTGGGTCTTAGACTCGACCTCTCTTGGAACATCTCAGGCCCTCCAAACCTAGCTCCCCTCACCACACTCCCTGCCGGTGGCTGATGCCCTCAGACGTTGGTGTGCTGGTGGTTCTTGTCGACTGGGGCTGGGCGCTCATGTATGTACCGGCTCACTCCTGGTGGCCAACTGGCGGGGCCTGGCGCCTGTGGCCCGGCTGGGCCCCTTCCGGGGGGTGGGGTGCCCTCAGGCCTCTAGGCCTGAAGCTCGGTCCTCTCTGGCGCAGCTGGCTGCCGGCAGAGCCCTCGGGCACGCCACTGCAACCCCCTCTGGCCTCTGCTCCGTGGCTGCTGGGTGACCTCTCATTTGGGGCTCTACTCAGCTCTTCCCAGGAGGGTGGCACGGTTGCCCCCCTTTGGTGGTCCTCCTTGGGTCCTCATACTCTGGGGCCTCTGGATGTCTGGGGCCTGGATCTCCTCCATACCTGCTTCATGCCCTGGGGGACGGGGCCAAGGCTCCCCACACTCCCTAGCAGATCGTTACATAGAGAAACCTTTGGAATACAAGCATGCTTATCCACACAGGTGTACACATGGGTGTTCACAGACACAAACTACACCTTTCTTGGCTGCTACCTCAAAGCACATTGTGCGCTGTCTATCTTGCGTGCTGCACAATAACATTTAATATTTAGTATATTTACTGTTATCTACTGCTAGCTAGTTTATTGTGATGGTGCTGTATTTATTTATTTATCCGCCCCCCCCCCCCCCCCTTTTTTTTTTGCACATGTCGAGGTTGCATTTCACTGTGTGTTATACTTGTATAACTATGCATGTGACAAATAAAGAACCTTGAACCTTGAACCTTATTATGTTGCTCTTTTTTGTTTGTTTGTTTTCTCTTCTGTTTTTTTTTCTCCATACAGGTGATCCAGGTGTTTTTTTTGTTTTTTCTTTCTTTCTTCTCCCCTTTCTCACCATCTCTTCTCCCCTCTATTTTTCTTTCTCTCCCCCTCTTTCTTTCATTCTTTCTCCGTCCTATCCCCCAGTCATGTCTGTCCCGACTGTAACAACCGAAAATAAAATAAATACATAATTATAATAAAGGTCAATCAAATGGACCAATATGGCAAGGCTATGATGATCCACTTGGTAAAGTAAATCCGCTTGGCTTCTCTCTTGGCCTTAAGACAACAATTCTGATGGCTAAAGATCCAAATGGGACAGGGGAAAAAAAAACCCAAAACATTATCCTATCCCTCACAGACACTCCCGCAAATCATGGAAGCGCTATCAGAGTATGGTTCTTTATCGGGATATAAGGTCAATGTAAATAAAACACAGGTATTAACTTTAAACTATGAATCACCAGTCGAAATTAAGAATCGTTATAAATGGAAATGGGATGCAGATAGCATTAGGTATTTAGGGGTGGTAATACATCGTGACTTCACCAAAATGTTCAATGCCAACTATGCCCCTCTAAATGAATCTATATAATCGGATATACAAAGATGGAACACTATTCCATTTCTGGACCTACACTCCAGGATTGAATCAATCAGATTAAATATTCTTCCCCGACTGCTGTATTTGTTTCAGTCTTTACCGATTGCCATACCACAAAAACAGTTTGCGGCATGGGATAGAACATTGTCAAAATATATCTGGAACGAAAAAAAGCTAGAGTTAAATATAAAACGCTCCAATTAAAGAGAGAAAAGGGAGGTCGTGGGCTTCCCTGTCTACGAGAATATTATTGTGTAGCTCAGCTAAGACCACTGATTTGTCTCTGTTGTCCAGACTACACCGCTGGATGGAAAGATGTTGAAGGAACAATAGTAAAAGGAATACCAGTTTCAGCTTTAATATCGGACATAAAATTGCAGAATAAAATGCATATGGCAGATAAACCTATACTACAAATAATGATATCTGCTTGGAAAGAAGTAATAAAAATTGGTGGTTTGGAAAATGCCTCTAAGGTTTTAAGATGGTGTGCATATGACTCAGATTTTACTCCAAATCAATATGATAATAGATTCAAAAACTGGATTTCAAAAGGTATAACTAATTATCATTCATTTGTCCATAAGGAAGCATTTCAAAGCTTTGAATCTTTAAGGAGTAAACATGACTTAAGGTCAGATGACACTTTTTTAGATATCTACAGGTCAGAAATTATTTTAATCAAAACTTAAAAGTGAACCTAAACGAATTACAATTTGTAGAAACATTCTTATTACTAACCAAATCTGATGCACAAAGTAAAATTATTTCCAAATTATATAACAGCATCCAGCGGTGTAAAAACGACAGCACTGTGTATATTAAAGCGGTGGGAAAAGGAGGGTAATCTGTCAATTACAGAGAAGTGTTGGGCCCATGCATGCAAGATACAGTGGGCTACCACTAGGTCTAATGTTTGGCGTGAATTTTGCTGGAAAAGCATTATGAGATTTTTCATTACCCCTGCTCAACAAAGATATTGAGGAATTGGTGATAAATGTTGGAGATGTGGGGGAGAAGGAGCTAACCATTTCCACATCTTTTGGGACTGTAAAGTTATTCGCCAGTATTGGTCTCTAATCCATGATCATTTACAAAATGTTTTTTCATTTGTTTTTCCTTTATCTTTTGAGACCATATTATTGTGCAATGTACCAGTGGATAAACTGAATTCCAACGACAGAAGACTCCTGTATATCCTACTGGCCGCAAGTAAAAAGCCTCTTACGAGAAGACGGCTTAAGCCTGAACCACCAACGATGGAAGACTGGATAAATTCTGTACAAGATATCTATACGATGGAAAAAGTGTCATTTTCTCTTAAACTCCAGAGGGATACCTTCTACGGAATATGGTCTAAATGGACAGACTATGTTAAGCCTGTGAGGTGGGATTTTGTATAAGATGTTACAACCCTGAGTATTATGTAAACCTACCTGCCCTGTCGCCTCCTAATTCAAGTCCCCGTTTTTTTTTCCCCTCTTCTTTTTTTTTCTTTTCCCTTTCTTTCTTTCTTTCTTTCTTTCTTTCTTTCTTTCTTTTTTTAAATTATAAGTTAAAAAATGTGACAGCAAAGAAAGTGTAAGGCATACTACTGTTATGTTCAACTGCTGTCTCAATAAAAGAGATAAAAAAAAAACAAAAAAACCCCCCAACAATCAGATAATGCTCAATGAGCAAGCTTGTTGGCAACAGTGGGATGTAAAAACTCCCTTTTAACAGGAAGAAACCTCCAGTAGAACCAGGCTCAGGGAGGGGATGGCTATCTGGCATGCCCGGTTGAGGTTAGGGGAGGAAGACAGGACAAAGTCACGCTGTGGAGAAGAGCAAGAAATGAATAATAACTAATAATTAAATGAAGAGTTGTGTATACCACACAGTAAGTGAAAAAGGTAAGTGAAGAAGAAACACTCAAAGCGGCCAACATCTATTGAAGGGAGAGTACTGAGAGGATTCTGGGTCACTTGATCCAACCCTAGCCATGTGTTTTATCAAAAAGGAAAGTTTTAAGCCCAATCTTAAAAAGAAGAGACATTGTCTTCCTCCTGAATCCAACTGGAAGCTGATTCAGCAAAAGAGGGGCAGGAAAGCTGAAGGCTCTGCATCCTATTCTGCTTTTAAATACTATAGTGGCCACAGATAAGGCTGCAATCAGAGACCAAAGAGCTCTAATAGGGTGATATGGTACTATAAGGTTATTATGATAAGATGGGGCCTGATTACACAAGACTTTGTATGTGAGGAGCAGGATTTTAAATTTGATTCTGCATTTGAAAGGAAAAAATGAAGAAAAGCCAATAGAGGAGAAATATGCTCTCTCTTTCTAGTCCCTGTCAGGACTCTTGCTGCAGCATTTTGGATTAACTGAAGGCTTTTCAGGGAGTTTTTGGGACATCCTGGTAATAATAAATTACAGTAGTCCAGCCTAGAAGTAATAAATGCATGAACTAGTTTTTTTTTAGTGTTTTAAATTTTAGAGACATTACGCAAATGGAAAAAAAAACAGACCTACATGTTTGTTTAATATATCCAGTGTTACTGGAGTCTAAGCCCACTGTTGATTCAGTTGGCTACTTTCAGTCATTGTGCAAATGTACTGTTTATAAGGTGGGAAACCTGCAGTCAGCTGAGACTGAAGAAGTCACTTGGATGTGTGACAAAACGTTTCTCCCACTGACAACTCTACATCCAGATGAACAGAATCAACCTTTTGGGGTTTCAGTTAAGTTCTTTGTCAGTGTCTGCACTTGAGTCCACATTCAATATTCAGCTGGGTCAAGCGATGATTTCTTTAAGTAATTGTGTGTAACTACTGCCAGTTTGAAGGCCTGTGCCCCATTATTAGAAATAGGTTAATCATATTTAAGATTGAAACATTAATTAATGGTAAGACTTCTTTGAGCAGTCTTGTAGGAATGGGGTCTAAAAGACATGTTGATGGTTTGGAGGACATAATTGCTGAAGTTAACCCAGAAAGATGAACTGGAGAAAAAGAGTCTAAATGAATATGGATGGTACTGAAAGTAGCCGTACATAATGTTACGTCCGTGAGACGGTTACAAGTAATTTTTTCTCTAGTTAAAATTTTATTTGTGACAAAGTTCATGAAGTCATTACTAGTTAACATTAAAGGAATGGTTTTACTTAACAGTGCTCTGATTTTTTTGTCAGCCTGGCTACAGTCCTGAAGAGAAACCTAGGGTTGTTCTTATTTTCTTCAATCAGTGATGAATAGTAAGAAGTTCTGGCTTTATGGAGGGCTTTCTTATAAAGCAGCAAACTATTTCTCCAGGCTAAATGATGATCCTCTAAATTTGTGACACGCCATTTCCTCTCCAGCTTACGAGTCATCCGCTTTAGGCTACGTGTTTGAGAATTATACCAGGGAGTCGAGCGCTTTTGAGGCTTTGCTTTTCAGAAGAGTTACAGTATGCAGGGTTGTATGCAGTGAAGTAAAAATATAACTGCTGTGTACTGTGTTGACACAAGGCATTGAAGAAGGTAACAATGGATTCATTATATCCTTAAACTTACTTTTAGAAAGACACCTACTGTGATTAAATTTATTCACCACTGCTATATAATCTATTATCATAAATTTAAGTGTTATTAACAAATGATCAGAGATTTTTCAGGAAATACTGCTAAACGTTCAGTTCCTATGCCATATATCCGAACTCTAGATTGACACTCAAAACTCTAGAATCCAACTTTAGATCTGATATAAGCTGTGTCCAAAGGCTGCATCCTCCTGAGGAGCCGGCCTATCCTTATTTATCCTAAGCTGCTGCATATTATTTTCAGGTTGACCTTTCTGCCTAATTACTGGACACAAGGCCTTTTTTCCTTTCTCCGTGTCCACCATCACATACAACTAAGTATAAGCTTTTTCCTTTGCCTTTCCTGTCCCCCTGTTGCAATGCATTCACCCTCCCTATACTCCCATCTTCTTCCTTCATCTTAACTTTCCCATTTTACCTTGCTAATGACTTCCTTTGAATTCTTCCCTTTACTTTATCATTCCACCACCACATCTCTGTTTTCTTTCTTCTGTCCAGAGGATACACCAAGCATCTTCTTGACAGTTTAACTCAGCTTTACAACTTTACTTTCCCAGTTGTCTGGTAGCCTCCTATCGTCTGCATATGATGTAGCTCACAAGTTCCTGTTCCTTTCAACTATACAGTGGCTTGCAAAAGTATTCAGCCCCCTTGAACTTTTCCACATTTTGTCACATTACAGCCACAAACATGAATCAGTTTTATTTGAATTCCACGTGAAAGACCAATACAAAGTGGTGTACATGTGAGAAGCGGAACGAAAATCATACATGATTCCAAACATTTTTTACAAATAAATAACTGAAAAGTGGGGTGTGCGTAATTATTCAGCCCCCTGAGTCAATACTTTGTAGAACCACCTTTTGCTGCAATTACAGCTGCCAGTCTTTTAGGGTATGTCTCTACCAGCTTTGCACATCTACAGACTGAAATCCTTGCCCATTCTTCTTTGCAAAACAGCTCCAGCTCAGTCAGATTAGATGGACAGCGTTTGTGAACAGCAGTTTTCAGATCTTGCCACAGATTCTCGATTGGATTTAGATCTGGACTTTGACTGGGCCTTTCCAACACATGGATATGTTTTGTTTTAAACCATTCCATTGTTGCCCTGGCTTTATGTTTAGGGTCGTTGTCCTGCTGGAAGGTGAACCTCCGCCCCAATCTCAAGTCTTTTGCAGACTCCAAGAGGTTTTCCTCCTAGATTGCCCTGTATTTGACTCCATCCATCTTCCCATCAACTCTGACCAGCTTCCCTGTCCCTGCTGAAGAGAAGCACCCCCAGAGCATGATGCTGCCACCACCATATTTGACAGTGGGGATGGTGTGTTCAGAGTGATGTGCAGTGTTAGTTTTCCACCACACATAGCGTTTTGCATTTTGGCCAAAAAGTTCCATTTTGGTCTCATCTGACCAGAGCACCTTCTTCCACATGTTTGCTGTGTCCCCCACATGGCTTGTGGCAAACTGCAAACAGGACTTCTTATGGTTTTCTGTTAACAATGGCTTTCTACTTGCCACTCTTCCATAAAGGCCAACTTTGCGCTGTGCACGACTAATAGTTGTCCTATGGACAGATTCCCCCACCTGAGCTGTAGATCTCTGCAGCTCATCCAGAGTCACCATGGGCCTCTTGGCTGCATTTCTGATCAGCGCTCTCCTTGTTCGGCCTGTGAGTTTAGGTGGACGGCCTTGTCTTGGTAGGTTTACAGTTGTTCCATACTCCTTCCATTTCTGAATGATCACTTGAACAGTGCTCCGTGGGATGTTCAAGGCTTGGGAAATCTTTTTGTAGCCTAAGCCTGTGTAGCCAAGTACAGGATAGGGTAGGGCAAGTTAAAGTAAGATGGAGAGAATGGGCCAATAGCTAAATTCGTAGGAGGGATAAAGTGAGTTGCGTGGAGAAGAATGACTGGAGCCACAGGTAAAGTTGCTTTGAATTGTATTGAACTATTTAGCAACAATTTAACAGCATTTCATAAACAGGAATGAAAACATAAAATAAAATACAATGACAGCAATAACAATAATAACCAGAATCCTATCTGAGCTCAGATATGTCAGTCTTGCCGGCTTAATAGTCAGTGTTCAGTCAAGTCAAATCCAAAAGGTCAAAAGTCTGTGATTGGTGCAATTTTGTCCTACCACACTGTTGCAATTGTTTGTGAGAGCAACCTGCCCTTCTGGGCCAACTCGGAATAGCTGTGGTTCGGTTCAAAGGGAAAGGCTCGCCATCTTCCTCATCAGGAAGAAATCCAGGTCTTACGATCCCACAAAGAAAAACCTAGCCTGTAAACAACAGGGCTAATACTAATTCAGTTCACACACTATAGTGATGTGCATGGCCATATGAGTAAATAATGCAAGTGCTTTAACAAAAACAAGCACAAAACATTAAGTTTAATTTCTAATCAGTCTATACAGTGCATCTTAATTATGAATGCAATCTTTAAATCACAATCAGCTTATTCTATCATCAAGGTGCACATTTCTATCAGAAATCAGAAATAAACCATGAACTATGGTAGATTATTTTTTACAGTACTGACCCTTTAACTGAATTACAGGAGCATTTCTTTGCACTACATAGCAATGAAGCAATATGTTAATTACACTCAATGTACAAAATAAAATTACCAAAAAAATATAGAAAAGCCCACAGGCTGTAGTTTTACAGTATGTGGTAATGTATCAGCACAGGAAGAATACGCAGAGACATCTATACAGTGCCGCTTGAGCATCAAATGTAACAAAAAAAAGTAGATTAATGACCTTTAAGATCAAAATTAACTTATCCCATTATCTTATTTTAGTGCATTTAATATTCAACAAGTGTCATACATCTTTTTCACTATGTAACACCATTTAGTGGGAATACAGCAGGCAAATTATTCTTCAACCTGCCAGTCAGATTGCATTACTTCAAATCAGCAGTTTCTAATCACTATCAAAACATATAGTACAAATAAAGTATTAATACTGTGTCAGCCAAATATGTATAAATAGAACAGGCTGAGAGTTTATTAATTGACTCATTAGTATTCAGTCTGTCAAGGTGGTAAAAGTAACAGGGACCTTACAGAAAACCAGCTGCAATTTACCATATTTCAGGAACTGCAAACAAAATAAATATGATATTAAAAAACTAAATGTAAAAAGTTAAAAAAGTTATGTTATGAGCATGCAGTGGAGCTGATTGAGGCCTTGGAAGCATTAACATGTTTCCATATCATTGTTTTTTCGTGACATTAGACCATTACACTTAACGGTATGCAAATAAGCAGTTAACAAAGTCGGTGTTCATTCAAATTAAGCAGGGTCATGCAGACTGTGTGTACATAGGACATCAAACACCTTGATACGGCACGCTTGTTAGGTGGAAAATACATCTCGGCAAAATAAGAATTGTGAAGGACTTAGTAAAACATTCAGAATTTTCCATGATGCTATTATATCGTTTGAAGGAGGGCTGGCTAAAGTAATAGAAAAATATACTAGTCAAAGTCAGAATATTTTGCCACGACAGTTTTGTCTAAATTTTCTACACATTATGCAAGCCAAATGTGTCATGGTCCTGAGTCTGACGACTCAGTGTTTTATGTTTCTTTATAATATTCTGTGTTCTTGTTTATTCTGTGGTTTTGGTTATCTTGGGTTTTTTAAACAGAAGAGTACAAAACTCTTCTGTTTCACGTTTCATGTTCCTATGTTCTGTGTCCCCCAGTCTGTGTTTAGTTTGGATGTTGTGTCGTTATGTGTATGTAACCCACCTAAAATTTGCCTCATGAAAATGAACTGCTGTTCCCAAAGAATGTCAGTAGGTGGCACTATGAGATTGTTTAGTGCTTGTGAACTTGAGTTGATGTAGAGAAGGAGAATAGCGCTAAGGCTACGTATGCTGGTCGGAGCTACTCACTGGCCGTTTCTCAATTCTCAAGTACGCGAGTACGTACTCGCGTTCTCGGCGAGTACGTACTGGCCGAGAACGCACGGGAGTACGGACTCGCCGAGAACGCGAGCACGGTCTCGCGATTTGTACAATTGGAACACCAGCGTACGTGATGATGTCACAGGTCCGGAGTTTTTACTGCCGTCCCCTCTTAATTTAACTGTGAGTAACATGTTATGAAGCTCAACTTTAATCACAGCCAAACCGGTTTACTCAGGGACAAATAAAACACTGAAATAAACCAAACATTAACATTTAGAAGTGATCTAAGTGACTTATATATCATTTTTAACCTCAGTAGTGAAACCTCTATTAATAAAAATAGTGTACATGTACATACGTGTACATACCTTAATAAAAACAAGCAGGTGAGATGTTAGAACACTTTTATTTTTATTTTAGTGGACATTTAATACAATAGACAGCTGCTGGGGTTTCTTTAACCTGAGTAGCGAAAAGACCGCGGGCGGGGGTGGGGGGAGGGTGGGGGGTTGAAAACGATGTGCCGGGAGTCCGCTGTTCTGGACGAAATGCATTCTGGGATATTTAGCTGTACCAAGTCCACACCGATGCATGCTCGATAAAACGGGCGGAGCGAGAACACATCCGGGACTTTTTCGCGTTCTCGGCTTGATGCGTACTTCGAATTGGAACAGTACTTGGTCTCCGACTGATGACGTATCACGAGTACACGAGAACGCAAGTACGCACAAGTACGCATATTGAGAAACGCCCACTGAGTTTTCTTTAATCCTTGTTCAACAAAAAGGTTATGTGTGAAGACACAAATTGGATTTTACTCTTCCGCTTGTTGGGAAACGCGGACACTTTTTGTTGATGCCGATGTACCTCTGTTTTTGTGATTTTTGTTCATTTCCGGTGAGTTGACTAACTGCGCTAGCATAGCAAGCTAATCGTTAGCTAATCATTAGCTTAGTATAATGTAAATTTCATGTGTTCCATTTAAGTGCTGTCTTATCTTTTTATTTCTTCACTTGTGAATGTTTTAAACCAATCGGAAATATTTCTTTGGAAGCTAGTAGGTAAGTTTCATTTATTGTAATGAGATGATAAATATGAGCAGTCTTTGGCTAAATAGAACTGCGACCACGTTTTGCACTTTCCTCGTGCATCAGTAATGTGCATTCTCTCTGATGTGACTGCTGTTCACAAAATATGAAATTTGAGTTAAATTTGTATGATGTGGAAATTGTTTTAAGGTTCTTTGATGAATTTTATTGTCGATTGCATTAAGTCGTTATGCACAAAGAGTGAGAGGCATTTGATCACTAGTGTTGATTAAGTTGTTATATGATATTCATGTAAAATATGTTCACTGCCCTGTGCAGGTTGGTTTTTTTGTTGGAGTCTAAAATTGCGAGCCAGGATTCCGGATCCCCAGCTGCAATGCAGGAAGGTTTCCAGCCTACTTAGAAGTGACAACTACGTTACTTCTTGACAGATAAGCATATGAGATCTCAGAACAATACACTACCCGGGTAGTACTACTAACATTAACACTATACACATACACTCACATACCTGAACTGAAAAGACTGAAAAGAACTCTGAAAACTGAACTCTGAACTCTAAAACTGAATACACGGACTGACAAATATGGACTATTGGAACTGTTGTGAACTGTTGAATGACTGTTTTGGTTTTGTTTTGAATAAATGTTGACTGTTCTTTTAGCTGTGTGTCATTCGCTCCTTAGTCGATTCCTAGAGAACATAAGCCCCAGATCCTAACTTTCTCTACATTCAGTAGTGGTAAAGTATCGTGTGTTACATGTATGTGTTTCCTGTTTTATTGTGAAGGTCTGCATCTTATGTGAGTGTTTTCGGTTTGCCTCCCTGGTCTCGTCATGTTAATCACTAGTGATGTGCGATACCACTGATTTCCTTTCCGATCCGATACCAAGTAATATTCAGGGTGGTATTGACGATACTGATCCGATACCGATACTTTGTACAAAAACTTGTTCTTATCACTTAATAATGCAGAGTTCATCATATAGAAATAAAAAAACTGAAGTTGTGCGCTATTTGAACACCTTGCCTGCCTGCAGCACTAAAGGACTCCGTGAGAGACGTCTGTCTGCCCTAGCAGCACCTGTCCCTGTCCTCCTCTTCAGTTCGTCTCAACATAGGCTCGTCATATTCTGTGATATGATTTACTCTGAGGTGTTTGACAAGGTTAGTGATATTGCCACAACCATACATGCCAACCCTCCCGATTTTTCCGGGAGAATCCTGAATTTCAGTGCCCCTCCCGAAAATCTCCCGCGGAGCCACCATTCTCCCGAATTTCTCCCGATTTTCCACCCGGACAACAAAATTGAAAAACCATATCACAGAATTCATAGCGTGGCCCAGCCAATTCCAGTTTCCGACAATGGCGGCAGATACTTAGTTTTAATATTACTCTTATTTCTCTTTCTGGGTCGCAAAAAACTTTTAACATATTTTCAGGTGAGAATGTAGCTGTGTAAACTTCAAATATCTGAGCCGATCGACACATCGTTTTCAAACCCCCGCGGTCTTTCACTACTCGGGTTAAACATAATATATAAGTCACTTTGATAACTTAAAAATGTTATTGTTTGGCTTTTTCAGTGTTTTATTTGTTTGTGAGTAAATCGGTTTGGCTGAGATTAAAGTTATTAGATTAGATTAAATTAAATTTAACTTTATTAATCCCTCGGGAGGGTTCCTCCGGGGTTTTCACACAGCTGAATAAACGTCAAATAGAAAACTGATTAAACAGAAGTGTGAGACGGTCGAGAGTTTACGCCAGCGCCCGGTTATATTTTAGATAGCAAGGAGCAGACAGCAGAGTTTCACTCCACCAAGGGAGCCTGTGACGTACTACCCGGCTTTCTTTAGACCGCGAAGGCCGGGTCCTCAGGTGGAAGCAGCCTCTGAATTTGGACACCCCCGCTGTTTCCGAGTCGGCCAATAATAACGGTGACATTTAACGTATTTTATCCGATAAATAAACACTGTAAAATGTATTTATCCCCCCCCCCCCCCCCCCCCAACAGCCCTTTTGAATGTCTCCCTAATTCTGAGGTCTCAAGGTTGTCAAGTATGGCCACAACACCTCACTCTTGGAGCACTTTTTTGCCACATGTATCGCAAACCACGTCTCAGCTGTTTGTGGAGGCAAAATACGTCCGCACAATTACGCTCAGCCATTTTTGTGTGTGCGCACGCCAAGGGGCTGCGAGACATTTATACAGCCGTATTTCGCACATGACTATAAAAGGCGGAAGAGGAAGTAGTTCCTTTGAATGTAGACAATCCGAATGTTATAGTTTCTTTCCACTGTGTTCCTGTTAATGATAAACTACAAATTTACCCTAAATTACTAAAATATCGATATTTTAATGTGAGAATCGATTCTAGAACATAAATGATTGGTATCGGAGGAATCGATATTTCAGGATCGATCCGCACATCACTATTAATCACTCCCAGCTGTGTGCTCCACCTGTGTGCTATCTCCCTGTGTTTCTCTGAGTGTATTTAAGTCGTGTCTTCTGTCTTAGTGGTTGGTGGTTCGTATGTGTTGTTCCCCTCGGTCTCCCTGCGTCTCTCCTTCCGTCTCTCCTTCCGTCTCTCTGTGTATTTCCTCGTACCTCCCTGCATCTTGCTGACTCTTGGTGGCGCTGTCACTTGGTGTTCGCTCGCTTTGTGGTAGAGTATCACTTCCTGTTCCTGCTCAAACACAGTGGTGTTTCTGAATAGCTTTTCTGCTTAGCAATTTAATTAAAAACTTTTAGATACATTCCTTTTTCATAGTAGAATCTTCATGTGCTTCATCTGAAGCACCCTTTCTGTGTACTCACTACCTAATTTATAGCCAAAGTATTCACTCACTGTCTCTGTACTGTTTCGCTAGCTTAGCTTAGCTCGTAGCCGACTCGTTAGCACCATGGCTACTTCACCTGTCCCTCCTGCACTTTCTTGCTCATTGTGTCAGATGTTTAGCTACTCCGCGGCCTCCTTTAGCAGTAATGATACCTGTAACAAATGTAGCATATTTGCAGCTCTGGAGGCCAGGATTACTGAATTGGAGACTCGGCTTCGCACCCTTTATTCACCCGTAGCTAGCCAGGCTCCTGTAGCTGGTGCAGCCGAAGATAGCGTAGGCCCCGCTAGCTGTTCCCCGGCAGACCCCAAGCAGCTGGGGAAAGAGGGCGGCTGGGTGACGGTGAGGAGGAAGCATAGTCCTAAACCGAAGCCCCAGGTACACCACCAACCTGTTCATGTGTCTAACCGTTTTTCCCCACTCGGCGACACACCCGCCGGGGGTCAAACTCTGGTAATTGGTGATTCTGTTCTCAGACATGTGAAGCTAGAGACACCGGCAACCATAGTCAGTTGTCTTCCAGGGGAAGACAATTGACTAAAAACTAAAAACCAGCAATAAACAACTTAAACATAAAAAATCACAAAGAAAGAACAATACAGTATCCACATCTGAACCAAAGAGTCAAACAGTGAAATGTGGATTATTAAATATTAGGTCGCTCTCCTCCAAGTCTCTGTTAGTACATGACTTAATAATTGATCAACAAATCGATTTACTCTGCCTTACAGAAACCTGGTTGCAGCTGGGTGATTATGTTAGTTTAAATGAATCAACACCCCCGAGTCATTCTAACTACCAGAAATCTCGAGGCACAGGCGAGGGGGTGGTGTGGCAGCAATTTTTCACACCGGCCTATTAATTAACGAAAGACCAAGAGAGACTTTTAATTAATTTGAAAGCCTGATGCTTAGCCTTGTTCACCCCAGCTGTAAAACTCAGAAACCAGTCTTACTTGTTATCATCTATCGTCCACCTGGGCCTTACACAGAGTTTCTCTCTGATTTCTCAGACTTTTTATCTGATTTAGTGCTCAGCTCAGATAAAATAATTATTGTGGGTGATTTTAACATCCATGTAGATGCTAAAACTGACAGCCTCAACATGGCATTTAATCTGTTATTAGACTCAATTGGCTTCTCTCAAAATGTAAAAGAACCCACCCACCACTTTAATCACACTCTAGATCTTGTTTTAACATATGGCATAGAAACTGAACATTTAACAGTGTTTCCTGAAAACCCTCTGCTGTCTGATCATTTTCTGATAACAGTTACATTTACAATAATTGATTACACAGCAGTGGAGAGTGGACTTTATCAAAGTAGATGTCTTTCTGAAAGTGCTGTAACTAAGTTTAAGAATATAATCCACCCACTGTTATCATCTTCAATGGCCTGTACCAACATAGAGCAGAGCAGCTATCTGAACGCTACCCCAACAGAGGTCGATTATCTTGTTAATAATTTTACTTCCTCACTACGTATGACTCTGGATATTGTAGCTCCTGTGAAAACTAAGGCCTCAAATCAGAAGTACCTGACTCCGTGGTATAATTCTCAAACACGTAGCCTAAAGCAGATAACCCGTAAGCTGGAGAGGAAATGGCGTGTCACAAATTTAGAAGATCATCATTTAGCCTGGAGAAATAGTTTGCTGCTTTATAAGAAAGCCCTCCGCAAAGCCAGAACATCTTACTATTCGTCACTGATTGAAGAAAATAAGAACAACCCCAGGTTTCTCTTCAGCACTGTAGCCAGGCTGACAAACAGTCAGAGCTCTGTCGAGCCAACCATCCCTTTAACGCTAACTAGTAATGACTTCATGAACTTCTTTACAAATAAAATTTTTATCATTAGAGAAAAAATTACCAATAATCATCCCACAGATGTAACATTATCTACAGCTACTTTTAGTACCATCAATGTTAAGTTAGACTCTTTTTCTCCAATTGATCTTTCTGAGTTAACTTCAATAATTACTTCCTCCAAACCATCAACGTGTCTTTTAGACCCCATTCCTACAAAACTGCTCAAAGAAGTCCTGCCATTAATTAATTCTTCAATCTTAAATATGATCAACCTATCTCTTATAATCGGCTATGTACCGCAGGCCTTCAAGGTGGCTGTAGTTAAACCTTTACTCAAAAAGCCATCTCTAGACCCAGCAGTCTTAGCTAATTATAGGCCAATCTCCAACCTTCCTTTCATATCAAAAATCCTTGAAAGAGTAGTTGTCAAACAGCTAACAGATTATCTGCAGAGGAATGGCTTATTTGAAGAGTTTCAGTCAGGTTTCAGAGCTCATCACAGTACAGAAACAGCTTTAGTGAAGGTTACAAATGATCTTCTTATGGCCTCTTGCAGTGGACTCATCTCTGTGCTTGTCCTGCTAGACCTTAGTGCTGCGTTCGATACTGTTGACCATCCTATTAGAGCGATTAGAACATGCTGTAGGTATTAAAGGTACTGCACTGCAGTGGTTTGTATCATATCTATCTAATAGACTCCAATTTGTACATGTAAATGGAGAGTCCTCTTCACCCACTAAGGTCAGTTATGGTGTTCCACAGGGTTCAGTGCTAGGACCAATTCTATTTACATTATACATGCTTCCCTTAGGCAGTATCATTAGAAGACATAGCATAAATTTTCACTGCTATGCAGATGACACGCAGCTCTATCTATCCATGAAGCCAGGTAACACACACCAATTAGTTAAACTGCAGGAATGCCTTAAAGACATAAAGACCTGGATGGCCGCTAACTTTCTGCTTCTTAATTCAGATAAAACTGAGGTTATTGTACTCGGCCCTGAAAATCTTAGAAATATGGTATCTAACCAGATTCTTACTCTGGATGGCATTACCTTGGCCTCCAGTAATGCTGTGAGGAACCTTGGAGTCATTTTTGACCAGGACATGTCCTTCAACGCACATATTAAACAAATATGTAAGACTGCTTTCTTCCATTCGCGCAACATCTCTCAAGTTAGAAATATCCTGTCTAAGAGTGACGCTGAGAAACTAGTTCATGTATGTATTACTTCCAGGCTGGACTACTGTAATTCATTATTATCAGGATGTCCTAAAAACTCGCTGAAAAGTCTTCAGCTGATCCAAAATGCTGCAGCAAGAGTACTGACAGGGACTAGAAAGAGAGAGCATATTTCTCCTGTTTTGGCTTCCCTTCATTGGCTTCCTGTTAAATCCAGAATTGAATTCAAAATCCTGCTCCTCACATACAAGGTCTTAAATAATCAGGCCCCATCTTATCTTAATGACCTTGTAGTACCATATCACCCTATTAGAGCACTTCGCTCTCACACTGCAGGCCTACTTGTTGTTCCTAGAGTATTTAAAAGTAGAATGGGAGGGAGAGCCTTCAGTTTTCAGGCCCCTCTTCTGTGGAACCAGCTTCCAGTTTGGATTCGGGAGACAGACACTATCTCTACTTTCAAGATTAGGCTTAAAACTTTCCTTTTTGCTAAAGCATATAGTTAGGGCTGGACCAGGTGACCCTGAATCCTCCCTTAGTTATGCTGCAATAGACGTAGGCTGCCGGGGATTCCCATGATGCATTGAGTTTTTCCTTTCCAGTCACCTTTCTCACTCACTATGTGTTGATAGACCTCTCTGCATTGAATCATATCTGTTATTAATCTCTGTCTCTCTTCCACAGCATGTCTTTATCCTGTTTTCCTTCTTTCACCCCAACCGGTCGCAGCAGATGGCCGCCCCTCCCTGATCCTGGTTCTGCTGGAGGTTTCTTCCTGTTAAAAGGGAGTTTTTCCTTCCCACTGTCGCCAAAGTGCTTGCTCATAGGGGGTCATATGATTGTTGGGTTTTTCTCTGTATTTATTATTGTGCGATCTACTGTACAATATAAAGCGCCTTGAGGCGACTTTTGTTGTGATTTGGCGCTATATAAATAAAATAGAATTGAATTGAATTGAATCTTAGTTTCTGGTTAGTTCTGTTAGTTTTTCCAGTTTAGGTTTTCTTAGTTCATGCTCACCTTCCCCATTTCTGTTTGTATCCACTGTCGTTCAATAAATACTCACCTGCACCAGAGCTGCTGCATTTCGGGTCCTATCTACAACTCCACACGTCTGCCACACCGGACGTGACAAAATGTCACCAAAGGCAAGATCATTTTCATTTTGAAGCATAATGTAATAGCACTTTGTCTTCTAGATTAAAAAGGAATTTTAATAAAATTTGGTCCCATTTTTATCCATTCCTCCATCCATTCTTGTCCCCTTGTCAGGGCTGCAGGGTGGGGGGTGTCGATATAACACAGTTTTGCAATATTTTGCATGGTGATAATGTATCTATACATCGACACCAAATATTCATATTTTATTTTATTTATTTACGTGAATATTGATATACCATTAGCCAAAAAAACCTTCATTAAAATGGCATAAAAAATTATCCAACACTTCTCTTGTCAAAGCTACCTCATTAGCAAGCAAAAGCCTAAACATGTTCAAAAATAGGACACCAACCTCCTTATCTATAACAAAAAAAGGAAAAAAATCTGCCTGGTGATGTTGCCAGCAGTCAGAATGAGTCTTTGCTAATGAGAATAACTTGTGTTGACTTGATTTAACTGACTGGCTGGTCTTACTTTTTATTACATACATAGAATGGAAGGTTCCTGAGCACAAATGTAAAAATTAAATGTGAATTTCTGTGATATGAGCATTTTTGCCTATGTAGACAAAAATGTGTGATTTTTAAGGATATGTCACATTTCTTTGCTGTATTATGAGAAAGAGTTTTCATTTAATTCCTAACTTGACTCTATTCAGTTGCAGACTGATCCAATCTTATGGCATTTATGGCAGGCTTTAGGGATGTTGGTGTGCTTCACAATCTAATTTTGTAACTCATTATTTATATTATATATATATATTCATGATTTATATATATAAATAGCCAGGTCTGAATCCAATCCAAGCCTCGTGTTTACCAGCATTTAAAAAAAGCAACATGAAAGTTTTCTTTCCCTTTGAAGATACAGAAGAGGTAACACCAAACTGCAGGGAATGTTGAAGTTGCCTACAGTCATTTGCACCATACACTTGACAGAGCTTCCCATCAGGGGTGACAGAACACTGGAAATAAAAAGGACTGAAAACCACAACAGGTTCAGCCAAAGTACTGCTGTGATGGTGTGAAAAGCTCTCATCTTTAACCTGCTCCTTTTGCTTACCTTCTTCCGTTGGACCTGGACGAATTAGAACACAGAGAACAGAAAGGCTGCAGAAAGATATGATTACAAAATGCATGGTACAATGATGTTGCTGAGATTTGGTTCATTTTTATAGAGGAGCACCAATCCAAAGCAGAACAGCCAAGCACATCCAGCGCTGAGGTTTCTGATCCTAACTCTACGGGCATTTCTTAGTCCTCTGTAGGTGATGGGGTGAACAACAGCCAGGTATCTCTCTACACAGGTCAGGATATGGAAAACAGAACCTCCGTATAAAGAGGTGAAAGAGACAAGCGATCCTATTTGTAGCACTGGTAAGTGATTAGTGGATGAGCCATAAATATATGCAATGAAGCCCAAGACCCCAGTCAGCTCCATTACAGCCATGTGGAAGGTGAAGATGTCAGAGTGGCTTGTTGTCTTAAAGGAGCGCTGCTGCTTCCAGGTAGAGGACGAGGATGGAGACAGGGATGAGAAGTATGAACCTCAATGTAACACCAGCAATGTAGACGGAAGAGCTTACTGTAGAGCACAAGTAGTTCAGAAGATCACTGGAGGTGGACGAAGAGTTTGTTGACATCTCTCCTGTATATAATGTTTACCTTTAGAGTTAAAAAAAGGAAACAAACAAAAATATTAATAATGATAAAGAAGGAAATAAGTGGAGAGCATGAGGAGAGAAAGGGAAAGAGTGAGATCGAAACGTAGTTACTGTATGTATAATTTTAACCTTCTAATGCCTTGTGCTTTAGGATAACCATTGGCAATCTTTGCACTTCAAAGTAAGGAAACTAGTGTGTAATTCTATAAAAAAATCAAAGAGGACTCCAATCTATCCGTCCAAATTATTTTGACACAAATGGTTAGAAGATGAGCCTCATATTAAAATGCAAAAAGAGAAGTCCTTTTATATGGCCCATTCAACATAGGGTGTCCAAGCCTATCATACTTGAAATCTTCCTTTGTCATTCAACGCACTAGTTCATTTTTCTTTGTGATATGCCGTCCTAACTTTAATCACCAAAAAGCACACTAACATTTATAGCTAAGATTTAAATAAAAAAATTGAATTCTAACATTCATAAACAATGCCCACCTCGTTGGTGGATTTGTTTTTAATTCCACGTCTCCAAACTCTTGACTGCTGTTCACTGATGCTTCTGCTTGGATTAACAACCGTCATGTATCACACAGCAGAAAGAGCGTGTGAGGATTTTGCATAATGTAAGAGGATTTTGTAGGACTCTATTACTGTACACTATAGCAGGCAAATTATCCTGCATTATCTGTGTACTGTGTACTGTGACTGCAGTATTGCTACAGTGGACATTTGCAGTTTCTAACTATATATTTTTATGCAGTAAAAACATTCACCCAAACATTCTCTGGATGTTGGCTGCCTTTTAATCTGTTCTATGTAAAGATGTGTTTTTATATCCAGACATGCTTTTACTGCATTAGTGGCGAGCCTAAGAGTACATCTTACACCTCACAATGCTGTGATTGCTTTCATTATTTCAACCATCTGCTAGTAGTACTCATGAGCAATGATGAGTGGTCATGGTGGTTTGAATATTAATGATCAAATGAAACTGAGGTCATTGTTAGGCTTATGGTTCATTTGGCTATGATACCAGTTTTGGTCATTTTGCAACTGTGCTGTTTATAAGGCTAAGGAAACATGATGTTTGCTGAAACTGAAGAATTCAAAAAACCAACAATTTCACACTTGCATAGTTTTAAAATAGTTTACTTTCTGGTGGTTTGCAGGGTTGCTCATAAAGACCAGGTTGAATGCTACTGACTGTTAATTTTCTCCAACTTGTCAGCACACTTAGTAAGATAGTTATTTACAGGGTTAGTTAGTCAGTTAGCCAGCCAGTCAGTTATTTTGTTAGTTAGTTATAGATGCAACAACTAAGTAACTAACCAAATAATTAAATAAATACTACAGTACTAGATTGGACATGTATTTTGCGGGACATGTAGCTGTTGTTGCATTTGGAATGTTCCTTTGGCAGCACAACATTTCTGAACCAGAGTATTGAAATGAATCACAAGCAGGATATAGTAACATTAGCGGAAGACAACTTGAGTAAGCAGACATGACTGTCAGCACCTATAAGAAGAAAAACAAACAAATAGCACCTGGAACAGAAGAATTAGAAATAACATAGATACATGAGAGGGCGGGGGATTCTCTGGCTGGCTGGAGCGGCATCTAATAACCAGCTTGCAAAATAAAACTCCATAAAAGCAAACCAACAAAGTAGGGCTGTCAATGTTAACGCCGTCATCACGATTAATGCCATTAAAAATTTTAACGCAATGAGTCCATCTGGAGTGCAAAATGACTTAAAATCCCTGAAATGTCTCTGTCAATGCATTTCAGGCAGTTTGTCCATTCTGCGCTCCAGATGGGTTAATTGCGTTAAAAATTTTAATTGCGTTAACGTTGACAGCCCTACAACAAACACGAAAATTGAAGACATTATGATATAGACTTATAATTTACACCAATGTGTTTTCTAAATTCTATCACACGCAAAAGTGAGGGTGAGGGCCCTCAGTGCGCCTGCTTGTTGCTGCTGCTCACACCAACCTGTCGAAAGGGGAGGGGGCGGGCTGCTTCCAAATAGAGCACATTTCATTCATAATGTTGCCAATCTATGCCCATTATGTATTAACCCTTTAAAACCGGTCGGAGCGGGCACGCTCCATTTTGCGTAACTATTTTTAAATCCCGGTAGCTCTGCAACCACGTAAGCTAGAGCAATAATTTTTTTTGCATATGAAACCGGAGGAATTGTGCTTACATCTTATGCCATCAGCTTGCCCTAGGTCACGGTTTCTTTCCACATATAGCTTTGCAAAAACTGCATAAAAAGCGCTTGCAGCAACAAAAACATAATATTCCAGAAACACGCTTTGCCGATCCGATCAGCTGTTCATAACACTTCCTAAGTTGGAATAGATGTCAGCGCGAACTTTCGCATGTCCGCCATTTCCTGCCCGAAACCGGAAGTGACGTCGTTTTCGCGGAAATGTAGTTTTTGTTATTATCAGGGCCTCAGAGCCTATACTGGTGTTTTTAAAAGTTATCTTTGACTTCATGCTTTTCTGAATAGTTTCTGGGATGCTTAGGACTCATATTGCACTGCTGGAAATAGTTTATTTTGATGCATATGCTGCTTTTTTGCAAATTTGCACTATAATATTTATTTTCATTTTTCCTGCAGTATATAAAAATTGGTGTATTTCAAAAATAAAACTATGAAGACACTCAAAATAAATTTCCTGTGGTGGGAAACTATTTTGTGCAACTTTTTTGTATTTACAGTTTTGAGGGATAAGCCTCTTAAATTTTTGTAAATAGAAATATATGTTAAAAAATCAAAAACGATTTTCAATTTTTTTGTAGTTTATTGCACTTTTTTGCAATTTATGTAATTACTATGCACTTAATGCATACATATTATTAAAATTTAGGCTGTAGTGGTTGTATTGATGTATAGCAACTTGAAATGCTCCCAAAAATGGCACTACAGCATGTAAAAATATAATTGAGCTCTGGCGGACTTGGTTCTATGGTAGGTCTTAAAGGGTTAATTATTTTTCTTGTGTTGTGTAAAATCCCAGAAAAAAAACTTGTACAAACCGAATCTGTGCATTAAGGTGTAGGTCTATTAGTTCATGTTGTGGGGTTGGGTGTTGTTACTGGAGGGCAAAATTACTGATGGAAGGTGGACAAGAAAAGGTCAAAGCCAGGTCCTCAGTTTAGAAAAAAAGAGAAAAGAAGAGGAGAAACGGGCAAAAGATACAGGTAAGCAGATGTGTCTTTGAATAATGGCAGGTGATGTATCCTGAAACAAGATAACATTTACTAGTAGGGATTGGAAAAACTTCTGTTTACCTTTGTTAGCCACTTGGCTATGATAGTGAACAGTAGACAGACAGTAGACACTGACCTGGCTTATTGAAATTTTTGCACTGTGTTCAGCACAACATTAATTAGCCATTAATTGGAAGAGCTGTATTGTTGATAGTCCGCTATTCTCAATGAATGAAGGATTATAGGATTGTTCATTACTTTCACAAGACTGTGTCTTTTTAATAAGCACCAGATAACTTGTGTATAAATTGAGTTAACAAATCTATTTCACACAGTGATATATTTATTAAATTACAATATGTTTCTGTATTCAACCTTTACTAGGTTGAATACTTGTCATGTACAGTACATACACACAGGAAATGTATCAATATTTCAAACAATAACTCAAAGGACATGAAATTAATTAAATAAATGACATGTGAGCTACTAGTCAGCCAGTGACATTAACAGCTTCAACAGTGTGACAATGTTAATCTCAAATGACATAATCATGAAAATCAGACACTTTGGAGGATAACAAAACATTGCATTATCAACCCCGCATTTATACTATTTACACAAGTCAGAAGCACAAAATATCTAACAGCTAAAATGAGTAAAGGAATGGAATTAATATAATTGCAAATATTATCTCTAGGTTTATACAATCAAACCTGTATAGCCGATTAAGTACTTAAGACAAAAATATGAATTAATAAAAGGAGAATTAATCAGTGCATGATAATAATTAACAAGAAATACAATCTATACAATAAATGATGACTTCAAAACCTTTTAAGTTGTATTGTCATTGGACTCCAAATGAATCACTAATTTATTTATGTTCTTTTCCTCTTAGTGGAACATTTAAATCAAAAATAAGCTCACGTTGCAGTGAATTATTCTTTCAGTCCCCTAAATTATGAAGCCTGCTAACAGCCAGTAATCCTCCTGTGCCTAACTGAGAAGTCATGCTTTCCACCTCATATATTTAGTATATTTAGAAAAACAAAGGAGATCATGCATAAATAAAACAAAATGTTATTGGAAAAAAATAATTCATTTTTCACTCATTGTTAAAAGAGCAACTTCGGAGTCTTCCTGCCCTGTGCAGATACAGCAGAGGTAAAACCAAACAGCTGGGCAGGTTGAACCAGCCTGCACAAACTCCCACTGCATTCTTGACACTGTTTCTCACCTGAGGGGACCAAGACACAGCATTGGAAACAAGGAGTCCAGCAAATGAAAACCCCTCAGTGCAGGTTATAACTATGAAAGTGTGGAAAGCTCTCTGCTTTGATTGGTCAGATTGCAGCTTTCCTTTGCCTCCTTCCCCTGGCCCTGGGCGAATCAGAACACAGAGGACAGAGAAGCTGCAGAAAGATATGATTATAATGGAGGGAGCCAAAATGCATAACAATAAGATGGGTTGGCTGTTACGAGTTAATGTAAATGAAATACTTGTTAAAACAAAGCACAGCAGCCAAATACAGGCAATGCTAATGTTTCTTATCCTAATCCCTTGGGATTTTCTTAGACCAATGTAGATGACTGGGTAAACAACAGCCAGGTAACGCTCTCCACAGGTCAGAACGTGAAAAAGTGTCTCTCCATAGAAAGTAAAAGAAGTAGTAATGGATCCTATTGTTTGATTAACGTAAGATCTACGAATGCTACAGATGCACCCCAAAATCCAGAGCAACTCCATGACAATTACATGGTAGGTGAAGATGTCAGAGTGTCTTGCTGTTTTAAAGGAGCGCTGCTTTCGCCATTGTTGATGGCCCACATAGAGGATGAGGGTTGAGAGAATGAAGAGGAGGATGACTCTCAGTGCAGAGAAGACAATGTTTATGTATGTGATGATCGAAGAGCTGTCATAGTCTAGAAGATCATTGGTGACAGATGAGGAGTTGAGTGACATCTCAGCTGAATATTGTAGGCCTGAGAGCACAAAGTAATTACAGACACAAATTAGAACAGTTTTCCAGAGATAAGAGGATAGATTCACATGAAGTTAGTGTATGCATGTTATATAGTCTTTTAAAATGTAATTTTTAGAGCTGTATATTCTTAGTGTAAATTGTAAAGTGAGTCTTCGGTAGTACCTTATAATAATATTCCACTATTAAGCATTATTAGTAAGGTTTTAGCAAGCATGTAGTTCATCATTTACATAGCATTACTCCTCCTTAGTATGTTTTTTATAAATAAACATATATTATTATGACTATGATTATTATTACGATTGTAATTAATACAAGCAGTGGTGCAACAGAAACAACAAATTATAAAAGACCACCTACCTTGTTGGTAGTTTTGTATTTGCTTGTCCTTGGTGCTATGTCTGCTGTTCAACTTAAACGTACACTGATGCCGTACCCTGTTTTCATAGCAGCAAATACTTTGTGGCCTTTTGTCCGATAGCAAAATTTTATTAATGACCTTCATCAGGCAAATTTTGTTTTCAATGTTTTTGTCACCACATGGCTCAGACAGAGTGCACACACTGTGGTTGGATGGCACTTCAGCTGTTTAACCACTGAACCACCACAGAGGTTATGCAGCTAAACAATTAATTATTTATAAGTATCTCCCACACATGCAGTGTAAATTGCAGCAATCTCACAACAAAAGATTGTTACAAATTTATTTTATTAATTAATATTACAATACTATAGCACTGCATTATTTTATACTATGTTTTGTTTTTCTTTGTTTCTGCAATGTTCAGCACTTTGGTCTGCCTGGTGCATTTTTTAAAGTGCTATATAAATAAATGATGATGATGATATTACTTATAACAGGTTATATAAGAACATTAAAGGGTCAGTCCTGAATATGAATCTCAGCACTTAGTGCTGTTCTGTTTGGGTTTGTGCCACTGTTGCTCTGTCTCGGTTGTGGAAAATATATCATGAAGCAGTATTTCAGCAAAGGCCATATTAATCCAGCTGCTAATAAAATGTGCTAGATCATAGGGTATTACCAGAAATGTTTTGCTTGTAACGGCATACGTGCCTGCCCAGTGACAGTCAGAGCAGGATGTAGGAAAATACATTTTCTAGCGCTTATTTGCTGTGTATTTTGTTTTATGTATTTAATAACAACCAGTATATTAAAGGCCACCTTTGAGTTATAAACTGTGTCATGGCTCATTAGATTATTTAGCAAGACTGAAAACTGTGCAGAACAGGAAGCTTTGTGCAGAGTTGCAGAGGACATCGCCTATTTTTATGCTGCTAAAAGAGAACAACAGGAAACAGTGGGGCGAGAGGCAGTTAAGATAGATTTCTAAGTACTTGTAGAAGATCACCAAAAAAGGAATTGTATCCAGCTGTCACTAACTAATTGTAACTGATGCATGTTATATTATCTCCCTACTCATGAAGGGGCGTTAACCCTGATATATAAAACTGTGTATCAAAGTGCTTCCTCTTTGAGATCGACACGGAAGGTGGTATTGTGTACATCTCCCATGCATGTGCTTAATAAAGGATTGTTGATTGACTGGACCTGCTCTGAGTATTGGTTGTTTCATCAAAGAATTTGGGACACGGTGCAGGTGTGAAGAGACAACCTGCAGCTTCAGTTCTGAAAAATGTGCTGTTTGAAAGAGCAAAGCAACTGTGTGCTTACACACTGCATTGACACCTACACACCAGCACCGATCAGAAATAAGGACAACAGGGTCCTGAACCCCTGTCTGCACTAAAGCATATAGAGAGGCAGTCTTACACACACTGACAATGGCTAGACACTTATTCAGAGGCAGAGCCTGTGACGTCCACCAGGTACCAAGAGGGTTGATGATGGCGCTCAAGATGGCGCTGGAGTTAGAGTCAAAGTCATTTATAATTCTGTGAACTCATCTTTTTACAAGCAAACAGCAACACTGAACTGAATTGAACAACCATGCATGCATTGTTTACCAAGCCTCTCAGAGTATGATCACTCTGTCCTTTCTCAGAGTTCTACAGAACACTCAAAAGGCATACCTTTACTCAAATGTTACTGTGATAAAAGTATAACTAATTTTAATAAAAAAATGCTTGAATACAAGTAACTGATATTAAATTTACCTAAGTATCAAAAGTTATCTCTGGGAATAAGTTTACTTCAAGACAGATAGTGGTGATAAGGGGACCTATCATAATCACTGACTGCTCTACTGTTCTTTCTCACCCTGAGAGGCTTGATTTGTCCCTGAACAGGAACAGGTGAGTACTAAACACCCAGCCCAGCCCATCCCTAACCTTACTTTCATGCTGGCCATTTCACTTTACTGCTGTGCTAGCCTGCCCTGATGATGACAATACTGGTCACCTTGTCTTTGTTTGACACTGGTTAAAAAAAAAAAAGTTATTATTACACAACTTACGAACATTCCAAAAAGCATAAAATTGACTTATTTCTAACGTATATACATATAAATACTTAACTGAAAGATATAGCCACATTTTCTTTCAAATTAACACAGTGACGTGTGGATTAAGTTTAGGTATAAAACACCTCAAGCAAACATATTTGGCAGGTTGTGACATACATTCTTAGAAGTAAACTTTAGCATTTTGTCAAATGCTATACTTCTTTTTATTGTTTTTAACCAAATTCAGCTCTGCTTGGAGTAGAGGAAAAATTGCTGGTTCTTTTTTTTTTATCCCCCTCTGTTTCACTATCACAGTCAGTATCACCAAAGATGACTCTACCAAACAAAACAAATCAAAACAAGTCTTATTATTATTATTATTATTACTTATTAGCGTGGATAACTGAAATGTTGATTTCATTGATGACAACTGATTAATGCATGTTGAAACCACAATAAAAGATACCATAATCTGTCAGTGGGAAGCCCACTGCTGCGACTTGGCCCTGGTTTGCCCTCATGGATGAGGTGATAGGACAGATGCCTTCCATTAGGCCTCCTGTCCTAATTTCCTCTCTCCCTGAGGACACTCCAGAGCCAAGCACAGCAGTGGGTGACCAAAACGAAAGTGATGAGGAAGAGGGTCAGCCACTGACAACAGGGAGAAAGAGGAGAAGAGACAGGGATGATGAGCTGCTAGACATCATCAGAGAGGACATGAGGCAGGAAAGAGAGGCTGAGGAATGCCCAGTCTGCTCTAGGTGGAATGATATCAAAGGTACATTTTCAAGGTCAAATGTATTTATTTTAATATATTTGTTTTGTTGTTATATGTGTTGTGTTAGTTCAAAAGTTTTTATGTTATGAATAAATTGATTCCAACAAACAGTAATTGTCACTGAACTCATGTTCATTCATGTTACAAATACCTGTAAATAAAATAATGCTAGCTTTAAACAATTTTATATGGATATTTATTTGATGACAATAACGTAAATAACAATAACAACTAAACAAGAATATTTCTAATATGCCAACAATATTTAAAGAAGGAAAAACAACATTTACAGTTGTTCAAACAGGATGAACCTGAGTGACCTGTTCCTGGACCGTTTCTTTAACAACTTGATTACAGGAAGTCTCTGGCAGTGTTGCTGAATCTGCTGAAACAAGATCAGACGTGGATGGGGTGCTGCAACTGAGACCTGCAGTTTGTCTTTTCTGGCTGGCAAGTGGAGAATCACACAGGGTGGTCTGCAAAGGATGCTTCCTCCCACTGTCCACTGCATCGTCCATCCACAGGGTTTGCAGGGCTGGCTCAATCGACGGCTGCCACACCACTAAGATGTTTTCAAAAAAATGCAAGAAGGAGATGTTGGATGCGATATTACTACTAGTTTAATACTTGTAACTCTGAAGCTGACAACAGTTTGATAAAGTGCTATGTAAAAAAACCCCCCAAAAGATTAGCTTCTATAAATTTCAAAGACATTTAGTTTAAATATTTTATATAATACACTAAATGTGTACAAATGACCAGCAATCATTCAGTCACTGAAATCATCCATGAAACTAGCTAAGTAATTCCTAAATGTATGTAGATTAACAAAAATGATTTTACCTGGATATGATTGTCTCTGATGAGCCTAAGGTACTTAACACGCCGGCGACGTTGATACCGGTGTTGTAGCTCCTCGAAATTAAAACAGTACACAACACACGGAGGAACATTTATCGGTCCATTTTTGAGTTTTGCGCTGTGGCATTAGCGAGTGGAAAAAACGAAAGTAAGGGCGGACTTGAACGAAGGCTAGAAGGCTGTCCAATTTCACAGCCACTCACTTCCATCCTATCTGGCAGTGGAAGAAATTCGGTGCATCCTTAGCCTGAATTTGGACACAGCCACCTGTAGTGATCCCATATGTGTCAGGAGTATCGGAACAGTTGAGACACATTTTTTCTAAACACCAGGTCTCTGTGGCTTTTAAACCCCAAAACACGCTGCGCCAAAAATTGGTCCACCCCAAGGATCGTGTCCCCCGACACAAACAGAGTAGCATAGTGTACGCTGTTAAGTGCCAGGAGGATTGCCAGGATTTATACATCGGGGAAACCAAACAACCTCTGGCGAAGCGGATGGCACAACACAGAAGAGCTACCTCATCAGGCCAGGACTCTGCAGTCTATTTACACCTACAGGCCAGTGGACACTCTTTCAATGATGAGGATGTACACATCCTGGACAGGGAGGAACGCTGGTTTGAGCGCGGAGTCAAGGAGGCCATTTACGTGAAAAGGGAAAGACCATCTCTGAATCGAGGAGGGGGCCTAAGGATACAGAGGGTGGGTTTTGGTCAGTGGTTGTTGATCAATGGTCATGAGAATTTGCATAATTATGATTAAGGAACTGACCTCCCAGCCCATTGTTTCTTCAGTGGGCTGGTTTCAGTCATTATGCAAATGTACTGTTTATAAGATTTGGGGAAACCTGCAGTCAGCTGAGACTGAAGAAGTCACTTGGATGAGTGACGAAACGTTTCTCCCACAAAACGCTATGTCCAGATGAACAGAATCAACTTTTGGAGAACTACATAATACATTTTTTTAAACAGACCCTAAACAAAAGCTTTTCAATTAACACAATTGTAAAGATTTCTTAACTTAAAGCTTTTACCCTACTTATATTTAACATAGCTAAAACAAATACTTTTTTTCTAACATGTTTTGACCTAATTTGGCTTACCTTACTGAAGTAAAACCTTGAAGTTCCATTGAATTTTAAAAAGTTAGGAAGGTGTGCATCCTTGAAACTTGCGCCTTTTGACAAATTCTGGGGGAAAAAAAAGCAGCAGTCCTGCCTCCACGCCTCCAGATGAAATTTGAACCGCGTATGATTCTGGCACTCTGTTCAGTCGAATGCTGACCTCAAAACACCCCAAAACAAAACATGTTGTCGCTTTCAAAATAAAAGCTCATCTATAAAATACAAGCAGGCTTTAGGAGTTGTACCTCCTAGTACCCTGTTACCCAAAATGTAATTGGCCTGGTTTTGAATGCAACACTTAGTTATATTTCCTTGCAAAATCCATGACAATAAAAGCTAACCACCATAAAAATGGTCTTGATGTGGTGGGATTGATATAAGAGAGTGGTGTGAATATGACTGAGAATATATTTTGTGTGTGTGTGAGTGTGTGTGCTTGTAATTATCAAAGGCCAAAGGGGCTGTGTTTACGTTTTATCTTGATAAAAAAAAAGAGCCTCCTCTCTCTTATTGGATGCATGGTATCCACAGGTTTCTGTAAGACCATACATAGGCTGCCATGACAGACCACTACTTCCGCTGTCCGGTTTTATACTTTGGGTTACTCAAAGCAAGAGCCAGCATTCAGTCATTGCTAACAACAAAATCAGTTACTTTGTGCGGTAATTAGCGGGTTTACCTGTTCGAGGATGAGCTCGGGTTCAACGTGTGCTGTTGTCGGCTGCCACAATAATTCAAGAAAACTGAAAAACGCTTTAGAAACATTTTGCCTTGAGCATCAACAACTTCAAAAGGCCTGTCTGTACCCACTGCCCTATGCACTGCACTCTGTGCCGCTGAAGGAGGATCGGAAACTAGCGTGGCTGGCAGCTTTAAGATTCAAACACCCTCCGAAGAGAGTTTATGTTTGCTCCTTTCATTTTATCGATAAAAAGCCCACAGAGTTACACCCCGATCCGAAGCTTTATCTGGGCTATGACCGACCCCCGCCAAAGAAAAGAAGAAAGCTCACTCGGACCACTTTGAGTGTGACAGCTTCCAGTAACACAAACAAAAACACAGAATCTGTACCCGGTAAGTAAAAGTATAAATGTGATTTGTCACCGTTTCACGTTTTAATCACTCAATTCTTTACTTTTACTAAATAGTATCGTTATTAGCCATTTGTATCTGCACTAGCTGGTTATTAGCAGCAAAGTCTCAATTTTAAAGAAGGTTTTAGCCCGTGGTTAGGAATTAACACCAGCCACGTGCTGCCAAAACTATATATGGCTTCATTTAGTTGTCCCGGAGAGATTAGCCCCAAGGGCTGTAAAAGTCTCAGGTTTGTGTTTATAAAGAACATACTAACAGAGTTATTAGAGGCAGTTATTTTATCATTCATTTAAAGTGACTGCAGCTGCATGAAAACTCAAGTAAAAATGTTAAAGGCAAAATTGGAAAAATACCAACATTTGTTTTTTAGAATGAAAAATAAAATCTAATCACAATAATTTAATTGTGACAAATTTTTAGGGACTTAGGAACATTTTATGTTGACATTTATGATTTTGCATTTGTGTGAAAGAATGTAGAATGAGAAATTTCCCTCAAAAATATAATAAACTAAGTGACACTTTACAGTTTCTCTTATGCTAACAGTTTGACTGTACATCTGATCATATTTTTGCCTTACTCATACTCCACAGTGTTACCCTCAGTGGAATTAGACCAGACCAGCATCTCCACACAACCCCCTGAGCCACATCTGCACTCAGTCCACACACAGTGGGAGGATCCTTCACAACAAGATCTTTAATACTCCAACAGGTCTCGCAGAAAAGATGTGCAGGATAACATGACTCAGTGTGATGAAGTTGCATATTTCATTCTTCAAAATGATGTAGACGCTTTGCTGTACACTGAGATAGCCTTAGAAACATTTAACACACTTGTGTTGACAGTGGAAGGATATGACAACAATGAATTTACAATTCCTATATGAGATCAAGTCCTCATGACTCTTATGAAATTAAAGCGTAACTGCGTAATAGGTGACCTAAGCAGCCAGTTTCATATATCACAAAGCATGGCCAGCAAGATCATCTCACACTGGTTAGACAAACTGGAGGAAGTTCTTCTATGGCTGCCAAGAGTAACTATTCAAGCAATGATGCCTGAAGCCTTCAAGAAGAACTAAGAACAAGTAAAATTCAGGGTGGTATCGGTGATACTGATCCAATACCAATACTTTGTACAAAAAGTATTGGTATTGGATCGCCTGCCCAAACTTTTCAATCCAGGAAGGGATATATGTGTGAATGAACAGCCGCTCTTCATTCAGACAATATATGCCCTTCAAACCTGCAAAATATGGGCTAAAGATCTGGGCCCTATGTGATGTGCTGATCTATCCCTTCAGGTGTACACAGGGAAGTCTGCATCATCAAACAGGGAGGTTAATCAAGACATGCAGGTGGTGCTTGAGTTGACAGGCTGCAGAGCCATACAGTAACAACGGACATTTTTTTAAAGTCGTTTCTCTTGCAGAGTGTCTTGTCTTGTCTCTTGCAGAGAAATTGAGTAAAAGAGGAGGCCAAGATGATGATAAAGTTTAACATTGCCTACAATATTGCAAAATTAGAAATTCCGTTTACTAAGTTCATGTCACAAATTATTCTTCACAAGAAAAATGGCTTGAACATAAACCCCACATACAGCAATGATGTTGCGTGCGCCCAGTTAATAGGCGTCATCGCAGACACATTGAAAAAAAAGACGTCAGTGGAAATTGCGAGCAGTGCATACATGGCATTTCTGATCGATGGAGACACAGACATCGCCACAAAAGAATGCGTCATTGTGTACACTTGTATCTTGCGAAAAGGAAGACCAGCGAATTTACTGATGGGTTACATTGAGGTCGAGCATGCCTATGCCCAAGGTGAGCCATGTCATGTCACGCAGCCTATATCGTCAATATGCCTTACATCTCATTACAGCATTAACCATATGTAGCATATTCTTGTCACTGAAAATTATAAATAGCAATAATACATGCATATAGCAAATGAAAAAGACTGCATTGTAAACTCTTGATCTGATAAGTAAATGGTATCTTTTTTATTTGTTTAGGAATTTATGCTGCCTCAAAGAAAGAATTTGCAGCTTTAAGGGAACAAAGCCGTAACTGGTTGGAAAAAATCTTTGCTCTGGGGGCTGATGGTGCTGCTGTTAATTTGGGCAGCAAAGGGGGTGTCATAGCCCTTCTGCAGCAAGAGGCAGGTGACCAGATTGTGCCACTGTATGCCTCGCAGGTAAGACTAGAAGACAAGATATGACTGACACTCTAAAGTCACTGTGGGTTAATTTCTTTTATAGAGCAGATATATCTACTTTTAAAAGTTTACTTTCTTTTCAGATTGGAATTGGCAATGTTGTCAGTTCAGAGGGACATTCCAATGATCAGGCAGGTGTATGACCTTCTCCATTTAATTTGGAAGACGTATCATTTCAGCCCAAAACCAATGAGAGAGCTCAGGGTCACTGGGGCTGACTTGGGAGTAAATATGCAGGTGACCAGTGGGATGAAGGGGACAAGGTGGCTCCCACATGTTTAAAGGGCCCTGGAGACCTTTCTGAAACCACGGCAGTTCACTGCTGTGTACCGCCACATGGATTATTTGGCAGGTTCCTCTGCCAATGTCTGTATTGGCAGAGGAACCTGCCATTGACAAAGGTCAGTGCATTATTTCTGCATATTCTTTTCATTTCAGCAACTTAGGCAATTGTTATTGACTTAATATTTTTTAAGAATGTAGTTCATCAATGTTATAGGTGACTAAGTTTTATTGTTATATCATACAGGTTAAGAAATCAATGGAAGATGCCACTTTTGTGGCCTTTTGCCATTTTATTGCAGATGTGTTCAATGGCATTAGTAAGTTTAGCTTCCTGCTTCAGAGAAATGATGTCATCCTACCACAGGTAAGGGAGATAAAGTGATATGTGTAAATTTGAATTGTGTTTGTGGTCATCTTCAACAGTTTTAATAATACTGCACTGTTATACTCAAACAGGTCGTTTGCAGCCTGGAACAACTGCTGGTGACCACAGAGGTAATGGTTGCAAGACCCAAGCCTGATGGAAGACTGTCTGAGTTCTTGACTGACATGAGGCTGCAGATTGCAAATGGCAATCTACAAATTCCAGGTAGGCCTACATATAGCTGTGTCTCATATTTAAACAGAGAACACTATTTATTATTTTATATTTATATTTGTACAAACATTTCTAATATCAATTTCACAATCCCTATTTATGGTTAATATAATACACAGACAGTAACGCTCAAAGGAGAGGCATCAAAGCTGGCAGAAGATGGCGATGCTGCCACTAAACTTAAAAAATTAATGGATGCAACAATCAAATCCACTGTGAAAAATCTGAAATCAAGTTTCAGTAGTCTCTAGGGATGGGAATCGAAAACCGGTTCTTGTTGAGAACCGGTTCCCACTGTTTCAATTAATTGAATTGTTTGTCATTTTTGCAAACAATTCCCTTATCGATTCCAGTTGCCTCAAATGATGTCACCATGTTGCGGAACGGATGAAGAACGGATGACAACAGGGCAACTTGCAGTACTTGCAATGTAGATATTTCATTTAAGGGAGGAAACACTACGAATATGCAAAAGCATTTGCTCACAAAACACGCGATAACCTTAAATGAATGTCGTGTTTTTAATTCCACTCCAGACTCGTGAATCTCAACCCAGCAGCAGCCGTAACGTTTGCACGTCCTCTCCCGTTAATACAGCAGGTAACTAATCAGCTAACATTGCCTATTACGTTAGCGTGATCTGCCTTATTACAAAGCCTGCTATTACTGTGCGCTGCATTTAGGTGACCATGATGAGAGAGACAGACAGAGTCTGGCCGGCTCAGATGCTGGCTTGTTCAAAGAGAAGATATAAAACAAAGTTCTAAGCTAATCGACCTTAGTGTTCTCTTTTTTAAAAAACAAGAATCGATAAAGAATCGAATTGTTAAACAGAATCGAAAATGGAATCGGAATTGTGAAAAAACTTATCAATTCCCATCCCTAGTAGTCTCCTAAGCAAGTGTAATAAATACATGTAGAAATATTGTTATTATTGTTAACAGCCTTGTTATATTGTTAATTTTATTTACTAAAATGTATTTGTAGAGGAGAGTCCTTCTGAGTCAGCCACAGCCAAAGCTGTCAAATGCTTCAACATTTTCAATTATGATAGCTGGCAAGAGAACCAAGAGGATTTAGTGAATCATGGTGCTGATGACCTTGCTTTTCTCTTGTATCACTTCTCCACAGTCCTGAGAAAGTAACTGGTGGATTGCTACGATATCATGTGTGGTGGTCATAGATATGTTGTTCATGTGAACACTGATTAGCTGTGTAAACCAAATCATTTTCAGAAATGGTGTAAATGCAGAGCTTGCAAAAGAAGAGTTTGTAAGTTTGAAGCTGTTAATTGCCAGGATGTTCAAAGACAAGACCTACCTCAGGCTTTGGGAGCTCATGTTGAGCAGAGAGCCATACTGCTCAGAGTACAAGGTCAGTTTTGGTTGATGTTCTTTCCTAAAATTGTGTGAGTTTTGCTATCTAGCACGCACTGCTTAAATAAATCTCTTGAATGTATTTTTCTCTCAGAACATCCTGCATCTTGTACACATTATGCTGGTCCTACCTGTCTCAGCTGGGGTATGTGAAAGAGGGTTCTCTGCACAGAAGAGAATTAAATCAGAAAACAGAGCATCCCTTCATTCAGAGACAGTGGATGACCTGATAAGAATCAGTGTGGAGGGGCCAGGTCGGACAGATGCTAGAGAGAGTGCAGCAAGCTGGTTCACCCAAGGTGAAAGATTAAGAAGGCCAAATTACAGGAGCTGGCCATCTGAGGGGCATGTGACTGCAATAGAAGACAGTCCATAAGATATCAAGTTGTTCGGATATTGAAATATTCAGTTAAGCCTTTGACACTTTGAGGGACTTTTAATTTAGATTTTTTTTTTATTTAATATATCTTGAGATGTTTTAAATTTGTTTAAAATGTCTAAATTTCAGCTCAGTGAAGCACTTTAATCACAAACACATTTAAGTCACCTTTCTTGTAGAACTTTGCTACAAATACAGAGCTTTGTGTTGAAAGGTTAATTAAAGGTTAGTTAATCATTTACAAATCAATTTGGGTGCATCTGACTTTTATGCTGGAGCGCCTAAGAAAAAAAGTTAGGCGCACCAGTGCAACCGCAGCAAAAAGTTAGAGCCCTGACTTATGTATCCTAGTTTTTCAGAGAAAATTCACTATTGATAAATTGTCATTTTCTACTAATAGCAATGTATTAGTAGGCATCACAGTTTGATGAAATTATTGTTTCATGGATATTTAATTGAAAAAAAGATCTAAATGTATCAATGAAAAATAGTGCCTTAATTTTTATATGACATATTAAGATCTTACAAAATCTAACAAATCTTCAAGATATATAAGAGTTTCATAAACGTTAATGTTGATGATGTTAAGTGTTGAGATGTAAGAACTCACAGATTGCTAGGTCTTAAAAGTAAAATATAAGTAATCCTGCTGTTTTTCACTTCAGCAGCATGAATCATTTCTCTGATAATCTTCCTATGACAATCCCTTGTTTCTTTAAGTATATTGTGTACTGTAACACATTTCCAAGTGTTATTTTAATTATGATTATTTGGTAAAAAACAATGAAGTGAGGGAAAGAAAATTGTGATTTTTTTCTGGGTTCCATCCAGAGTGATGTGGACATACTTGCATGTGCTGTAATATTGGTATGTATTTGATGAAGGCTCATACGTTTTAAGTTAATTTTGAGACCAACATTTTGTAAAATTAATTTGTATTTTCAGAGAAATATTGTAATGATTTCGGCCATGTAAATTTCAAGCAGGAACCTCAGAAACACACTTAGGGTTGAAGAAGTTAATGATGTGTTTGTTTAACATCAAACGATAACATGAAAGCAACAGCGTTACTGTATTATATCAGAACTGGATCCAGCAGAAATGTATTAACCTGTTAATGTGTTTGTGTTAATTGCCAACAGGCCTGAGACGCCTTACTTCCGGCCCCCAACCATGCACATCCAGGTGCTGAAAATGCGCGACCAGGCAAGGGTGATCAGCTGGGACCTACAAGATGGAGTGGCTAAACCACTCATAACAACAACAACAAAAAAAACCAAGGTGGCAGCCATCACTGATGATGGTGAAAATTACACTTTTTGAAGAGTTCTCCTCTAAAGTCCATGAGGGGGTCTCATACATGATGAAGGGGCATGAACTGAAAGGCCAAGCTCCCCCTTATCTGATAAATATCACGGCGCAGACTCAGTTTTTCAGGGCACCTGCCCTTTCAGTCACAGAAGATCTCATTACAAAAGTGGAGGATCTTCTTCATCCACCTGCCCCTGTAACACCACTGAGGATGAGCTCAACAGTGGAGGGGGAGGTCATGGAGGTAAGTATTTGTGTTCAAATCGTTTTTCTCACGCTCCAGATGTTGATCTTGCAGCTTTGACTCCCCATTTAAAGGGTTCGATCACAAATCTCGGAGTAAAAATTGATTCTGCACTTGATTCTGACCCTTGATGGTCACGTAAACGGGGTGGTAAAATCAGCATTCTATCACCTCAGACGTTTAATGAAGGTTAAGCCTTTCTTTCCAAGCGTGACTTGGAAAGTGTTATTCATGCCTTTATTACTTCACGTTTAGATTATTGCAATTCTCTTTTAATAGGGGTTGGGCAGGGCACTTTGTTATGCGCAAACACAGAAATGGAAGTAAAAGATGGAGCAGCACGGCAGTGCGGCATGTGATCTGGACACAAGCGGTAGAGGAACAACTTGTAGAACGTTGGCAAGCCCATCTGAGCCTTTTCGATGTGGCCTCACAAAATTATCATAACCACAACAACTGTGAAAATAATTGGATTGACATTGCTGCTCAATCACAGCTGCATGATCAATATTTTTCATTGCAATTAAGCAAAGTTGATGGTGGCGGTGTGTGTGTCTGTGTGAGTGAAAGACAGAGAGGGAGAGCGAGCGACAGATTTTCTGTTATAAACTTCATGTTATGGACGCACAGTGTGATTAATCAGGTCGCATCACAGCATTGGGCCATATAGTGTGAGACCCTGCATCATGACCGACGAACTTCTAACCCCTGTGAGTCAATCGTGCAGTTTGAGCAGGAGCTGAATAACCCGACTGGAAAAATCGCACAGTGTATGCCCAGCTTTACTGTTACAAGGGAGGTTTTCCTTCCCACGATCACCAAAGTGCTTGCTCATAGGGGATCATATGATTGTTGTGTTTTTTCTCTGTATGTATTAATGTAGGTAGGGTCTACCTTACAATATAAAGCGCCTTGGGTTGACTGTTGTTGTGATTTGGTGCTATGTAAATAAAATTGAAAAAATTGGATTGAATTAAACTATGACACTCAAGTGGGCCAGTACGGCAAAAGCTGCAATGATCCACTTGGGAAAATAAATCTGCAAGGTATTTTTCTCTGCCTTGAGACCCACCAAAAAATCCCCCAAACTAATTTGCCAAAGTCAAAACTAGACACACAAATTTCAGACATTAAAACTGCCCTTTTACTACACAAATGGCATTTCTTATTTAACATATTAATCAGACCTACAATTTAATTATACTTTTGATTAAGAATGAAGATGATCCACTATTAGCAAATAGGAAAAAGATTTATTTTAGCACTCTGATCATTTTTAACTCATAAGGCTGGATGTTAAGACCTTTTACCCCTTCTCGTGATGGCAGGGGAAAGCCTGGGGGACTTCTGTCTCTGTCCCAGCTCTCTTGACACTGTGATCCTGTGTTTATTAAGTACTCTGTTAGTTTATCTGCCAACAGAGTGCGTCTGGGAAGGAAAGCTGAACCTGATCCATTAAAAAGGTGTAACATTTAGACTACGTCCACACATACAGGGGTATTTTTGAAAACGCGGACTTTTCTATGCGTTTGGGCCTTTGGTCCACAAATAAATAACGTTTTGGGTCACTGAAAACTGAAACTTTTAAAAACTCCTGCCAGGGTGGAAATTTTAAAAACTCAGTTAAATTTATGTATGCTATATGCATTTTGTTCTTTCCAAAGTTGTGAGTCTACACCAACTACAGTACTGTCTTTAGTTATTAACATTTGGAATGACGAAGGCACTTGAAAACCAACACAAAATTAGCTGCCTTTCCAGAAAAACAAAACTTTCCAGAAGTACTTAAGGTTTTGTGAGGGTACAAAACCCTGTTTAGCCTTTTCCTCCCAGGCTTCTAGACTTCTGATGGGCCAACATTTCATTTTTAGCATTCACATGTGGACAGAGATATTCTTTCAAAACGCACATGTGGATGGGATTAAAAAAAAAAAAGAAAACGGAAAATCCCCGCTTCCAAAAATACCCGTGTACGTAGTCGTAGTCAGACAACGTCAAAGTTGTGCAGCGTTTTAGAAGTCACACGGTGTGCCACGTTATTGTTTACATGAGATAAATTTCTACAATGGCGGATACAAACAAATTACTGTTGCTGCTAATCTGACTATCTTGAATTTTTACACGCTTGCATAAATACATGTATGCATGCTGTATGAATTTTGTTCTTTCCAAAGTTGTGAGTGTACACCAGCTAAAATACTGTCTTTAGTTACATTTGGAATGATGAAGGCACTTGAAAAGTAACACAAAATTAGCTGCCTTTAAAGAAGTACTTAAGGTTTTGTGAGGGTACAAAACCCTGTTTAGTCTTTCCCTCTCAGGCTTCTAGACTTCTGATGGGCCAACATTAAATTTTTAGCATTTACATGTGGACAGAGAAATGTTTCAAAACTCCACGTGTGGATGGGATTTTTTTAAAAACCAAAAACGGAAAATTGCTTTTTTCAAAAATACCCGCGTATGAGTGTACGTAGCTTCATACTGGTTTCCAAGAGTATGAGAAAAGACAAAAATACTGAGGTCTAATTAACAACTGGGTGTTAAAAGGAGACAAAAACTACGACATCAACTGTCTGGAAGACTGGAGCAGTGGAGTTGCAAGGTCCAAAAAATATCACATAAACAGATAAAACAAAGGCGACAGGTTCAAAATGGCAAATACTTCAAAAGGTAACTTTTGGTTTATGACGATTGTAATCAGGAGTAACAGGATGATAAAGACAAAAGAATTGGAGAATAATGAGTCTATTTTAAGATTTTTCATCATTAGTCAGCAATAACTTTAGAAATACAGATAAATATGAATCTTAAAGTTACAGCATGTCCACAGAGTCATTATATATACTGGATGGATCTGTGCAGAGGCGGAGGCAGACATTTGAAACACCCGAGGCTTAGCCCTAAAGGGTAGTATGTATGTGGGATTTTTTTTTTTTGGGGGGGGGGAGGGGTAAGAAACGACTGAAAGATTATTAGGCTCTGTTTTGAGTTTTGTTAAAAAAAGAATGACTTCATATAGGGAAAAATATATATCACATCTGCAGGACACCTTAAGCTAGTTTTTTAATTAAGCAGCAAGGCAGAACAAAGTCGGGCCTGTATCAAGACACGAGGACAAAACCCCAATTCAACGAGACCCAGAACTGATCCAGAATTAAAACAAGACTACAACAGTTCAAAATCAGGACTACTTAGGACTTAACCAAGACAGAACCAGAATCAGAACTAGATGATAGTAGCACTAAAAATCATCATAGACCTGCACTACACTTATTTTTTAATTCTACCAAAGTAAACTATTTAGATTCAGAAAAGTTTATATAATTATTTAGCCTTGTTGTGCAAACAAGCCTGCATAACTTAAGAAATATAGAATTTGAAAACTAACAAACCTAAAAAGAAACACTAGGTACGAGATACATGAGTACCTATGATACGGTGATACTTTTGGTAAACAACCATTTGACTAATATGTGTGTCTCACCTGCTCTTGTTCCATCTCTGTTCTGTCCTCATTCTCCTCTCTCTCTCCCTCTCTGTTCCTCTCTCTCCCTCTTTGTGCTGACAATCATCAAATATACAGTTGAAACCAGATATAAACCAGATCAAAACACAAACACTTTATTAATTGTAACATCAAATCAGACTAAATGTTTATTTTTTTTAGATTGATAAATATAAAAAACATATTTGTTAACTGAAGTAAAGAGAGAAGTAAAGAGACTTCTTTAAACTTCAAGTAAAGAGAGAAACTATCTGTATTTCTTGATTGTAAATGGCACCAAATTGTATTCAAAATTGAGCCACACTTATGGAGCTCCACAATTCTTTTCCTGGTGTTTTGGTTGACATCTCTTGATTTTCCCATTTCAAAGAAACAAGCTCTGTGTTTTGCCTTATATGCATCCACAGGTGTGCCACCAATTTACTCACATGGACTCTACTAACCTATCAGAAGCTTCTTCAGCTCAGAATGGAATCGTCTGGAGTTTTCTTATTAATGCACAATAAACTTAGTGTATCTGTACTCCTTAATTTGATGAAAGTGATAAAAAATAGACAGCTCTCTCTTTATTCTGACATTTAATTAATTCAAAAGATATTTCAATATTTATTTATCCAAAACAAAACAAGTTTACTCTAAATTGATGTTGTACAGTAAAAAAATGTTCTTGTGTTTTCAGTAAAGTGTATGTAAATATCTGGTTTCAACTGTGAATATACTGCTTTGTATTGAAATTCCTCTTGTTTTGCACAGAAATATACTGAACAACATAAAAAGCATAATATATAAAATAACATCTACCAGAGTTTTTTCTTTGAAAGAAGCCCCTTAAGTCCATTCTTGTATATCAGTACATTACTGAAACCGATTTATTTAGCCGTGGAGGGAAACAACTGAAAATATGAAATAAACACACATGTAAGCTAAGACTCTCTAAAGAAACAGCATTGTTGTTGTTCGGCTTTTCATTTCACCATTTGTTGATTCACTTGAAGAACACGTAACGTAACATGGGTCAAGTGATCAGTTTGATATCAATCTTTTGTGATACACCGTCATATTTACATTATTTTTACAGTACGAATGATTTGCTTACCTGGTCAAACTTCAGCTCTCCTCTGTCTGCAGCAAACTCGCAGGCAGCAGCTCTCCCCCCTCGCTCACATGGGTGGTGTGCTCAGTCGCCTAGTGCCTGAGCTCGGATCATACCAAAATTAGGGGGAATTTACGACGCTGCGCTCTGTGCTTCGTGTGTGGTTTTTGTTTTATACAGTTGTCAGTCAGGAATCTAGCTAACAAATTACACTCCAAAAGACCCCATGCTTCTGAAAAAATGACCCGGGCTTAAGCCCAGTAAGCCACCCCCCGCTCCGCTGATGGTTGACTCCAAATCTCCCAAACACTATGTCGATTTGAGAACGCAAGACCGAGACAGAGAGACCAAGACCGAGACCAAAGTCAGTCGAGACCAAGACAAGACCAAGACAAAAGTCCGTCGAGACCAAGACTAGACCAAGACCACGTAAAAGTGGTCTCGCGACCGGTCTCGAGACCAAGACCGGTTTCGAGACATCCAACTCTATAGCACTCATGTAGTATAATTTGAAACATGAAAGATTGGATAGTCAGATTTTATACTCTCTTTCCGATTTAATGAGAGGAAAGCCAGAGGGGCTTCGAACTCTTTCAGTTCGACCTTTCTAGAATTACCATAAGCTCATGACCATAGGTGAGGGTAGAGATGTAGATCATCCCTTAAATTGCAAGCTTTGACATTAAATTATGAGGCCACCAAAGTGGAGGCCTTTTGCCACCTGGCTCCACCAAAAAATTATTTTTATAAAACTTATGAACAGAATCTGTGATAAACGGCAGCCCTGGCCAAGTCCAACACCCGCTGGAAATGAGGCTGACTTAATGCCAGCAATGCGGACCAAAAACCTGCAATGATTGACTAACTGACTTGCAGCAATGGGTCTTCATACACCTGAAACACCAACCTCAGGAGACTCTGCAGAGCACGGATTGATGCCTTCTCTAAATCTGTTACCTGGCTGGAGCTCCTTGCAACGCCAGCCAGGTAGCAGATTTATATCGTCATAGTGAGGATATAGTGATATATTTTTATATCTAGTTCTTTAAAGGACTGAATGTTGAGTTTCGAATGAAGGAATGCACAAATACTTTACTAAAATAAATGCAATTTAAGAATATCCTGATGATGGAACAAAGTTTAACTGGCGTTATGAAGATGCTGCATGTCTCAGCTAAACATACTTTTGAACTTACCAGCAAACCTAATCAACATAGAGAAAATATCATAAACATACACAAATTATTTGCTATATTACAAAATTTGAATGTGAAGAGAAATATATAGAAGCTACACTCATCTAATTCTGTAAAAGGTTAATAAAATGAACAATTAACGGTAACTACGTTTATCATGTATGTGTGCTTACAGTACACTGTTAGAAAAAGCGTCTTGAAAAAACTGTGATATTCCGGCAGCTGGGGCGCCAAAATACGACCGTATAATTACAGAAAATAACTCCCGCATAAAAATACGGTTATTTCCAGTAATGAAAATACAATTAGTTGCGCTAATTTGACATGGGATCTCGCCTTTTTCAAGTGCCGCTAAACATTAAATTAGGAACAAGTTAATGTCATTAAACAGTGAAATCATCTATAAATAGGAAAAGAAAACATCCCCAAAAAACAGTAATATTCCGGCAGCTGGGGCGCCAAAATACGACCGTAAAATAACAGAAAATAACTGTCCCATAAAAATACGGTCATTTTCAGTAGTGAAAATAGAGTTTGTTGCGCTAATGTTACATGGGATTTTGCCTCCTTCAAGTGCTTTTAGACATCAAATTAGGAACATTGTAACGTGATCAAACAATGAAATTACCTATAAACAAGGTCAATGAATGTGGCAATATGAATCATAATACGTAAATGTCCAGAAATATACAGTTAACAGTTGGTTTAACTAATAATGGATTGCATGCTCTGGGACAGACTGACAGAGGCGAGGCTGCCGTATCGCACCATCGGCCCCTCTGGCCATCGCCAGTAGGCGGTAGGTGAAGTGTCTTGACCACGGACACAACGACCGAGAGGGTTCGAGCCAGAGTTAGCAGTTCGCCTTGTGATCAGAAGGTTGTCGGTTCGAGCCCTGGCTCGTGAGGGTGTGGCCATGAAAACAATGTGATATGCCATTGGATGTTGGGACACATAATAACATGACGCTAAGCATCGGCCAATGAATGTGAAGTAACAACAACAAGGGCGCACTTGTTAGCAGTTAGCAGATCACAAGGTGAACTGCCAACTCTTGAGCCACGATCGCCCTAACTAGCAATGATAATAATACTTATGTGATGTAACACAAGCTTATAGGGATCATGTTATATACTTTACCATAGCATTACATTTGAATTCAACAGTTCAATCTTTCAAATAACGGACAGATATTTGTGGAATCATGATACATTTGTGAATGTATTTTAACAATCTAAATATGTACAGACAGATACATTTAATAATCATGACAATTATGTTTCATTACATTACAGTGATTTGACGTTAATTTACATTTGAAATGTGAAGTCACAGTCTATTTACGTAACTTTAATGATATTCTAGAAGAACAGAACAAAACTGTAAAATGCACGATTCTTTCCTACGGTCGCAGCCATACCCGCGAAATGGTTGTTGTTAGTTCACATTCATTGGCCGATGCTTAGCGTCATGTTATTATGTGTCCCAACATCCAATGGCATATCACATTGTTTTCATGGCCACACCCTCACCCCAGTTGCAGAGGCCTATTTCTGTTCAGGAATGTTGTGAATACTTCGAGATTTATATTAATTGTAATTCCTACCTCTACATTTATTTAAAAAAAATATATAATTAGCACAGCGTGACCGTGAAGTGATTTACATTGTGGCATGCAAAGGAATCTTAACTAAGAAGCTCAAAGAGAGAGATTGAGCTTGTTATTCAACCCCAAGCTGGTAGGGGGAGCTCTTTATTTAAACATTTTCCGGTGTTTCCATGTGCCTCAAGGTTCAACAACAGCTGAACAGAAGTCACTCATGGTACATGAGTTACATCCCGCTACAAAACAACAACTGTCAGTGACTCTGCACCACGGCGCAAACACAACATTCAAGATAACAGTTAAAAGTAACTAACCATAAACAATAAAACAAGAACATCTAAACAGCAGCACATGTCCCAAGGCATGATGGGAGAGAACTAGCTGTTTCTGGATGTATTTTTACAATCTAAATATGCATATGTACAAAATGATGGTCGCAGGAGAGCGAGGAGGCTCTTAAGGATTGTTTTGAGTCGACTGTGTGGGAGGTGATCTGTGACGACCACGGAGAGGACATCGACAGCCTTACTACATGCATTACGGACTATATTAATTTCTGTGTGGATAACACCGTACCTACCAGGACTGTACGGTGTTTCTCCAACAACAAACCTTGGATTACCCCGGAAATTAAAGCTGTCCTCAAGCAGAAGAGGAGGGCCTTCAAATCCAAAGACAAAGAGGAGTTGAAAAGGGTGCAGAGAGAGTTGAGGGGACTGATAAGGAATGGGAAGGATAGCTACAGGCAGAAGATGGAGAACCAGCTTCAGCAAAATAACGTTGGTGAAGTCTGGAGAGGCCTCAGAACCATCTCGGGCCACAAACATCAGAACTCTCTGCCTGGGAGGGATGTGAGGTGGGCAAATGAACTGAATCATTTCTTCAACAGATTTGATTCAGCCATGAGGCAGTCTCCAACATCGGCTGCAGACTCAACCACCCCCACTGCTGCTGTTCCACCTCTGACACCTCAGACACTTCACACCTCCTCTATTCACCCTGCTCACTCCTCCCCACCCCCAACAACAGCATCCAATACACAATCAACACAAGGCTCCAGCCTGTCTCTCTCAACCACCCAGGTTAGGAGGGAAATGAGGAGGATTAATGGCAAGAAGGCAGCGGGTCCAGATGGCATCAGCTCGAGGGTCGTCAGGTCCTGCGCGGACCAACTGTGTGGTGTGATGGAGCACCTCTTCAACCTGAGCCTGAGGCTGGGAAGAGTCCCACAGCTCTGGAAAACCTCCTGTGTTGTACCAGTGCCAAAGACTTCACGCCCCGAGGACCTCAACAGCTACAGGCCGTGGCTCTGACATCCCACCTGATGAAGACCCTGGAGCGGCTGGTCCTGGCTCAGCTTCGGCGCCTTGTGAGCTCATCACTGGACCCACTTCAGTTTGCCTACCAGCCTGGCATTGGAGCGGATGATGCCGTCATTCACCTCCTACATCGTTCCCTCGCTCACCTGGAGACCGCTGGGAGCACTGTGAGAATCATGTTCTTTGATTTCTCCAGTGCCTTCAACACTATTCTTCCCTCAGTTCTGAAGGACAAGCTGGAGAACTCTGGAGTGGACCATCACCTCACTACCTGGATTTTGGACTACCTCACCGACCGACCACAGTATGTGAGGACTCAGGGCTGTGTGTCGGACAGGGTCGTCTGCAGTACGGGGGCCCCACAGGGAACAGTTCTGGCTCCGTTCCTCTTCACCATCTACACTGCAGACTTCTCCCACAACTCCACCCAGTGCTTCCTGCAGAAGTTCTCTGATGACTCTGCTATAGTCGGCCTCATCACTGATGGGGACGACAAGGAGTACAGAGGACTGACTCAGGACTTTGTGGACTGGTGCCAGCTGAACTACCTCCAGATCAATGCCAGTAAAACCAAGGAGCTGGTGGTAGACTTCCGCAGGCACAAACATCCTCCACTGCAACCACTGAACATCCAAGGTATGGACATTGAGACTGTGGACAGCTACAGGTACCTTGGTGTTCATCTGAACAACAAACTGGACTGGACTCATAACTCAGACGCCCTCTACAGGAAAGGGCAGAGCAGGCTGTACCTGCTGCGGAGACTCAGGTCGTTTGGAGTGGAGGGCCCACTCCTGAAGACCTTCTATGACTCTGTGGTGGCCTCAGCCATCTTTTATGGTGTGGTCTGCTGGGGTGGCAGCATCTCTGCTGGGGACAGGAAGAGACTGAACAGGCTGATCCGAAGGGCCAGCTCTGTTCTAGGATGCCCTCTGGACCCAGTGGAGGTTGTGAGTGACAGGAGAATGGTGGCTAAGCTGCCATCCCTGCTGGACAACATCTCCCACCCCATGCATGAGACTGTGACAGCACGGAGCAGCTCCTTCAGTGGGAGACTGCGGCACCCACGGTGTGGGACGGAGAGATTTCGCAGGTCTTTCCTCCCCACTGCTGTCAGACTGTACAACAAAGACTTTAACTGATCATACACACACATCCACAAATGTGCAATAACACAAATGTCCAATAATCTTTCTGGCACCGTTGTATTTTTCACTCTGTTGTATGTAGCATTTGTATTCTATTTTTATCCCATTGTATATTTTATTCTATTTTATTCTACTGTATATAGTATTCTATTTTTATTCTATTCTGTACAGTTGTGTACTGTATTTATTCTTATTTTATTTTATTCTAAGTGTCCTTCATAACTTTTGCACTGTCCACTTCCTGCTGTGACAAAACAAATTTCCCACGTGTGGGACTAATAAAGGTTATCTTATCTTATCTTATCTTAAAAATATATATTTAAAAAACAAGTAAATTGTGTTTTACTATATTTACAGTGATGCTATGTTGTTTTACCTTCGACATGTAAGATCAGAAAATATAATAAACATGGCAAAATAAAATTTAGACATAAGGTAACCCCCCCCCCCCCCCCCCCCCCAAAAAAAAAAAAAAACCACAAGCATAAAAGTATAAAAGCAAGTATCAAAGCTGAGCAAGGTAAAAATGGACTAAGACAGATCAGGTGTATGCAATTCTGAGACGTGGTTTAAAAGTGGTGAGAGAGTTTGTGGTCCGGAGATCTCGTGGAAGTTAGTGTGTATGGAGAAGATTGGATAAATATGGAGGAGCGAGGTTATGAAGCGCTTTGAAAGTCAGAAGCAGGATCTTGAATCTGACATGGAGGTGAACTGGAAGCCAATGGAGCTGTTTAAGAACAGGTGTTACATGTTCAGTGGATCTAGTTCTGGAAATAATACGAGCAGCTATATTTTGAACTAACTGCAATTTATGGAGGGATTTATGAGGTATACCATAGAGAAGAGAATCACAGTAATCTAAATGAGATGTGACAAGAGCATTGACAAGTATAGCGGTACTGTTTCGAGTGAGTGAGGGACGAAGGCAGTTAATATTACGGAGATGAAAGTAGGAAGACCGAGTGATATTATTTATATGTGCTGTGAAGGACAGAGTGCTGTCGAGGATGACACCAAGACTCTTAACCTGAGCGGAGGGTGTGACAACAGAGTTATCAATGGATAATGAAAGACTTCTGGTTGGAACTTTAGTCAGTGTTGATTTGGTGCCTATTAAAATGAATTCTGTTTCATTAAATTTAAGAAAGTTGTGAGTAAACCAGACCTTGATTTCATTTAAACAGTCAGAAATGGATGTGGGTAGGAGAGTAGCTGTGGGTTTGGAGGATAGGTAGAGCTGGGTGTCATCTGCGTGGCAGTGAAACCGGATGTTATGCTTCCTGAAAATATTACCTAGGGGTAGGAGACAGATGATAAAAAGTAAAGAACCCAGGACAGAGCCTTGGGGTACACCGGAATTAACTGGAGTAGATACAGATCTGTGAGTGAGTAATTGAACAAACTGTTAGTGGCCAGAGAGATAAGAGGTAAACCAAGTGAGTACTGTACCATTGATGCCAATAGATGGTAATCTGTGAAGAAGGATGCAGTGGGAGATAGTGTCAAAAGCTTCTGTAAGGTCAAGAAGAATGAGGATGGAGATGAGTGCAGTCAGCTGCAAGCAGAAGATCATTAGTGATTTTTACTAGAGCTGTTTCTGTACGGTGACATGAACGGAAGCCGGACTGAAACCTTTCGTACAAGTTGTTCCAGTGAGATGACGATGAACCTGTGCAGCCACTATCTTTTCCAGAACTTTGGCTAAGAAAGGCAGATTTGAAATTGACCTGAAATTATTTAGATTGGAAGGATCTGAACCATTCTTTTTCAGTATTGGGGTTATTATTGCAGTTTAAGAGAAGAAGGAACAGAACCAGATATAAGAGAGGAGTGTATGATATTAGCAATCAGTAGGGCAAGAGACGGGAATGAGAGTTTAACAAGATTAGTCGGCAGTGGATCAAGTTTACACGATGATGACTTTAGCTTAGTAATTATGAAAGATAGCTGAGTTATTGTGGGAAGTTCAAAATTGGATAGAGAGGATGACAGTTGAGAAGGACAAAAAATGCAGATAGAACAATTGACCATATCACAGGACGAGGGCAATTGTTGATAAAGATTCTCAATCTTGGTATAAAAAAAGTCCATAAATTTGTTGCAAACTGCAGCAGAGTCTGCATGTATGGCAAAGGTATATGGAGGTTTAACAACATGATGTAATGTAGAAAACGAAGTGCGAGTGTTTCCTTCAGCGGATTCAATAACAGAGGTGTAGTAGGCAGATTTAGCAGTCTTGTTTCTTTTTCCTCTCTGTCTTTGTTTGCCAGCAGACTAGAGGATCAGAGGGTTAAAATTAGCTAATAATCTCTAGTGTTTTAATTAAGTCACATTAGCTAACGTTTTTTGACGCAACTTACAGAACAAATAAAAACAAGCAAACATTTTATACGTCACAGCAATGTCCCTGCATTATCAGATAAGTTTTAACTTTTACTATATATGTCATGAAATGACCTCTTTATCTTACTTCTGCCAGAGCAATAAAAGTCGTATTAGCCTAATGACAAGCCATGCTGTTGAAGCAGCAACACCTCTGTATGAGCGCACACTAACATCATGATAACAACAACACTGGACATAAAACCTGTTTTCATTGTATCCTATACTGTTGTCAATAGACAAGTTAGGAAATTAAAACATCTGAAGACATTAGTGCTATTTAAGTAGTTATTTTTAGAGGTGCTCTGAGGAAATCTAAACTCACCTATGGTCTGGCTTGACTATCCCTAGCAGGGAATTTGGTACAAATGTGTGTTCAACAATATGTTAATTGTGAACTGATGGTTCTGTCCTATTCATTTTCAAGCTTATGAATACTACAGAGATTAACTGAATGATTACTGCCAGCTAGGCAATACATGACCATACACTTTAACATTGATTAGCATCCTGCTGTGTACAACTGGACAATTTAAAGAACAAATTGTATATGCAAACAAACACAAAGCACAAACAAGCATAAGTACAAACAATAAAGATGATATGTGCTGTCATTTGCATGGCCAGCAGCCATTACGTGACATGAAAACTTTTGGAAGACAAATAATTTATTCTGTTTTGCATTTTTCCCCATTCAAACAAGGATGAAAGCAACGTGTTACTTTAATCCAGAACCGTTTTCAAAGTTTGGGATAACTATGAGAGTTGAGCATGTCTATGATGTCATATCTGGTAATAACAAGTCATGGACCCAATATGTATCTTATAATCACTGTCTTTTGTGTGCAGCTGATGAAATAGTGCTTCAAATTTTCCCCAAGACTTTGTTTTAGTTGGAATTTCCTCTGCTGCACTTTTCAGTAAACCCACAACTTGTAACACCATATAAATCTCTCTGGTGTACTCAAATTCAATCTTATTCTTCATTTGCTGATATAACAGAAATAAGAGAGTTTTCCTGCCCTATGCAGATACAGCAGAGGTAACACCAAACAGCTGGGCAAGTTAAACCAGACCAGACACATCAACATCAAACATTTCACAGTGCTGCTCACTAGACGTGAGTTTTCAAGAGCATTAAATACAAGCATCCCAAGAAACCATAACCACACAGCACAGGTTATAGCTGTGATGGTGTAGAAAGCTCTCTGTTTTGAATTTTCAACCATCTCCTTTTCCCCACCTCCTTCCCCAGGCCCTGGGCGAATCAGAACACAGAGAACAGAGAGGCTGCAGAAAGATATGATTATTATGGAGGGAGCCAAAATGCAGAACAACAGGGTAATTCTGTAGTTAGGAGGTAATAAAGTTGTAACACCCATCAGTCCAAGGCACAGCAGCCAAACACAGCCATTGCAGATATTTCTGATCCTGACCCCACGGGCATTTCTTAGACTCATGTAGGTGATGGGGTGAACAACAGCCAGATAACGCTCTACACAAGTAAGGAGGTGGAAAAATATCTCTCCATAATAAGCAATGTTACAAGCATATGATCCTACTTTCTCACTCACTAAGTGATTAGTGTATGCGCCATAATAGATGAGGAAGCACCCTAAGACCCAGATCAGCTCCATAGCAGCCATGTGGTAGGTGAAGATGTCAGAGTGGCTTGCTGTTTTAAAGGAGCGCTGCCGTTTCCATCTTTTGTGAGCCACATAAAAGATGAAGACAGATAGAGTGAGGAGGAGGATAATTCTCACTGCAATGAAGGGAATGAATTTGAATGAATTTATGGGGCAGATTTCATCCAGAAGGTAGTTGGAGGTGGAGTTAAGTGACATATCTGCTGTATGATGTAGGTCTGAGGAGAACAAAAAAAAAAAAAAACATCAAAGGGACAGACAGTAGATTAACAGTTCACAGTTACAATGCATCTTATTAATAAACTGTACTTCATGACCAGTTAGTATAGCTTTGAGAGCAAAAGTATGAGAAATAACTGGTTCCT